>NC_061090.1:11617914-11622914 GCF_015104395.2 Macrobrachium nipponense | reverse complement strand
TTATACAGGGGCCTTACATAAATTACCATCATTAACTTGATATCACCTGTGATGCTGGAAGTGTGCGTAGATACACTTTCTCATTAAGCGTCATCACCCAGTCATCCTAATAGTTGAACAGTTGTTAATTTAGAATCGAATTTTGATATCGAAAATTCATTTCATTACAATGAAAACATACGAGAGAAAAGGAAAACCAATGCAAATTGTATCGCAATAACTTTATCATTAGCACACGGACACTGAACAGATCATGAACACTTGGAGCGTGTTGGACGATCTGTGTGGAAACAGCCTTTTGAAGTTTAAGTTTGAGACTGCTAATTTCCCGACTATTCCTTTCAGGCGGATCGAAATAACCTACTGTCCCTAAACAAATAGCTCACAGCTCTCTCCCCGATGTATTACACCAGTCAGGTACTGTACAAATAATGCAATATAGACGAGGGATATTAAACATGTCTTGAACTATCAGTGATAAATAGCGATTATTTGT
Organism: Macrobrachium nipponense; assembly: GCF_015104395.2. Lineage (NCBI taxonomy): Eukaryota > Metazoa > Arthropoda > Malacostraca > Decapoda > Palaemonidae > Macrobrachium > Macrobrachium nipponense. Next base: position 11,622,418 of record NC_061090.1, on the reverse strand, counting down.
GGGGAGGGGAGGAGTGGATGTTATCTGGCAAGGGTGATATGATTTCAGGTTGGGCCGGGTAAGAAAGGAGTGCAAAGATGGCTGACAACAGGGACACCACATACCTATGGGAAAAGGTGATGAATCGATCATATAACGAAGTCGGGATCTCAGCTGCCTCTCTCGGATCTCTAAGAGAGTAGATGTTCATACACTGATCTATATTGTTCCTCTGCTAGGAGGTAACCAAAGAACTGTATAAATAAATAAATATATAAATACATTATATATGTATACATATATGATTATATATATATATATATAGTATATATATATATATATATATATATATATCTATATATATAATATGTATATATACATATATATATAGATATATATATATAAGTATGTATATAATATATATATATATATATATATATTCGATATATATATAATATATTTATATATATATATTATATATATATATATATATATATATATATACAAATATATAATATATATATATATATATATATATATATATATATATATATATATATATATATATATATATATATATATATATATATATATATATATATATATATATATATATATTATATATATATATATATATATATATAGTCCGGGTAATTCTCGATACACTGCCCAGACATTTTGACCTTGGCGACAAAAGTGGAGAACTTTTGCAACTTCGAAAAGGAACTGATAATGGCAGATCGTAATAGGGAAAGGGATAAACATTATTACGAAAAAATAACTTTTAAAAAGTGGGCATGGAAAGAAACGGGAGAACAAAAAACTTGTGAATTTTGATCCCAACCTCTCTCTCTCTCTCTCTCTCTCTCTCTCTCTCTCTCTCTCTCTCTCTCTCTCCCTCTCTCTTCCCTGACAGCATCATTAATATTCTAACTCTGTTTGCTCTCGAGATCGCTGATTAATGTATAAATAAGCAAAGATGTTTTTCAGCACGAGTGGCTATCTGTGCCCTCACGACGTTAATGAGGCTCTCTCTCTCTCTCTCTCTCTCTCTCTCTCTCTCTCTGGCTGTCTGTCTGCCTGGTTATTTGTTTGTTTGTTTGTTTGTATGTATGAATGCATGCATATTCTTAATACATACACAAATAAATAAATATATATATATAAATGTGTGTGTGCACATATATATGTTTATATATGTATGTATGTAGCATGTTTCTACACATACACATACACACACACACACACAAACGCACACACACACACACACACACACACATATATATATATATATATATATATATATATATATATATATATATATATTAATATAGATTACATAAGATTCATAACAACTGTCCTTTTAATTCATTATCATTATGAATTTGCATAGATAAACACACACATGTGTGTGTGTATATATATATATATATATATATATATATATATATATATATATATATATATATATATATATATATATATATATATATATATATATAATATGTATTTATAAGATTCATACAATGTCCTTTTAATCATTATCATATGAATTTGCATGATACACACATGTGTGATGTGTGTAATATATATATATAATATTATACTATATAATATCATATATTATAAATCTATATATATATATAATATATATATATGTTTGTTTGTTTGTGTATGAAAATTCATAATGATAATAAATTAAAAGAATACTTCGTATAAATCAAACTCGTCCAAAGGCCACCAAGAATTCCCGAAAAGGGGAAACTGCTAATCAGTCGTTCTATTTTAAAAACTATGCAAATATCGATTATCACAATTGTACGAGGATTGTTATTGATTTTAGACGTTACGTTGCCAACCCTGTGTCCCCGTAACATATTATTTGTAAACAATCGGAAAATATTCATCACAAGTGAGGTATTGGTTTTAAGTGTAATTTACGAAAAAAAAAAGTTCCAAGATGAATCTTCAAGATGAAAGTCAGACGATTGTCAGTTGTTTTCAGATTCACTTTGTTCAAGGAGGTTTCTTCATCTCTTTATTTTAATTTATTATCAAATTTTTTTAACCATTAGTTTTTTTAGTGTACTTTTAAGAATTATTTAAATCATTGTTTAACTGTCGATGTCAAGTTCCTATTAAACCAGACATTTTCTGCAATTAATAACTATTCTGAGGAGCGTCCAATGACTCATATCTTTTCATTACTTTAGAAATTATTGTACTAGAACTATTTAATCTTTTGTGATCAAAATGCAATGGGTAGAGGTATAAAAATGGCTGCAGAACAAGAACTACGCATACTTAATCTATATACTATAGTTGTTAAAAGTTGAATTCAGAGTGAATCTTTCATTAATATGAATATTACGGTTTCTAAGGAATTACAAAAATGTGAATTTAAAGAGAAACTTTTTTTTGAAAATAATATAATCCACATAAATATAAATTAGTCTGCCACCACAACGATGAAAATAATCTGAGCTCCCGTTGCAGCAGGAGATACGTAGGTGGAATATCAGTTAGGATTTTCGAGCAATGGTTCATTCAGAATTTAAACTCAACAACGATCAACTTTCTCCATTTAATTGCGCCTGTGTTCGGTAGGATCAGGTTTCATTGCTAGGTATTAAACAGATAAACATACATACATGTAAACAAAAACCTACACACACACACATACATACACACACACACACACACACACATATATATATATATATATAATGTGTGTGGTGTGTACATATATATATATATAATATATCTGTTTATATAATATCCTATATATATATTATATATAAAATATAGATATATATATATATATATATGTGTTGTGTGTGTGTGTGTGTGTCTATCATCTCTGTGCTGTCTTGTCTATCTTCTGTCTGTCTTTGTCTTCTTTTCTGTTTTTTATAGATAGATTGATAGATATATGCCATTTTATCGTGAAAATTCAAAAATGTTGATATATTCAACACACCCAACCACATAATTTGTAGAAATTTTTTTATGCCTAACTTATTCAATAAAAAGTTTAGTTTTTATCTTTGTTTGAGATTGCTTATCTTGCATTCCTTAAATTACTTGCTGGTTCTTTAATGATGTGCAAATTTATAAATCCTTGTAATTAATTTTTTTAGTTAATTTCTTGCAGGAATAAACATTTTCTCTTAGTCACTGTTATAAAATATCCAATCTGTCGCGTTGCGTTGTCTGTTGTCTTTTACAAGAAATTTTGTATTGAGATTGTTCAATTTCTACGGATGAAAAAGAAATCAGTAGATATGCAAATTTGGTTGCACAGCGATGAACAATTTACTAATTAGTTATTATGTAATAGTTTCTACACAATTATTTAAATGAGAATCAAAAGAATTATATAAATGGGAATTTAAATTATCTCTCTTTGCAACGTTATTTCCATCCCTTCACAAATCATTTCATATAAACATCTAAAAAAAAAAATTTGTCGGCCACCGAAATGTCGAAAATAATTAGCGAGTCTTTTGGAGCATGAGATAGTTGGAATATTAATTAGATCATTTCAGATATGTGTCGTTCAGAGTTGTCTCTCAACAACGATCAACTTTCTCCAATTAATGGTCCCTTTGAAAATTATAATTATGCAGGTTACCAAACGGTATTAATTCACAGAGGAGATTATTACTATCGTTAGCTAAACGTCGTCTTTAAATTAGTGTCACAGGCACAACAGTTAACAGCACAATACTGAAAAATCATGATGGAAGTCAAGAACATACCATTTAAGAGAAAAGAAAAAAAAAGTGAAACTATGAAACTATGAAATGAGATTCATGTGGATTAAAATGATGAAATCAAGTGTGAAGACGAAGAGGGGAAAAGAACGAACTGGTTTGGAATTTAACGTTTTCAATTTTATGTGATCAACGTGGATTTTCTAGGAAAATACGACGTGAGAAAAATGTATTATTTGTCACTAAGAAAAACCAAGAAATCAAATTAACAAAGTTGATACTCTCTCTCTCTCTCTCTCTCTCTCATTTTGCTCCTTGAAACACAGAATCTGAGTTAAGTTATTTTCTACTACAATGCATTGTGAAAGCAATGATGAAGAAATCATTAAGAAAGACATAGTAAAATTGATAATATTTGATATTTTGCGATTGCTGCCCTGATAATTAAACGAAAGCAATAAGATAAGGCTTGTTCACTATGGTGTTAATCTAGAAAAGAACTTGAAAGTCTCTCTCTCTCTCTCTCTCTCTCTCTCTCTCTCTCTCTCTCTCTCTCTCTCTCTCTCTCTCTCTCTCTCTCTCTCTCTCTCTCTCTCTTCATTTAAATTTCTTGTTAAATAAATGACGGAAACATCTATTCAAAGTTAGGTAATTACCAGATGGAAAAGCAACTCGTTATAAAGTTCGACATTTCCTTTAGTGCCTTCGTAACATCATTCCTTTTCTGAATAACTGCTCTTTGCCTTCCACAACCAAATTAAACCATAACGAAAAGATGCAACAGTCGCAAGCAATTAATTGCCAAGCCT
>NC_061090.1:11567914-11612914 GCF_015104395.2 Macrobrachium nipponense | reverse complement strand
TTAGAACGAATGACATTTCGAACGAATGCCGCGTGTGATTTGGAGGTGCCCGAGTTTGTTTGTTTGAATGGTGTTTTTACGTTGCGTGGAACCAATGGTTATTCAGCAACGGGACCAACGGCTTTACGTGACTTCCGAACCACGTCGAGAGTGGACTTCTATCACCAGAAATACACATCTCTCATTCCTCAATGGAATGCTCGAGAATCGAACCCGCGGCCACCTAGGTGGCGCGCCAATACCATACCAGCCACGCCACTAGGGCGGTGCCCGAGTCTCTTTCCAGCTTCTGATTGGCTTGATTGTTTAAGAATAACAAGTATTCTAGCATCGACGAAGCAGCAGAAAATGAAGGTTTAAAATCGCCACTTCTTTCTTTTTTATTATAAGAGACGTCAGGTTATGATATTTTGATTTTATTATGGTAAAAATTATAGGATTCTAAGGGTAGTTACGTTGTAAACCACTTGATTTAAGTCATAGGAATTATGAAAATCAGTTGATGTGGAGTTAGCAAAAGCTAACAACATTACTCCAACAGTAGCATTGGTAATTATTAAAAGTAAAAAAACTCCAGTCATTGCAGTATTAGATACTTACAAATGCCATTCATATCTTAGCTGAATCATTAGTTACCCTTTTTTGTCTTGTCAAATCGTGATGTAAATTACAATTGGCAGGTCATAACCAATTATAATTATACAATGGAATATTGACAGTAATATGAGAAAATTTTATATTTTTGCATCGTTTTTATGTTCTTTACCCATTCTTACCACAATCCCCATGCGAACCCATTAAGGTAAGAAAAAACACACCAGAAAATGTATTATGTACAAAAATCGACTAAATAGAGACCCAAATTTTCACAGTACTCCACCCACAAAAAGTGAGCTCATTAACAGACTGAAAAATAAAATTAGGCTCAATGAGTTCAATAACTATAGATCATGTGGAAAGAAATTATAAACAAAAGTTTATCATATAAAAAAATAAATCCACACTAAAGAAATCTGATTTCTTTTGACAATTGATAGACAAAAAAATTATTGTTATTCACCATTTGTCTCAATAAAAAAAAAGGACCGGAATGAATTATTTCTCTTTTCCGAAGCACAACGAGATATAGAAAAGGTATCGCCTATTAGGCCTGGACGTTTATTGATGAAATTAATGACCGTAAAAGACTAATGTGACGGAAGATATTAGATCCAGATGCTATGTTATTATTATCATCTCATATCAGTAAATCAATTATCTAGTTCCACGATGTTCCGAAAGTAATTGGTAATCGCTATTATTGGCTTTAATCAATTCGCATGATGTACGACAGTTTGGACAATGAATACTTCTAAAATATTTATGAGCACAGTATTAGCTTTTGCTTAGTTTCTGATGCTATTATATTCCTTTTTTTATATATTCCCTTACGCGATCTGTACAACAATGTCTGTATGTACCAGTATACGTCAATGTATGAATGAATATGTATTAATAGTTCACATCAAATGATCGACGCGAGCACTGAATGGCGAAGTCATCTACAGGAATAAAAGGAAAAGTACCAACCCTTTCCCTTATCTCTCTAAGATGCTGAAGCAAACTAGCTCCTAGATGCAGAGAAATCATCTAAATAGATGTTCGTGAAATTGTCGTAATCAGCAAACAGATTATTTTCGGGAAGGAACTATATATATATATATATATATATATATATATATATATATATATATATATATATATATATATATATGGGGATACAATCCACAATTGAAGTAAATTCCTCTAGTAGTTTAAAATATATTTTAAAACTACTAGAGGAATTTACTTCATTGTGGATTGTATCCCCATTTACTTAGAGGTACGACATAGTACCTGGCTTCTGCATACATATATATATAAGTATATATATATATATGTGTATATATATATATATATATATATATATATATATATATATATATATATATATATATATATATATATAAAGAATGAAACGGTGAGCAGAACCTTTCATAGAGCACATACAAACACATATATATACACACGTATATCTTTATGTGTGTGTGTATGTGTATATATGTACCCGCTTCCCTGTCTTCTCAGTATCAAATCATTTCGTTTGCATCACCATCAATATCTTCGGTATTTTTCATCATCATCACAAATGCCGTATATATCAACAACATAAATGCCGTACATATAATCATCATAAATGTCGTATATATCAACATCATAAATGCCGTATATATCATTATCATAAATGCCGTATTTATCACCATCATAAATGCTGTATATATCAACATTATAAATGCCGTATATATCATCATCATAAATGTGGTATATATCAACATCATAAATGTCGAATATATCATCACCATAAATTCCGTATATATCATCATAAATGTGGTATATATCAACATCCTAAATGTCGAATATATCATCATCATATATGCTGTAGATATATATATATATATATATATATATATATATATATATATATATATTATTATCATAAATACCGTATATATCATCACCATAAATGCCGTATATATCATCACCATGAATGCCGTATATATCATTATCAGAATGTCGTATATATCATTCGCCAGTAAATGCCGTATATATCATTATCATAAATGCCGTATATATTCATTATCATAAATGCCGTATATATCTCACCATTGAATGCCGAATATATCATCACCAATGAATGCCGTATATATCATCACATGAATGCCGTATATTATATCACCATGACGCCGTTATACCCTTCTCGATCTCATTACCGATTTTCCCACTCAATCGACGAAGACGAGATTTCATCACGAGAATTTTGCAATAGTTGTCAAGTAAGCTAGTTTACGGGACAATGTATCTTTTTAAAAGGTCCACATCCAGGAAAAATAAGAAAACTAGTCTAAATAAGTGGGGTGGCAAAGAAAAAAACTGAATTCTCTGAAATATATTTGATAAATAAAAATAATTCATGAAATTGAAGAGGTAACGCCAGATAACTCATAATCAATCAATCAATCAATCAATCAATGACATTGAAGTATTTTCTTAATAAAGCTGTTTAAACTAAGAGAAACTTTAAAGAACTTGGCAAGAAAAGCACACACGCAATATGTAGACATGAAGAATATCCACCATAAGAGAGTAAACGTCATATTCCAATGCTTAATGTCACTAAGGATAACATTATTTACAATGAATATCTGATAAACTTCTATAATTAAATTAAATATGTATATATATATATTTATATATATATATATATAATATATATAATATGTATATATAATATATATTATATATATATATGATATATATATATATATATATATGTATATATATATATATACACATAATAAATATATATATATATATACATATATATATATATATATTATATATAATATATATATATATATATATATATATATATATATATATATATATATATATATACAGCGATCGGGAGTTCATGGAATGTCGTTCTATTTTCATACATTTTTTGAAAGAGCCGACGTTGCACATCGATTGATACATTTTCTAGGCTGAAAAAGTGGTTTAAAACAATAAATACTTGTATACATAACGTGAAAGGTATAAACAATTTATTTCTCACCTTATTTATATCTAAAACAGAACAGAAAGCAAAAATGAACGAAAAGGTCGAAAGATAAGTAACGGCAAAGGAGCACAGAACACACCCACATTGGTAGCAAAGGCTAAACTAGCTTCGAGAATAACATAAAATTAATGAAAAGGACACGGGGTTTAAAAAAAAAAAAAGCTGATTACTAAAAGTTCGAATTTGTTCTCATCAGGCGGTTAGCTACAGAACTGGAAGCAAACTATCGAGCCCTGATCAGTCCAACATAAGGAATCATGCTAAAATATGTAAAACACATATAAACGCCAACGACTTCAAAATTGTGGGAAAAGTGCAAAGTGAAGAGGAACTCAACACTTTGGAATCCAGAATGATCAAACTGTCCATTCCAACACTCAACAACCAATCATCGTCAACACAGCTGTTTATTGCTTAATGTTTTCTTTTTTTTTAAACCACGTGTCCTTTTCATTTATGTTATTCTTGACGCTGGTTTAGCCTTCGCTACCAATGTGGGTAGGTGTTTTGTGCTCATTTTCTGTTGTTTATCTTTCCCTTTTTCTTCATTTTTGCTTTCTGTTCTGTTTTAGATATAAATAAGGTGAGAAATAAATTTTGTATATACCTTTCACATTATGTATACAAGCATTTATTGTTTGAAACAGCTTTCTCAGCCTAGAAAATGCATCAAGCGATGTGAAACGTCGACTCTTTCAATAAATGTAAGAAAATATATCGAAATTCCATTAAATCCCGATCGTATATATATATATATATATATATATATATATATATATATATATGTATGTATATATATATATATATATATATATATATATATATATATATATATATATATATATATATGTGAGTGTGTGTGTGTGTATATATATGCACACATATATAGTTGTATGTATATATATATATATATATATATATAATATATATATATATATATATATATATATATATATATGTGTGAGTGTGTGAGGTGTGTATATATTATACCACACATATATTTTGATTTGGATTATACACACACACACACATATATATATATATATATATATATATATATATATATATAGATATGATATATATTATATATATATATATATATATATATATATATACATATATATATATATATATATATATATATATATACATATATATATATATATATATATATATATATATATATATATATATATCTGTATGCATATCTTTTACAGCATCTTTATTGAACTTATGGCGGTTGGGAGTTTGCAATCTAATTTCGCCTTCTAAAGAAAAAGATTCCTTTTGGGTTAGGACGAAGTCTTTATTCGCTCCCTTTCTATATTCAACACAAGACACCTTTAAGAAGCATCAAAGGCCGTTCATGTCAGCATCAAAGAACCGCTGCATCACGTTTATTACAACTGTGGCTTTTGTGCAGCGGGGCGTCCTTTCCCTTTAAATGAAAAGAGAACGCCAAAAAAATTGGTCCTTTGTGATTGTCTGTGCTTTGGTTTGGTAGGCGAATTGCCTTTCGGAATTTCTTTGGCGCTGACTGGCAGGACAAATATGGACGGTAATAAACTTCTAGATCTCTTTCCAGGTGTTAAGGGATTCCTTTTCTTCACTGTCCCCAAGATGGAAATGGCATCAATCTAAATGAAGATTGAAATTTAAGGGGTATTGACACCACTGCAAGAAAGACACACACACACACACACACACACAGTGAGAGAGAATCATCCTAAAGAAGATGAAACTTACGTGGTGTTGACAGTGCCAGAGAGAGAGAGAGAGAGAGAGAGAGAGAGAGAGAGAGAGAGAGAGAGAGAGAGAGTATAATTCTAAATGAAGATTGAAACTTACGTGGTGTTGACTGTTACAGAGAGAGAGAGAGAGAGAGAAGAGAGAGAGAGAGAGAGAGAGAGAGGGTAATTCTAAATGAAGATAAAACTTACGTGTTATTGGACTGTTACAGAGAGAGAGAGAGAAGAGAGGAGAGAGAGAGAGAGAGAGAGAGAATCATACTAAATGAATATTGAAACTCACGTGGTGTTGACTGTTACAGAGAGAGAGAGAGAGAGAGAGAAGAGAGAGAGAGAGAGAGAGAGAGAGAGTATAATTCTAAATTAAGATTGGAACTTACGTGGGTGTGACTGTAACAGAGAGAGAGAGAGAGAGAGAGAGAGAGAGTATAAATTCAAAGAAGATTGAAACTTACTGGTGTTGATGTTACAGAGAGAGAGAAGAGAGAGAGAGAGAGAGAGAGTATAATTCTAAATGAAGATTGAAACTTCGTGTTATTGACTGTTACAGAGAGAGAGAGAGAGAGAGAGAGAGAGAGAGAGAGAGAGTATAATTCTAAATGAAGATTGAAACTTACGTGTTATTGACTGTTACAGAGAGAGAGAGAGAGAGAGAGAGAGAGAGAGAGAGAGAGAGAGAGTATAATTCTAAATGAAGTTGAAACTTACGGTGTTACTTGACGGACAAAGAGAGAGAGAGAGAGAGAGAGAGAGAGAGAGAGAGAGAGAGAGAAGAAGCTTACCTTACCTTACAGTTCGTTCGGGTTGCCCCAGGTCACTCAGTGAGAGGCACCTCTAATGTCTACCAGAGAGTTGCTAGTACATCTTCCGGTATATTTTGCATCTTCCAATCTTGGATGGTCTGGGATGCAGTTTAGATATTTGTCGAGCTTATTCTTAAACACATCTACGCTCACTCCTGATATATTCCTCAGATGAGCTGGCAACGCATTGAATAGACGCTGCATTATCGATGCTGGTGCGTAGTGGATTAAAGTCCTGTGTGCTTTCCTTATTTTTCCTGGTATAGTTTTGGGCACTATTAATCTACCTCTGCTTGCTCTTTCTGATATTTTTAGTTCCATGATGTTTTCTGCTATTCCTTCTATCTGTTTCCATGCCTGAATTATCATATAGCGTTCTCTTCTCCTTTCTAGACTATATAATTTTAAGGATTGTAGTCTTTCCCAGTAGTCAAGGTCTTTAACTTCTTCTATTCTAGCTGTAAAGGACTTTTGTACACTCTCTATTTGTGCAATATCCTTTTGATAGTGTGGGTACCATATCATATTGCAATATTCAGTGGACTACGAACATATGTTTTATAAAGCATAATCATGTGTTCCAGCTTTTCTTGTTTTGAAGTGCCGTAACAACATTCCCATTTTTTGCTTTACATTTTGCCAACAGAATGGCTATTTGATCATTGCATAACATGTTCCTATTCATCATCACACCAAGGTCTTTAACTGCTTCCTTATTTGTGATTGTCTCATTATTAGGTCCCCTATATGCATATAGCTTTCCTTCTCTGTCTCCATAATTTATTGATTCAAATTTATCAGAGTTAAATACCATCCTATTTACCTCTGCCCAATCATATACTTTGTTAAGGTCTCTTTGTAGAGCGTTCCTATCTTCACACAAGTAATTTCTCTACTTATTCTTGTGTCATCAGCGAAACTACTCACTACCGAATCCTTAAACATTACTGTCTATGTCTTCAATCATAATAACAAACAATATTGCAGCTAGCACCGTACCTTGTGGCACACCGGATATTACCTTGGTTTCATCCGATTTCTCATCGTTTGCAATAACTATCTGTTTTCTGTGTGTAAAAATTCTTTTAACCATCTTCCTACTTTATCTACGATATTGTGTTTTCTAATTTTCTTTGCTGCTATATATTATGGTCTACTTTGTCAAAAGCTTTTGCAAAGTCTAGATAAACCACATCTGTTTCATTTCCGCTTTTCATATTTTTGAATATGTTCTCACGTGGACTAACAGTTGGGTTTGTGTACTTTTTCCGGGTACGAAACAGTGTTGTCCTATATTAAACAAATTATTTTTTATTAAATGTTTCATAATATTTTTCTTCATTACCCTTTCATACACTTTCATAATATGTGATGTTAGACTCACAGGCCTATAATTACTTGCCCTCAGTCTTGATCCACTTTTGAAAGTAGGGGTGATATATGCTAATTTGTGCTCATCATAAATCTTGCCTGTATCTACACTTTGTCTTAATAATATTGCAAGTGGCTTTGCGATAGAATGAACTACTTTCTTTAACAAAATAGCAGGGACTCCATCCGGCCTGCATGCAGCTACCATTTTTAATTTCATTAATTGCCTGCATAATATCAGCTTCATTAATTTCTATGTCAGCTAAATATCACTATTTCGTCCCTTACTTCTATATCATTTATCTTCAAAATTTATCTATTTCTAGGGGTGAATTCTCTCTTATATCGTTCTGCCAGTATGTTGCAAATTTCCTTTTTTTCATTCGTTAATCTCCCTCAATTCTCAGAGGGCCTATTTCTATCTTCTTTTATTCATCTTCTTCACATATGAGTATAATAGTTTGGGGTTTTGCTTGATATTTAATAGGGTTTTTTCTTCCAAGTCCCGTTTTTCATTTTCTTTTTGATTGTATAATCTTTTGTTCTGCATTTTTCTATCTTACTTTTTAGTTCTATAACTTTCCATGCATTTTTTTCTTTTGACAAGAAACCCTTTTTTCCACTTTCTGATTTTCTGGAACAAGATCCTTCTGTCTCTTGGTATGCATGAATGATGTTTTACTTTTCTTCTTCGGTATATATTTATCCACTATTTTCTCCAATATTTTATATAATATCTCCGTATTTTACCCTTATGTTCATCACTTACGAAATGTTTATCCAATCTTTGTTTAATTCTTCATTAATTTCTGACCATTTTATATTTTTACTGTAGAAGTTGTATTTTCCATATCCTTCCCACTTTTTCATTTCTTGCTTATCTCTATTTTTTCACTTGCTTTGGAATGAACTGTTAATTCTCATGACATTATGATCTGAAATACTCGCATTATACACTATTATTTCTTTAACATAATTCATCTCGTCACAAATACTAGGTCTAAAGTATTTTCCTTTCTTGTTGGCATAGGAGAGAGAGAGAGAGAGAGTATAATTCTAAATGAAGATTGAAACTTAGGTGGTGTTGAACTGACCTTACCTTACATACCTTACATGTTGTTCGGGTTGCCCCAGGTCCCTCAGTGTGAGGCACCTCTAATGTCTACCAGAGAGTTGCTAGTAAACATCTTCCGGTATATTTTGCATCTTCCAATCTTGGATGGTCTGGGATGCAGTTTAGATATTTGTCGAGCTTATTCTTAAACACATCTACGCTCACTCCTGATATATTCCTCAGATGAGCTGGCAACGCATTGAATAGACGCGCATTATCGATGCTGGTGCGTAGTGGATTAATGTCCTGTGTGCTTTCCTTATTTTCCATGGTATAGTTTTGGGCACTATTAATCTACTCTGCTTGCTCTTTCTGATATTTTTTAGTTCCATGATGTTTTCTGCTATTCCTTCTATCTGTTTCCATGCCTGAATTATCATGTAGCGTTCTCTTACTCCTTTCTAGACTATATAATTTTAAGGATTGTAGTCTTTCCCAGTAGTCAAGGTGCTTACTTCTTCTTATTCTAGCTGTAAAGGACCTTTGTACACTCTCTATTTGTGCAATATCCTTTTGATAGTGTGGGTACCATATCATATTGCAATATTCAAGTGGACTACGAACATATGTTTTATAAAGCATAATCATTTGTTCAGCTTTTCTTGTTTTGAAGTGCCGTAACAACATTCCCATTTTTGCGTTACATTTTGCCAACAGAATTGCTATGATCATTGCATAACATGTTCCTATTCATCATCACACCAAGGTCTTTAACTGCTTTCTTATTGTGATTGTCTCATTATTAGGTCCCCTATATGCATATAGCTTTCCTTCCCTGTCTCCATAATTATTGATTCAAATTTATCAGAGTTAAATACCATCCTATTTACCTCTGCCCAATCATATACTTTGTTAAGGTCTCTTTGTAGAGCGTTCCTATCTCATCACATGTAATTTCTCTATTATTTTTGTTTTTGTCATCAGCGAAACTACTCACTACCGAATCCTTAACATTACTGTCTATGTTCTTCATCATAATAACAGTATTGCAGCTAAACACCGTACCTTGTGGCACACCGGATATTACCTTGGCTTCATCCGATTTCTCATCGTTTGCAATAATTATCTGTTTTCGTGTTGTGTAAAAATTCTTTTAACCATCTTCCTACTAAATTTATCCACGTTATTGTGTTTTCTAATTTCTTCGCTAATATATTAGGTCTACCTTGTCAAAAGCTTTTGCAAAGTCTAGATAAACCACATCTGTTTCATTTCCGCTTTTCATATTTTTGAATATGTTCTCACGGTGGACTAACAGTTGGGTTTGTGTACTTTTTCCGGGTACGAAACCATGTTGTCCCATATTAAACAAAATATTTTTTATTAAATGTTTCATAATATTTTTCTTCATTACCCTTTCATACACTTTCATATGTGATGTTAGACTCACAGGCCTATAATTACTAGCCTCTAGTCTTGATTCCACTTTTGAAAGTAGGGTATATATGCTAACATTTGTGCTCATCATAAATCTGACTGTATCTTCACTTTGTCTTAATAATATTGCAAGTGGTCTTTGCGATAGAATGAACTACTTTCTTTTAAAAAAATAGCAGGAACTCCATCAGGCCCTGCTGCAGCTCCATTTTTAATTTTCATTAATAGCCTGCACAATATCAGCTTCATTAATATCTATATCAGCTAAATATTCACTATTTTCGTCCCTTACTTCTATATCATTATCTTCATTATCATTCTAGGGGTGAATTCTCTCTTATATCGTTCTGCCAATATGTTGCAAATTTCCTTTTTTTCATTCGTTAATCTCCCTTCAAATCTTAGAGGGCCAATTTCTATCTTCTTTTTATTCTCTTTTCGCGTATGTGATATAGTTTGGGGTTTTGCTTGATATTTATTAGGGTTTTTTCTTCCAATTCCCACGTTTTTCATTTTCTTTTGATTGTATAATCTTTTGTTCTGCATTTTCTATCTTACTTTTTAGTTCTATAACTTTCCATGCATTTTTTCTTTTGCAAGACCTTTTTTCCACTTTCTGATTTTCTGGAACAAGATCCTTCTGTCTCTTGGTATGCATGACTGATGTTTACGTTTCTTCTTCGGTATATTTATCCACTATTTTTCTAATATTTTATATAATATCTCCCTATTTACCCTTATGTTCATCACTTACGAAAATGTTATCCCAATCTTTATTTAATTCCTCATTTATTTCTGACCATTTAATATTTTTACTGTAGAAGTTGTATTTTCCATATCCTCCTTCCCACTTTTTTCATTTCTGCTTATAATCTGTTTTCACTTGCTTTGGAATGGACTGTTAATTCTATGACATTTTGGTCTGAAATATTCGCATTATAAACTATTATTTCTTTAACATAATTCATCTCGTTCACAAATACTAGGTCTAAAGTATTTTCCTTTCTTGTTGGCAGGTGATTTATTTGTTGAATGTTATATTCTAGTAGCATATCTTATAGCTTTTCGAATTGCCTCTTATCTTCTGCACTACTATTACTCTCTTTTTTATATATATAAGTAACAACCACAATCTCCTATTCGTTCTTTCTAGTCTACAAAAGGAAAGTTGAAGTCTCCAGATAGGAGAATAATCCAGTCCTTGTGATTTCTACATATATCATCCAATTTCTATTATTAAGTCAAACTCTTTAGTATTAGGATGTCTATATATTACTATGTTCATTAATTTTTCAGATTCAAATTCTACCGCTATTAGTTCACATTCTGAGTTACTATATTTCTTTCATATATTTTTCCTTGTTTTTTGTCTTTCCCATATATTGCGGTTCCCCCTTGATTCCTATTTTTCTATCTGATCTATAAGTTTGGAACCCATTTTATTTGATCATCATTCCCAGTCTCCTTGGAATACCAGGTTTCACTTATATTCATTATATCTATTTTCTTTTCAATTTGGGTTAGTTCTTCTAAGTACTCTATTTTTCTTTTTGAGTTACTCGTAACTAAACCCTACGCATTCATCACTATGATGGTTTGCGTGTTTCTTCTTCATTTAATCTTGGTAATAATAAGGATTTTTCCCATGTCTCTTTCTGTTCTGGTATGTTGCTCTTTTTTTCATTTCCAGATATTCTGACATTAAAAAATCCAATTTTTCCATAATTTTTTTATCTTTCTTCATCATAATTATTCATTTTGTGTCTGAATCTGCAATTTTCTCCGTATCTGCAATTTCCTCTTGCATAATAATACAGTTATTATCTCTTGAGTAGAATCTTGGAGCTGATGCTTTGAAATTTTTTGCTGACACCTCTGCATATCTCGTTGGTGGCTTGCTTTTTTCTTTTACCTGATATTCAGGTGTAGAGAGAGAGAGAGAGAGAGGAGAGAGAGAGAGACGAGATGAGAGAGAGAGAGAGAGTATAATTCTAATGAAGATTGAAACTTACGTGGTATTTGACTGTTTACAGAGATAGAGAGAGAGAGAGAGAGAGAGAGAGAGTATAATTCTAAATGAAGAATTGAAAACTTAGGTGGTGTGAAACTGTTACAGAGGAGAGAGAAGAGAGAAGAGAGAGAGAGAGAGAGAAGAGGAAATGAGAGAAACGGTATGACTGTTACAAAGATGGAGAGAGGAGACAGAGAGAGAGAGAGAGAGAGCGAGAGAGAGAGAGCCAGTTATTCTAAATGCAGATTGAAACTTACGTGGACTGACTGTTTACAAAGAGAGAGAGAGAGAGAGAGAGGGGGGAGAGAGAGAGAGGAAAGAGAGAGAGAGCATCATTCTAAATGAAGATTGAAACTTAGGTGGTGTTGACTGTTACAGAGAGAGAGAGAGGGAGAGAATAAATCGGTCAAGACTGAAATCAATATTCGTCATCATCATCATCATCGTCATCATCTCCAACGTCGCGTGGCGCAAAGGACGTCATGCCTCGCCTGTGCCCTATCTCTAGTGATCTCCGATCTTCCCCCTTATAGTACTCATTCAAGTAGGTCTGTGTATCCGACGGGATGTCAGCAGTTAAACAATGGAAGTTCAATCGTTTCCTTCCGTATAAATTATATAACAGCTTTGATTATCATTGCAATGGCAAGAGAAGACAATTACGAAACAATAATGACTTATATAATGAATATATCCGGTAACTTAGCATTTTAATAATTCGTGTATTTTAATAATTCGTTTATTTTAGCACTACCTTTCTGGAAATTCCTGTCTGCTAACTCAGGTATAAGATTATTGGGGTATAGATCTTCGAGAGAGAGAGAGAGAGAGAGAGAGAGAGAGAGAGAGAGCTGGATCTTTATCCCGGGATGTCAGTAGTTAAATACTGGAAGTTTACTCGTTTCCTTCCGTACAAACTATATAACAGCTTTGATTTAAATTGTAATAGCAAGAGAAGACAATGAATACTTATATAACGAATATATCCTGTAACTTAGCATTTTAATAATTCGTGTATTTTAGTCATTCGTTGATTTTAGCACTACCTTTCTGGAAATTCTCACTCAGGTATAAAATTATTAGGGTACAGATCTAAAAACGCCCAAATTTTTTCTCTTCTTGAGAGAGAGAGAGAGAGAGAGAGAGAGAGAGAGAGAGAGAGAGAGAGAGTTCAGTGACCCAGCGCATACCCCCTGCCCTCCCTCCCAGACGGTCGCCCCGTGAAAATAAAACGGGCGAATAGAATGCAGGCGAAATGTTTTTCCAAATTAATTGTAGATCAAGTGACATGAAAGGATCGTAAACAATTTACCCGTAAATCCAATACTGCCCTTCCTGTCAGCCCATCACGGAGACTCATTGATGGGATAACAAGGTCACAATTTATCAAAACAGATTATCACTGGGCTCCATTCACTTCATTGCACGGGTTAAACGATCGAGCTGTTGTCATATATCCCGTGATGTTATTCAAATTCAATTGATTCCGTAATCAGCGTTTATTCCCGCTGGGGTTTGTCTGAAGGACAATAAACACAGGCCTCTCCTCCTTCCATGCGCATAGATAGATAGATAGATAGATAGATAGATATTTTACACTAGAGTCTGGAGAGCAATGGACACCGTTGCACGAAATTTTGTAACGCTTTGAAATAAATCGGAATTTGATAGACGCCTTCGCCGCAGTAGTTTTGTTTTTACGCTGGTATGGTGGTTAGTGTCGTGGTATGTCACTCCGATGTCGCGGGTTCGCTTCTCCTCCAGGGAGGTTAACAATCACTGCCTCTGTATCCTGATCAGTTGCTGATTCAGCGCGGGGTCTGCGGTGGGAGTTGAAACCAGCTTTCTTTGGAAGCTTGAATTTCAAGTTAATGGCCTTTGTGTGCTTGTTCCATGTGAATAGGTTTCATACAATAATAATAATAATAATAATAATAATAATAATAATAATAATAATAATAATAATAATACATCAGTGGTAAAATTCTTTATCAAATACATGAATACCCAATTCAATTTTCGAATCAGTTGCAAATTAGGATATATTTTTCAAACAAAATAAATAATTTTTTTTTCCCCGATTATTTTTAATGGTGGCATTGCACGCTGGTTTAATTAACTTTATTTCCTTGTGTGAACATACACTGACAGATCAAAATGCTTTAGTTAGCAACTAAATTGTTTTCTCTCTCTCTCTCTCTCTCTCTCTCTCTCTCTCTCTCTCTCTCTCTCTCAGCGACAACACCTTTGCGATTATTATTTTTTTTGTAAAATTGTCATATAAATAATTTTTGGTATTTGTTAAGTATCTTAAAACTTATCTTCTCTAATTATCAAACAATCTACTCAAACATTATTAGTAACGTGTGCTTTTTATTGCTAGATCATTATCAAAGTTATATTGTTTACATTCCAGCAAATATAAAAATCGTTCTTCGAGATACTTCGAGAAGGAAAAGCAAAGTCTGCATTAAAATCACCATACGAGCATCATCTTATGTTAGACCACAATTGCATATAGTCCCTCATTAGAGTTGTTCTGAATGAATTAAACGTTTAATGAATTTTCTGTAATATCTAATTATCTGGTCTCGAAGTTCCGTCTTGGTTACATCAAACTCAGAGGGGGTTCCAATTACACGTCATCGTATGGGTTATGCAAAGGCGGAACTGTAATCGTTGTAAAAACATAATAAACCTCTATTTGAACGCATAGAGCGGCAGCCCGGACCATTGAGATACAACGAACGAGATACCGACTGTAACCCCTACTGGTATTTAGGAGTAGACTTGTAAACTGTGAAACTGACCGTCTGCCGAAAATATATGGGTGGCTTACTTAACAAGCACCACTAATTGCTTGTTAGATTTTGGGTCTAGATCCAATATATGAGATACCAGATGAAACTAATATATAATATATCTGCAGACTCTACTGATTATAGAATGACCAAGACAGACATTTTGGAGGGTGGGTTCCCCCTGACAGACGCACTGAAAAGGGGGGGTTAATTGGATCTAGATCCAAACTTAGGAGATACCGAGTTAACAAAATTTACATACAATAGCGCTGCACATCCTAGAATACTGTGGTGGTAATGACAGACATTTTAGTGGGTGGTTTACCCCCTGACAGACACCCCACAACGAGTGGGGAGGGGGAGGGGAGACTCTCAGAGTCTAGTAGATCTGCATCCAACATCATTTTAGTGGATGGTTACCCATTCACAGACATAACCTACGATTGGAAAGGAGAGATGGGACACCTTGAAATGATTCAAAATCTATCATAGGCAATATTAATATTAGAAATATGGTAATTATCTGAAAATCGTGAGCCTGATTAAATGTAAAAGGCAAAAAAATCAAGAAATATTGTGATGTTTTCAGGATAAGAATTACTGCCGGATTTATTTCTTTAAAATTCCTATTGAAGTATGGAATATTTCACTTCATTAATTCCATCACATCTATATAAAACACTATGTATGAGACTCACACAACAAACATATATATACGTATATATATATATATATAATATCCTTTGGTGTGGAGTTATTACTTCACACAAAGTAGTATTCTATCTGAATGGGGGGAGGGGGTCACGAGTGACTACAGCTTACAAGTAAGTGTGCTGAGCCATTTTTGCATAATTAAACCAGTCATATGGTGCACTCTCAATTCCTCTAAAAAAATGAAATGTAAGATAAGTATTCTCGTTTTAATAGCGTCTTTGGTCAATTTCTTTTCTTGCCTATAATTGAGAGCACTGCAGCCATGTCGAGGTTCATAGCCCAACGCGTCTTACCATAATGAATTGTTTCTTTAGTTGCTGTTGGTTCGTGTGGATGAAATGAAATTTTTATCGGATATGGGATTTCGATTGATATTAAGACCAAAGTCCCATCATAAAGAGCGGTTTTAACACCCGCACATTCACAAAGAGATGATGTACCACAGCACAATAATTACTGGAAACGGAAATGTGAATGAATTGTTCGGGAATAGACTAACTATAATAAACATTAAAACACTTTCACCCATTCTATTCGCCCTCCCGAAGTTGACGATCATAACAAACTTGGAGCGCCTGACTCCCAAATTAAGTTGGCCTATAATATCATGTCAATTATTCTAATAGTCCACTTATTTTTGGCTGCCTCTCTCAAATTGATCTGTACGCTATCACCAAGTATCAGGTTATCATATATATTCAGGGAAGAAAATCTAAACTCAAATAAAAATTATACATAAGCAGTTTGATGTTTAAAGCCAGCTGAGTTTGTTTGTCTCTCAACTTCCCGCCGGCACGCACCACAGGCAGCCTATGTAATGTTTTAATACATAATATCGATGCTGGCTTTGACGACCATTATTCGGCTAAATTCTCCTTAGCAATATTTTTACTTTAATTGTTCATTATATCTAGTATATAGTCACTAACATCATATTATATCCTCACGTCTGTTCAATGTATTTACCATTGCTGATATGATTATAATGCGTCTCCAACAGTCATAAAAAATCGGACAACCGAATGTGCAAATATGTCAGCTGTGTGCAAAGCATAGGGCGTCAATCACTGGAGTAGCGATCTCCCTGCCGAGGGTGGACTTTCGGAAGGCCATATTGAAAGGTCTCGGTTCAGCTCTTAGTACAATATTTTATTACTGTTACTTTTTAAAGCTTTATTATTATTATTATTATTATTATTATTATATTATTATTATTATTAATATATTATTATTATTATTATTATTATTATTATTATTATTATTATTATTATATTATTATTCGACCCAATTTCACAGAGAAAAATTACCTTACGAAAACAGGCCTAAGCACTCCAACCATTGTGTTCAAGGCCTAAGCATCTGCTCTTGGATCTAACAGTGTCAAGTATAAATGGCTCCTGTGTAAATACAGGACTTTCTTTGCATACAGCAGTAAAGACCTAACTAAACAGTAATGTAGTACAATCACTAAACACTAACACTCACGAAGACATACTCAGTAAGCACTCACACTTGCATACACACACACACACACACACACATACACACTTAACATACACTCACACTCAATAACACAAAACACTGAATACCCAACACTCACTAGGCACTCACTATACACTAAATGCTCACTAAACACTTAAAACACTAATTTACTAAATACTCATTATACCCCAAACACTCGGTAAACATTCACTAAACACTCACTTAATCCTAAACATTAAATAAACACTAAACACTCACTAAACCCTAAGCACTCATTAAATACTAAATGCTTACCAAACCCTAAATACATATCAAATAATAAACAGTGAATGAATATCCACTCATTAAAAACTTAATAAACACTTACACACTAAACATTTTGCTAAACACCAACATCCACAAGACATTCACTAAACGCTCACTTAACATTCACAAAACATTCACTAAACCCTAAACAATCACTGAATACTTAGACACTAAATATTCACTAAATACTACCATTCACAAGACATTCACTAATCCCTCACTTAACATTCACAAAATATTCACTAAAACTTAAAGAAAAAACATTCACTGAATACTTTCACAATAAACATTCAATAAACATTCACAAACATTCACTAAACCCTAAAGACTTAATAAACATTCACTGAATACTGACACATTAAACAGTCACTAAACCCTAAACATTCATATCATACACTTACTCATAAACATTCACTAGACGCTAACTCACTAAACCCTAACAATTCGCTAAACACTTGCTCATTAAACATTAACGATAGAAATAATTAATAAATCGCATTAATTTTTAACATTTCTCTTGTTTTCTTTACATTAATGCTAGGTGATTATTTCTTATCTAGTTTGCTCTTATATTTATTCATAATCTTCTAAAGAGAATGGATATGTTCGAAATAAATTAGGTTGTGTGGAGAGACTGTTTAAAAAACTGAGATTCTCTGTGTCCTTTCCTCAGCCAGGTGTATTATATCTGACGAATTTTACACCAGCCGAAAAAAAAATCGACTATAGTAACAACAATATCCATTCATAAAACTGATAATACAAAAATGTATCCATGATTTAATTAGTATGAAAGTTAGTTGAAACCAAAAGAAGGTAGTCCTGCTTCAATAAAACAAACCGAGTAGGCTATAGCGCAATTATTATGATCTGTACCCTGACTATAGCGTATATATTACATATGTATTTACTATCATATGGAATGGGTGCGTATTACTCTATTTAACAATGTTATGTACATAAACATTTTACATCAAAATAACTCTAATAATGATAAGAACTTCTATGGCTACCTTTCTTTCAGTGCCAGTCTTCCAGCCACCGCTACGTTAGTTTTCATCACGTGAACAAAGCTAAACCGAGTACTATAATTGAAGTCAGTTGCTTGCTTGACAAAATAATAATAATATGACTGAATTATTATGGGCCTACACATGACTGTTATTTACATGAAACAAAGAAGTAATAGTTATGAGAATATCAATTACTACAACACAGTGATGAGAATATCAATTACTACAGCGCAGTGATGAGAATATCAATTACTACAGCGCAGTGATGAAAATATCAATAACTACAACACAAGTGATGAGAATATCAATTACTACAGCACAGTGATGAGAATATCAATTACTACAACACAAGTGATGAGAATATATCTCGTGGCATGAGAATATCAATTACTACAACACAAGTGATGATAATATCAATTACTATAGCACAGTGACGAGAATATCAATTACTACAACACAAGTGATGAGAATATATCTCGTGGCATGAGAATATCAATTACTACAACACAAGTGATGAGAATTAAATCTAAGTGGCATAGAAAATATCAAGTACCCACACAAGTGATGAGATAAACAATTAGCTAAAGCACAGTGTGAGAATTCATTCTTGCAGCCATGATGAGAATATAAATTACTATAACACAAGTGATGAGAATATCAATTACTACAACACAGTGATGAGAATATCAATTACTACAGCACAGTGATGAGAATATCAATTACTACAACACAAGTGATGAGAATATATCTCGTGGCATGAGAATATCAATTACTACAACACAAGTGATGAGAATAACAATTAGTACAGCACAGTGATGAGAATATCAATTACTGCAGCACAGTGATGAGAATATCAATTACTATAACACAAGTGATGAGAATATCAATTACTACAGCACAGTGATGAGAATATCAATTACTACAACACAGTGATAAGAATATCAATTACTACAATACAGTGATGAGAATATCAATTACTACAGCACAGTGATGAGAATATTAATTACTAAAACACAAGTGATGAGAATATCATAAGACAGCACACAGGATGGAAGATCAATTACAGCAGCACGTGATGAGAATATTAATTTACTACAACACAAGTGATGAGAATATCAAATTACTTACAGCACAGTGGTGAGAATACAATTACCGGCAGCACAGTGATGAGAATATTAATGTTACTACAGCCCACATTGAGTATCAATACTTCATATCAATGATAGAATATCACTTACTAAACAGGAGTGATGAGAATATTCAATTACGACAACTTATATCAATTACTACAGTACAGTGATGAGAATATTAATTAATACAACACAAGTGATGAGAATATCAATTACTACAACACAAGTGATGAGAATATCAATTACTACAACACATGAGAATATCAATTACTACAGCACAGTGATGAGAATATCAATTACTACAGCACAGTGATGAGAATATCAATTACTACAGCACAGTGATGAGAATATCAATTACTACAACACAAGTGATGGGAATATATCTCGTGGCTATTATCAGGTGGATCTGTATCAGCGAGCTCTGAGAGACGGCAGCGGAGTGAGACTTCGACTTTAAACCTAACATGAACATCCAGTCTCATTCTGAAGACAGTTCTTTGATAAATAAAGAGATGAAAGACAAGAAATTGGACAGAAAAGGATGATTTGATTATCGATTTTTTATGTGCGAGTATATCTGTGCTTAACTTTTAATATATATAAAAAAAACACCTTAACAAGAACCCTTGGAGTAGTACGAATCCGTGGCTAAAGAAAGGCAATGAAAAGATGAAACAGACAGAAAACAAATCCTGCTATTTCCACTAAACTGGTATTTTCCCTTTTATTTTCCCCATTACCCTAATCTCTATTTCGCCGTGTATCATTTCATTTCCTCGTCATCTCGTTACGTAGAACCTATAATTGCAAATGAATTTTTTCGATTCGTTTTAAACAAGGTTTTGTATCAAAGCATAAGCAGAAATAAATTATGAGTTTTCATCACGTAATGTCGTAATGAGCAGTGCAATGGAATCGACATTCATTAAAGGAGAGGATGAACCGGTGCAGATTAAAGCTAAATAAACCTGTATTCTTTGCATCCCTCCAAACTCGAAACATAATTATCCATCGCATCCCGTTGGAAATCATTTTAGTGATGGAATTGCATTGTTGACATCGCCGTTGCTCAGCGACAAGGTTTTTTTTTACCGTGTCCCGAACAAGGCCTGCAGAGACCTGCTCATCAGCCTGCATATATGTAATGCCTAGGGTTATAAGAAGCACATACACGCAGGCACATATACACATACCATACAATTTAATATATACATGTATATATACTAAGTATATATACACACGCACACACACACACACACATATATATATATATATATATATGTGTGTGTGTGTGTGTGTGTGTGTATTATATATATATATATATAATATATAGGATAGATATAGAATATATATATATATATATAGTATATGTATATAGATATATATATATATATATATATACTATATCTATATATATATATATATATATATAGATATATATATTACACACACACACACACACATATATATATATATATATATATATATATATATATAATATATGTAATGTATATATATATATATATATCTATATATATATATATATATATATATATATATATATATATATATATATATATATATATATATATATACATAAAGCCAGAATCAAGGGAAAATAACTCATTTTAGGAAGAAATGCAGACATTCATTCAGCTGCCCCTCTTCGCCAGCCTCTGTTCTCTTTGAATACCTCTTTGTCCCTTCTGGTTGGCAGCCTTTCAAATTAATCTCTGCAGGTATGTATATATAGTTACAATATAGGTGCAAAAGGGTTAGGGTCAGGTCAAAGTTCAATGGCCCGTGACAGGGTCGAGAGGGGTCGGCCGCTGAAGCTAAAGTGTTAATGAAAGTATCACGCCCCTTGGGAAACTGATACAATAGCGGGAGGAGATGTGACCCTTTTCCCACGGATGTTGTGACCGAATGCAGGATGGTATTATACGGGTGGCCAACTGGTTTGGGGGGCTTGAAGCGCTAATGACAGCTGCAGGTCGTTAAAGGCTTTGATATGGAATTGGACAGGGAATCAAACAATAGGCTTTTAAGGCTCAAGGGACGGAAATCACTGTGGATCATCTGAAGGATTTGTTAATGGCGATGCAGGTATTCTCAAAGGGAATACCCGGTTTTCCACTTCCGCTAATCTGAGTGTCTTAACATGAAATTTTAATGCCAGGAAATGGGCATTCAGGGAAATGAAGCTAAGCTGGACTTATTTTGACACTAAGCTGATTTATAGACATTAAGAGGTCAAAGGTGAGGCGTCTGGAAGATACTAGGATCTATTTGACAGCGAGACCCATCGACCCCATTTTCCGTGTCACACTTTGTGCCTCTCCTATCTTCTGAAGGTCAAAACAGCTCCAAACAAAATACCTGAATTTTTAGTACTGAAAAACAACCCACAGTTTTTGCTTTTTAGTACTTTACACATTCGTTTGATTGGAAAAAATGGTATAAAGTAAAAAAAGTGCAAGCGTCATGAAGTGACGCATGCAATATATATATATATATATATATATATATATATATATATATATATATATATATATATATATATATATATGTGTGTGTGTGTATATATATATATATATATATATATATATATATATATATATATATATATGTATATATATATATATATATATATATATATATATATATATATATATATGTGTGTGTGTGTTATATATATATATATATATATACTATATATATATATATATATATATATATATATATATATATATATATATATATATATATATATATTACCGCAGAAATTTTTTTTAGCTTTGCTTGTACCTCTATTGACCTAATCAGCTCATAATGTACCTCGCTGTTTGTCAACTATACTTGGTCGTAACCAGCCGTGCAGTTTTTTAAGAGCCCATTATTGATTTAAAAATAATATAACTGAAATAAAAAATAACATAAAATATTATGTTCTGTGTATGAAAGTCTAAATGAAAGGAAAAGGCCATTTTGGATAGATTATTACTTTTTCTTGATTTATTAAATGATATATTTTGGTGTATCATTTTTGCTTATTAACTTCGTTTGATGAAAAATTATGTACATATAATCATTTTATCTCTTTCTCTGCAAAACGATGGAAAAAAAAGTCAAGAAAACTGGTAAATTCAATTATTCAAGAATGCTAATTTGCTTGATACGCTTCTAATTACCTTAATAAAGGTCTACATTGCTGATAACCACAGACTACCTTGTCTGATCATCACAGACTATCGAGTCTGATCACCAAAGACTACTGAGTCTGATTACCAAAGACTAACGAGTCTGATCATCACAGACTATCGCGTCTGATTACCACAGACTACTGAATCTAATCATCACAGACTATCGCGTCTGATTACCACAGACTACTGAATCTAATCATCACAGACTATCGAGTCTGATCACTACAACTATCGAGTCTCATTACCACAGACTATCGAGTCTGATTACCACAGACTAACGAGTCTGATCACCACAGACTAACGAGTCTGATCACCACAGACTAACGAGTCTGATCATCACAGACTAACGAGTCTGATCATCACAGACTATCGAGTCTGATTACCATAGACTAACGAGTCTGATCATCACAGACTATCGAGTCTGATTACCACAGATTACCGAGTCCCACCTCTCATCGCCAATACGAGAGCACAATGAACACAATATCTCACTTCGGGAGAATTCACGATTGTTCGTCAAAAAATCTCATTATGACTCATCGTCATTTATTTGTCAAATTAATTGTCGTAACTTCCCAACGAGGTACATCACATTAGATCCTGGCGTTATCTCATTATTAGCCTTACAAACGACTGGACTGATGTGCCATACTAATTGCTCCATGACGACTATAGGCGTTTAATCGTATCGCGTGATTTGTGTTTTCAACATCACAGCTTTTGCGATTATTAGTGGGAAAACGAGGGATTATTACTCATAATGCTCTCTCTCTCTCTCTCTCTCTCTCTCTCTCTCTCTCTCTCTCAAAAAATGGTTTCGGGGCAAATATCATATGCGTGTTTTTCGATATTAAATTTAACATCACTAATGTTTTATATATACTAAAAAGGACGTAAAATAATAAAATGAAAGTTGTGAGACTACGTGGTGGAAGAGTGATATTGTGGTGGAAATGGTTTCGATGGTAAGTATGGATGAGGGAAAGATTTGATAGAAATGGCGACTATAATTATTTTCTCTTGGGATGAAGAAAAAGGCCATGTGACTACTAAGAATTACAACGGCGTAACATACACAGTATACAGAGGGAAGTTGGTATACTATTCAAAATGAGAAAATACGGGAACACGGCAGAAGAATGAAAAGGGAAGAACATTGTGGAATATTGTGTGAACATTGTGACTTTCAGTGTCCCTTTTCGTTCATTTTCTCATTTACTTCTTTTCATCACCATTCTATGATACGTAGAAAATACGTAGGGTTGATACTATATATATATATATATATATATATATATATATATATATATATATATATATATAATATATATGAGAAATTAATTTCATACAGCACCATGATTCGCATACAAGTTACAAAAAGAGACAGAGACAGAGAAGAGCTGGTGTTTGGGAGGATAAAGAGAGGTAGGAGAAGGATGGAAAGAGTGAGCGTGAGCAAGAAAGAGAGACAGAGAAGAGCAGTTGTTTGAGATAGAGAGAGAGAGAGAGAGAGAGAGAGAGAGAGAGAAGGAAAAGGTCAGTGATGGTTGGAGAAAGAAAGAGAGAGTAAGAGAAAGCATTCTCTTTTCTTTCTTTACCATTTAACCAGACCGAGCCACAGGAACGCGTGGCCGGGTATAGCTAGTGTATATATATTACATATGTGTGTATATATATATATATATATATATATATATATATATATATATATATACATATATATATATATATATATATATATATATATATATAGGGAGGGCAGCAGAGAGAGAGAGAGAGAGAGAGAAGAGAGAGAGAGAGAGAGAGAGAGAGAGAGAGATAGACGTTCCTACTTCCGGTTCCTAGGTATCACATCCCAGGGAGTGAAAAAAAAAATACTATTTTTCCGATCGATTTGCTCCTTCCAGTGATTTGGTTTCACATGGAGAAGCACCGGATAAAGTTGTGGATATGATAACATACAGCTCCTTTGATCCTAAAGGCCTTTCCGGTATCCTACTTGGCCTTCTCACAAGATGGCATCTCTGGGATTGTTATGAATTCGTTTTCTTTATTCTTCTTCACCTTTTTCCTATTGAAGAAGCCGCCTACTACAGCAGTTTTTATCGGTGTTGAATTTGATGACCTCAGTCTTCATCAATCTTGAAAATTTAATTACATTTGAATTATTAGTCACTGCTCAGGGTGGTTAGATACGCTTATAAAAACATAAATGCTTATAGGAAAATACATAATATTAATTGATGTTTAGACCAGTCTTTATACGAAAATTAGTTTCTCCTTCTGAGGGAAATTAATCGTGATATTTCCAGTTTATATCACCGGGTCTTGCAATACAATGAATAGGACAGTCATGAAAACGGTCGAAAAAAGAACAACGGTGAAAAGATAGATTATCAAGTCACACAATGGATGTGAATGATGACAGGTGTGTGTTGGAGATAACATTTTATAAAGTAAATTCTATCCAACAATGACCAAGAAACCTTCAACAGCAAAGGAAAAAGAAATTGGTGAATGAAAGTGAGGATTAGACATACGTATGAACTCTTAATGCATCAGAATGCTAGAGAAAAGATTCCCTATAGAATTTAATGATGTATAAAATTTTCAAAATGCCAGATAAAAATCGCGTTCGTCTTTATACTTGAAATATTTTCCTTTCCATTGCAATTTAGATAATTATAAAAACCTCTTGAAGATAGCGATGGCTGGTTTCAAGCTCTAACCTAGTGAGAGAGAGAGAGAGAGAGAGAGAGAGAGAGAGAGAGAGAGAGAGAGAGAGATTCATTACTAAATGCAATATTGCGAGAGGCAAAGAATTTGGGAAAACTTGGCAAAATATCCTTTCAATATCATTTGGCCTTTTTCATTACGCTACATTTTTTCAACGGATTTGCTGAACTAAAACTTCAGTAATTTGGAAGATGGAATAATAATGAAAGAAAACCGGTAGTTCATAAAGATGATTCGTTTAGAGTATATTGGCCTGAGAGAAAATACTTTTTTGCTTCATTACTTTGAGTATTTAACCATTTGCTGAAGGATAACATCAAAATACTCTATATCGTATGAAATTAAGACACACACACGCATACGCAAACAAAAGTAAAACATATATACATATATATATATATATATATATATATATATATATATATATATATATATATATATATATATATATATATATATATATATATATATATATATATATATATATATATATATATATATATATATATATATATATATATATATATATATAATATATATAAATATATATATGTATAAATATACATATATATTATATATATATATATATATATATATATATATATAGATATATATATATATATATACTATATATATATATATATATATATATATATATATATATATATATATATATGAGTCTGACCACACCACCGTGTTTCATATATACGCATTAAGCTACAAATTTCCTTTAATACCTAAGTCGGTCAACCTCTGAATCATATATTTTCATATATGTTAACTGAAGGAGAATTTCTAGTGATAATAATTTCGTCGGCTCCCGGGCGCGAACCCAGGAACCCGAAATCAGGATGCACAGTGAAGCGCCTATATAATATATATATATATATATATATATATATATAATATATATATATATATATATATATATATATCTATATATATATATATATATATATATATATATATATATATATATATATATATATATATATATATATATATATATATATATATATATATATATATATATATATATATATATATATATATATATATATATATATTTATATATATATATATATATATATATATATATATATATATATATATATTATATATTATATATATATATATATATATATATATATATATATATATATATATATATATATATATATATATATACATCGCAACATAAGACGAAAAATATGAAGGATATTCACAGCTCAGCTACTCCAAGACTACGTATTCCCCAAAACAACTTTTATTGGCGCTACATAGCAAAATAGTAATAATAATAATAAAAAAAGAAGATGCAATTTCCCTTGGATTCCGCATTCACTGCCATCCCTATTCATGCCAGACCCGGCGGTAGAAGGCATCAAAAGGATGGGCTCAGTGGTATCAAAGAGCGTCCACTTCACGTTTATTGCTGGCTGCGGTCATCACGAAGGGCATCAGTAGTAGTACTACTCCTTTGAACGACAATATGGCGGCGATTATATGTCCCGAGCGTAGTGGTTCTTCACTCTTTGGTGTCGCAGTTAAACTGTTTCCGGAATTACATCGACGCGCGACTTATGACCTGGATTAATTTCGCGAGACCGTGGATTGTTTAATGCACTTGTAAGAATTTCGGGGTTGCCTTTAATACAACGCTTTATAAAACGCGTTTTAGCATTTTCATACCACAAATGAAATATATCTCTGAATTACATAATGGTCTTTCTTTTGAATGAAGAAATTTCTTTCGTATTCCTTCATTTCTGTTCAGGAATTATTCATGAACGAGCTTCTTAGCGCGTGTTACGCGTGCTGGAACGGAGCTGCCATCTCCCCTACCCTCCCTGGACCGGTCAAACAGGTTTCCCGTTCCCCTATCTACTTCGTCCCCACCCGGGGCGGAAAAACCGGTTTGTAGGGGGTGGGTGGTTGTGTCACGTCTATCCTACCGTCACCCGAGGCAGGTCAAAACAAGATCCACCCTGATTTTATAATTATAAAATGTTCAGGATCTAATTGCCTTTGGATTCAGGAAGCTGCAGAGATCAGTTTTACAGCAGAGTGTATAAGCCTACGGTGACAAGGATAAATACGCTCCGACCAGGTATTGAATGGTCTGGAACTTTAGATTTTGATTGATGTCTTGAGTTTACGGGCTAAGTCGGATGAGGTTTGTACCCCAGCACGGCTTTTCGAAGGACTGACTGTTGCCAGGACTTTTGTGCGAGTGACTGAGTGACTGATGAAGTAGGAGCTAATATTTTTGTTAATGAACAAAATCCTCCATTATTGATGGTGTTTACATAACTTGCTGGCATAAATAAAAATAATATAAATGATAAAACAATTATATATATATCTATATACTATATGTATATATATATATATATCTATATATATATAATTATATATATATATATATACATACATACATACATACATACATACATACATAAACTACACACACACACACACATATATATATATATATATATATATATACTATATATATATATATATATATATACATACTACATACATACATACACACACACACACACACACACACACACACATATATATATTAATATATATATACTTATAATTGATATATATATATATATATATATCTATTTTAAAATATAATATATATATTATATATGAATAACTTGGTCACAATAGTATATAAAGCGTGATGCTATGTATAAATAAAGGGTTTTGCCAGAAGGAAAAAAAAATGAAAAGCGAGATAGCCAAGCACTTTCGGTCTAGTTCGACCCTTTACTCAGGCACAACTGATCTTACAGAGGAAAAACATATATAAATATATCTTTCTCTTGCTCGATACATTTATATATTTTCTGTTCTTTCTCGTCTTTTCATTAATAATTTTTTGGGAACATTTTTGTAAGTTTCATGATAATAAGTTGTATATGCCTCCTTTTTTTTTTCAAAATGTATTGTTTACTGGATGAATCGTCTGTTGACCTCGTGTGTGTATCCTCCAAGGTGTGGCTGCCTAAAAATTCGCTTATACTGCCCTCAGGCGTTTCCTCGTTTTTGAAGAGTGAAATCGACCTTATTGCTAATCTTGTAGTGTCAGTTTGGATATTAAGCCTACCTTGACTATGTTTTTTCCTCTGTAAGATCAGTTGTGCCTGAGGTAAAGGGTCAGAACAAAATAGACCGAAAGTGCTTGTTATCTCGCTTTTCTTTTTCTTTCCTTCGTGGGAAAAACCTTTATATATATATATATATATATATATATATATAGATATATATATATATATATATATATATACACAACACACACAAAATACCATATATAATGACATTCATGGAGAAGACAGGTTTTTTAAATGTTGTAGTATAATTACTGCAATTATATAATTACACAAACCAAACATATATATAATATATAGTATATATTATATATATATATATATATATATATATATATATATTATATTATATATATATATATATATATGTGTGTGTGTGTGTGTGTGTGTGTGTGTGTGTGTGTGTAATATATAATATGCAGGCAATATACTACACATTTAACAACCTGTTTTCTCCAAGAAATGTCACATATTTTATTGTGAATCAAAGAATGACTGCAGTTTAAGGGTGAAGTTTAAGGCAAAGCATGATTTTAATTCAAATCCCTGACAGAAGTGAAAAAAGGGACTAAATATATGGAATTCTTTCTCTCTTATTGAGAAAGAAGATGAAGCCTGCAACCCACCGAAACAAATTATCCAAGATACTATTCTATGAAAAAAAGTTAAGAAATCTATTAAAACCATGAAAAATACACTTGTTAGCCGAATCGATAACATCACTGTCGTCTTGATTTCGTCCCTGTCCGCTGGACGGTGGTTCCATCTCACGAGAAGGACGAAATTATTATTATCAACTAAAAATTCCCCTTTGTTTACATATATAAAATATATCAATTCCGAGGTAGAGCGCATTAGATATTAAAGGACATTTGTAACTCGAATAATTGATATGAATCACGGTGATGTGAATAATTATTCGCGTGTATATATATATATATTATATATATATTAGATTATATATATATATATATCTATATATATATATATATATATATTATATACCATACATACATACATATATATATATATATATATATATATATATATATATATATATATATATATATCTTCTTTACTGTGAATCTTACAAGTTGTGTGAAAGAAAAGTTAGTATTTTCTTATCTGGGAACAAGATTTCATGCAAAGCCTGACAAACGCTGCACAGCTGCTGTGGAAGTTCCAGATTCCTGAAGAGAATTTGCATTTTATACCCCGTACGGTCGTAATGTTTCGGTGGAGTTTTTTTTTTTTTTTTTCCACAGAGATTGGGGATTCAAGATAAAATATCTTCCATTCCTTAGCCATGTTGACCTTTCCTTTAATGCCATAGATTTTCAAAGTAAACGCGTGGGACATTTTTAATTCGAAAGTTTACCTTAGTTTGGTTCTTGAATCTACCGTACAATACGTGGTATTTTGCCTCCGTAAATTTCTGTCTTATAAAGTAGTTATTTATGTATATTGTTCTATACGAAAAGCTTTCGCCTACTTGATCAATTGGCTTCTTCATGCAACTGATAAAGTTGGCGAAAGCTTCCCGTATATAGCAACATACATACGTAGCCTACGTACTACAGAGGACTTTATTTTTCCATTTTAGATCACGAGAAAGTCATGATATCAAATAAACTTGTTATGTTTAAAAGTTTGAAATCGGATGCATTACAAAGCTTGACATTAATGTTGATGAAAGAAGCATCATTGTTTTTATGTTCATTGTGATTTTTTCTACTGTGTATTGCATGGTATGAGGAGCTATTGCATGACCCTTCACATTCTCATACATTTATCCATTTGATTCCTAGATATATATATTCTTTTCGGCATTTCTTACTCACATTATACAATATCAGAATAATCGATCAATATTTCGAAGAGAAAAATTTAGTTTCTAGAGGTCACGAATTAATTATGTAAAAGATAGTTCGCAGAATCCATAATCAGTTCCTAACGATAATTATAAGATCGAAAAAACTGTCTCATTTTCCGTATTTATATCCTCTAACTATTATTATTATTTTTTTTTTTTTTTACTATTATTATTATTATTATTATTACTTATTATTATTATTATTATTATTATTATTATTATTATTATTATATTATTATTATTATTATTATTATTATTATTATTATTATTATTATTATTATTATTATTATTATTTTTTGGGAGTATGAACCCTCTTTAACAAGTCTTGTTGAAAAGGATTGCTGCATCAGCTGCATTAATTTTGTATAGAGTCTTCTCTATTTTCCTTATCAAGGATTTCTCAATGTTGCTGAAACTGCAAGCAACGTTCCACAGGGGATCGTCAATTCCGGTGTAGTCAAAACTGAATTATCTTTATTACTGTTATTACTACTACAGTCTCTCTCTCTCTCTCTCTCTCTCTCTCTCTCTCTCTGATGCAGCAATCCTTTTCAGCAAGACTTATTATTATTATTATTATTATTATTATTATTATTATTATTATTAATTATTATTATATTATTATTATTATTATTATTCAGATGAACCCTATTCATATGGAAGAAGCCCACAGGGTCCACTGATTTGAAATTCAAGCTTCCAAAGAATATGGTGTGCATTTGAAAGCAGTACCAGAAGGCATTGGGAAATGCAGATGAAGAGATCAATTAGAAAAAAAATAGATTAACAAATCAATAAAGAAATTGATAAAAATTTAAATAAATTACAGATAACTAAGAGAAATGATTTACGGTAGTAGCGCATTTGAGAGGTTCCAATTGCGAAAACAACACCAAAGACAACTATTTCGAATAATTGCGAACTTGATGCACCATTATTCTTGAACTTGTCTCTGAAAGCGAATGGTAATTGGGTCGCATGTACTCTGAAAGGAGGGAGAATAATATCATATTCCAGATGTATTATTAATGTAAGTGCTTCAGCCAGAGATGAATTCCCTTCATTGCTACGTTGATGTCAGTTGCGAATGAAATATATCTGTAAATTAACAACCGGTGCCTCAAACGAGAGTAGTCAGCGGTTGCTCCACTAGAGCAGTGTTGTCCAAACATTTTCGCCTACTGTACACCCTTTATTACCTTCTCCTACTGTTACGTAACCCCGCCAACCCCCCACCCACCACCCACCCGCCAGATGGCTGACCAAACTCAGTTTTATTTAGGATAATCATGCAAATAGTATATAATTATGAAAAGACTGCATTACAGGAGTGTTGGTCAATAAAAGTCAAATTTATTACACAAATGAAAATGATGATTAATAACAAAATGCTTGAAAATTACTTACACAACTTAATGTGAGATGTGAGGCTGATGTTCACTGATGGGATGTTTCTGTGTGTGTGTGTGTGTGTGTGTTTCTTGTTTGTTCACGTATCCTCATGATCTATGTTGCGTATCCCCAAGGAGACGCGGACCCCAGTTTGGACCAACACTGCACTAGAGAGATTTATTCTATATGAAAACTCATTATTATAATACATCAATTCTTATAATATATATATATATTATATATATATATATATATATATATATATATATATATATGTAAGGATTACATTAAATAAAGAATGTATGTATACATTCTGTAGTGTCATGCATGTAACGAGTAACTAGGCCAGAGACCAAGGAGGTTAGGCAGGAAAGATTGGCGTCGCATCTCGGTGTGTGAACACCTCCTGGGTCAGCAATGTTTATGCTGACGATAATATCAACAAATTGCCGTTCTCTGGGAGAATTGTGTTGAGTTCCATGAGAAGTCGTGCCTACGTGACTGACCCAGATATTGGATTGTTAGATCATCTGTCTGTATCTTGAGCAGTGTTTTACTCTCCTATGATTTTGTAAAACGAAATGTATATCAGACTTCACCTTCTCCTCTTAGCTTAAAGACCTAGTCAAACCTTCTTTGCATCTATCCACGATGTAAGATAGAAGAATATATCTTCTTATATTTTGTACAATGTGTTTCAACGACTTAACTTCTACATCAGATAGAAGCAATTGACGAAATTTAAAGAATATCATCACAGTCGATGAGACAGAGTTAAGAATGAAGGGTA
The DNA here is from genome assembly GCF_015104395.2 of Macrobrachium nipponense. Taxonomy (NCBI): domain Eukaryota; kingdom Metazoa; phylum Arthropoda; class Malacostraca; order Decapoda; family Palaemonidae; genus Macrobrachium; species Macrobrachium nipponense. The sequence goes on along the minus strand of NC_061090.1, from coordinate 11,580,282 downwards.
TTTTTTTTTACCAACTGACATTTGCTTTGCAGATCAAAAGAACAACCCAGTGCCTCGTTGTAAATAAAATACGAGGGCATTAATATATATATATATATATATATATATATATATATATATATATATATATATATTATTATATATTATATATATATATATATATATATATATATATATATATTATATATATATATATATATATATATATATATATATATGACTGGTGTAAAAGTGTTCTGTAACAACAGAATTCCATCTAATAAAAGGAGCCCATAAAAACACCAAAATGTAGAGAGAAAAGTACTATATTTCAGAGACTGCTGTCTCTCTCTTCAGGTATATGAATGAGAAAAGTTTACAGAAAAGGTGGTATTTATACCAAGAGATTAGTCCACAGTAAGCCAATTTAGGCACCCCCGCTGATAATCTTCCTTTAATCTTCTTAAGCGTTGGTTGAATGAACACTGCGTCGACGATGTCGGATGTCCAATTCCCTTTTGAGATGTTCATTACCTGCTCTCTTTTATTAAGGCCGATTCCATCATTTGACTCTTGTACCGCAGTTTGCTGCTATAAATTACACGTGACATATTCCAGTTTATTCTATGGTTATGTTCATTTATGATTGATTGAAAATAGCCGAGTTCTGTTGTCCATACCTACTAACGACCGTTTGTGTTGTATTAATCTCTGGGGAAGTGATTTACCTGTAAATCCGATGTAAGATTGGTCACAGTCCTGGCATGGGATCTCATATACCCCAGAGTCTTTTGGGCGATGTCTTTTGTTGGACGTAATCAGGGATTTGGCTAAGGTATTTGGGTAGGTAAATGCAAAAGGGTTGGATTTCCCAAGGGTGTGAGTTACTCTTAATCGTCTCCAGGTGGGGAATTTAATTTTTATTTTATTGTTGGGTGTGTCCTCTGTCTTGTCTTTAGGGGGTCGGTAGAAAATTACGTTTGCTTTTTGAATTGCTTTCTCAATTATATGGTCAGGATACTTTAAAGAAGAAAGTTGCTTGCGAATTAGTTCAAATTCTTTTCCAGGAAATCTAGGGAACAAATTCGTAAGGCTCTTAAGAATAGGTTGCTAGCTAGACCTATCTTGATGGTATTGTCATGATAGCTAAAATAGTGAATATATGAAAGTGAGAACGTTGGTTTTCTGTATATGGTAAAATTTGTATTCTGTCGTGTCTCTGATTATTAAAACATCAAGAAAAGGAATTTTGTTGTCTGTTTCCCATTCAACTTTAAATTTGATGCTGGGCACTAATGCGTTTAATTTGAGAGGAATTCATTAAAATTACCCCACTTATTATCCCAAAATGTTAGTATGGTCATCCACGTATCTCATCCACAGCATGTTTTTGGTTTTATTGCATTTATTACTGTAGTTTCAAGTATTCCATGTACAGATTGGCTAAAATAGGACTTAAAGGACTACCCATACTACACCCGAATTTTTGCTTGTAGAATGATTCCCCGAATGAAAATACGTTATAGATGCACATAATTCAACTAACTTTATTATTTTGTCAAGTGCCAAAGGGAAATGATCTGAATAGGGGGATAATTTTTCCCTTAAAAACTGAAGAACGTCCTGTACTGGTACTTTTGTGAATAGGGAGTCTACGTCAAGGCTTAAAAGTTTTATGTTGTGAAGTGGTATATGTGCTCTCGAATTTGTGACAAAAGTCTTCCGAATGTTTGATGTGACTGGGAGAAAAGGTTGCCTAAAAACAAAAAAGGAGAAAGGAGGCCAGCTAACCATTTAGAAATTTTGTAATTGAAAGCTCCGGCGCATGAAACGATGGGTCTGAATGGAAGATTGTCTTTGTGAGTTTTGGAAAGACCATAAAAGTAGGGTAATTTAGGATTAATTACTTTAAATTTCTCTAATAGTTTCACTACTCTTTTTGTCTTGGCCAATTAATCTTACTTTCCGAAAAAATTCTGTGGGAACGTTCTGGAGGGGATTTTTCGTCAGTTTTTCGTAAGTATTTGTGTCGCTAAGGAGCTGGTTGATTTTGTCGAGGTAGAAGTCTTTGTCCATTATTACAATTTTGCCGTCTTTGTCGGATCTACTTTTATTATAACATCTAACTTTTTTTTTTTTAGCGAGTGGATGGCTATCCATGAATCTGCGGGGAACAGGATATTTCTTATGAAGGTCAGTTAAAGCATTTAGTAACACTCCTTTTAAACATATTCTCTTCACGGCTGTAGTTTTTGTCAGATATGAATTTATCAAAAGCCACTATGAAGTCTAGGTGTTTTTGCGGTCTGGCATTAGGGCAAAGGATAAGCCTAAATTTAAAACTAAATGTTGATTTACAGTAAGTTGGATAAGTTTAAAACTTTGTCTTGTTGTTCAAGATTATTCCATGCGCTATTATCTATTAGGTTATTTAACTTGCGTAAAAGTCTGTTGGAATGAGTCACGCTATATAGGCAGCAATGCCGGAACAGAATGAAAATCAGATACCTGTTATACGTGGTCCGTAGTGAGGAGGCGAAGATTAGATTGAGTTCCATATATCACTCTGCTTAGCACGAAGATGTCGTTTCTCGTATTGGTGATTCTTTCTTCCAGGAAAATCTTGTGTGATAGAGGGAAGGGTTTATTTTGATTGCAGAGTCCATCTCCCGAATCCGTACATTTTTGGAAGTACTTGTTCTTGAGGCATTCTTCCAAACCAAAAAGTGTTTTTGGTTTTTCAGCCGGTGTAGTCTGTTCAGTTCTTTTTCAAACTTGCGGAAAACTGGCTTGACTTCTGGAAGTGAGTGAAGAATCGTGGAAAGGCTGGTTGAATTCCATAATGGGCTGACAATGACTGGTAAAGTGTTCTGTAACAACAGAATTCCATCTAATAAAAGGAGCCCATAAAAACACCAAAATGTAGAGAGAAAAGTACTATATTTCAGAGACTGCTGTCTCTCTCTTCAGGTATATGAATGAGAAAAGTTTACAGAAAAGGTGGTATTTATACCAAGAGATTCGTCCACAAGTAAGCCAATTTAGGTCACCCCCGCCCCCGCTGATAATCTTCCTTTAATCTTCTTAATGCGTTGGTTGAATGAACACTGCGTCGACGATGTCGGATGTCCAATTCCCTTTTGAGATGTTCATTACCTGCTTCTCTTTTATTAAGGCCGATTCCATCATTTGACTCTTGTACCGGCTAGTTGCTGCTATAAATTACACGTGACATATTCCAGTTTATTCTATGGTTATGTTCATTTATATGATTGAAAATAGCCGAGTTCTGTTGTCCATACCTAACTGACCGTTTGTGTTGTATTAATCTCTGGGGAAGTGATTTACCTGTAAATCCGATGTAAGATGGTCACAGTCCTGGCATGGGATCCTCTTATACACCAGAGTCTTTGGGCGATGTCTTTGTTGGACGTTAATCAGGGATTTGGCTAAGGTATTTGGGTAGGTAATGCAAAGGGTTGGATTTCCCAAGGGTGTGAGTTACTCTCTTAATCGTCTCCAGGTGGGGAATTTTTATTTATTGTTGGGTGTGTCTCTGGTCTTGTCTTTAGGGGGTCGGTAGAACAACAAGACAAAGTTTTAAACTTATCCAACACCCCCTTACTGTAAATCAACATTTAGTTTTAAATTTAGGCTTATCCTTTGCCCAACTAATGCCAGACCGCAAAAACAACCTAGATTCATAGTGGCTTTTGATAAATTCATATCTGACAAAAACTACAGCCGTGAAGAGATATGTTTAAAAGGAGTGTTACTAAATGCTTTAACTGACCATCATAAGAAAATATCCTGTTCCCCGCAGATTCATGATAGCCATCCACTCGCTAAAAAAGTTAGATGTTATAATAAGTAGATCCGACAAAGACGGCAAAATTGTAATAATGGACAAAGACTTCTACTCGACAAAATCAACCAGCTCTTAGCGACACAAATACTTACGAAAAACTGACGAAAAATCCCCTCCAGAACGTTTCCCACAGAATTTTTTCGGAAAGTAAGATTAATTGGCCAAGACAAAAAGAGTATTGAACTATTAGAGAAATTTTAAAGTAATTAATCCTAATTACCCTACTTTTATGGTCTTCCCAAAACTCACAAAGACAATCTTCCATTCAGACCCATCGTTTCATGCGCCGGAGCTTTCATTCAACAACAAAATTCTAAATGGTTAGCTGGGCCTCCTTTCTCCTGTTTTTTAGGCACTTTTTCTCCCAGTCACATCAAACATTCGGAAGACTTTTGTCACAAATTCAGAGAAGCACATATACCACTTCACAACATAAAACTTTTAAGCCTTGACGTAGACTCCCTATTCACAAAAGTACCAGTACAGGACGTTCTTCAGTTTTTAAGGAAAAATTATCCCCTATTCAGATCATTTCCCTTTGGCACTTGACAAAATAATAAAGTTAGTTGAATTATGTGCATCTAATAACGTATTTTCATTCGGGGAATCATTCTACAGCAAATATTCGGGTGTAGTATGGGTAGTCCTTTAAGTCCTATTTTTAGCCAATCTGTACATGGAATACTTTGAAACTACAGTAATAAATGCCAATAAAACCCAAAAACATGCTGTGGATGAGATACGTGGATGACATACTAACATTTTGGGATAATAAGTGGGGTAATTTTAATGAATTCCTCTCAAAATTAAACGCATTAGTGCCCAGCATCAAATTTAAAGTTGAATGGGAAACAGGACAACAAAATTCCTTTTCTTGATGTTTTAATAATCAGAGACACGACAGAATACAAATTTACCATATACAGAAAACCAACGTTCTCACTTTCATATAGTCACTATTTTAGCTATCATGACAATACCATCAAAGATAGGTCTAGCTAGCAACATATTCTTAGAGCCTTACGAATTTGTTCCCCAGATTTCCTGAAAAAGAATTTGAACTAATTCGCAAGCAACTTTCATCTTTAAAGTATCCTGACCATATAATTGAGAAAGCAATTCAAAAAGCAAACGTAATTTTCTACCGACCCCTAAAGACAAGACCAGAGACACACCCAACAATAAAATAAAAATTCCCCACCTGGAGACGATTAAGAGAGTAACTCACACCCTTGGGAAATCCAACCCTTTTGCATTTACCTACCCCAAATACCTTAGCCAAATCCCTGATTAACGTCCAACAAAAGACATCGCCCAAAGACTCTGGGGTATATGAGATCCATGCCAGGACTGTGACCAATCTTACATCGGATTTACAGGTAAATCACTTCCCCAGAGATTAATACAACACAAACGGTCAGTTAGGTATGGACAACAGAACTCGGCTATTTTCAATCATATAAATGAACATAACCATAGAATAAAACTGGAATATGTCACGTGTAATTTATAGCAGCAACTGCCGGTACAAGAGTCAATGATGGAATCGGCCTTAATAAAAGAGAAAGCAGGTAATGAACATCTCAAAAGGGAATTGGACATCCGACATCGTCGACGCAGATGGTTCATTCAACCAACGCTTAAGAAGATTAAAGGAAGATTATCAGCGGGGGTGACCTAAATTGGCTTACTTGTGGACGAATCTCTTGGTAGAAATACCACCTTTTCTGTAAACTTTTCTCATTCATATACCTGAAAGAGAGAGGACAGCAGTCTCTGAAATATAGTACTTTTCTCTCTACATTTTGGTGTTTTTATGGGCTCCTTTTATTAGATAATATATATATATATAATATATATATATAGATATATATATATAGATATATATATAATATATATATATATATATATATATGTGTGTGTGTGTGTGTATTACAGTAGACGCACGGGACTTCATTATATAAGCGAATACCTCAGGAAAATGACAGGCAGAAGGTCATTACCAAACGCTTTCACCTGTTAATTAAGGCATCGTCGAGACACATAAGAAAAAAATATGAAAAATAAACAGGAGAAAGCGCTTCTGCCTGTCATTTTCTTGAAGTATTCGCTTGTATGTATGTATGTATGTATGTGTGTATGTATGTATGTATGTATGTATGTATTTATGTATGAATTATTCGCTTGTATGTATGTAAGTATGTATGTTTGCGTATATACATATATACATATACAAAGGCAAATCATAAGCATTTCAAACACTTTTGCACGCACTCTCGTACATTCTGAAAATCTTGTTCCTTCTCTTCCAATAGCCATTTCACTCCATTACTAATCACTTTTATGGATCTCTGTCCTAACACTCTCAAATTGTGCATTCTTCACCAGCCTATCGTCCTTCCTTTCGTCCATGTAACCAAACCACCAAAAAAGTATCGAGAGATCGTGTGAAGTTTGGCCACGTACATATCTTGAATACCGGACTTACTAACATGACCACAAATGACCAATGCTATCAACTACACTTAGGGGATGACAGGAATGACCGAGTAACTAAAAACTGAATGATTAAGTATGGATGCCTTAGTCTCATTTAAGATATAACTGACTTTTTCATCAGTTAGTTCTCTCTTTCTTTCCAGTTGGAAAATCCAAATTCCGACTCTTTTACAAAACTGTTCATAGAAAATTTGCTTCTCCACTTTGATATTTTTGATTTTTTATGATCTTACTTTAGTTCTTATTTATAACTAAGAATTCGCCTTATTTTCTTGGGGTTTTGAATTTCACATTCTTCCATTATTCGAAGTGTGGATGGTAAATCAACTGAGAAAATATTTAGAATAGCAGTGAACTATATCAAAAAGTGCATGAGATAAAAAGTAAAAAAACAAACAAACGAGAAAACCCGAATGGACATAATCAGTTTCCTCACGTAATTATGAAAAGCAAACGTCCTTTGCGTATGCTCTTCATGCGTTCAACAGCGTTTCGTAAGCAAAACACACAAAAAAGTCTAATTAAACGAAACAAACACAAGAAAAGGAAAACTGGCAAAGCAAATAAGGACAAGAAAAACAAGACCCGAGTCTCCTCAAATCATTAATGAGATCAATGTCAACACCGACGAGGTAAGACCTCGTGAGCTGATCAAATATTGTTCGGAACAAGTTAGTTCGTGGCACTGAAGTTTTACCAAAATTATGTGTATCATCGAACTAATATATATATCACAAGAGTTTGAGCGTGAAACATTTACTGTAAGTCTGAAACTTCGGCGTTCAGAGTTTATGATACAAACATTGAGCCTCACCTAAGGACAGCATTGTTTCATGGCTTGAAGTATAGTTCCGTGTAAGCGCATAAATGGTTGATGGACAAATACTAAGTTCTTTTGTGGTCAGAAAGCGATAAATAGATCATGAAGGGGAAATAAATAAGAGAGCCGTTGTAATGAAGATTTGGTAAGATGTATTTGTGTATTTTTTTAATTTTTATATTTGGTTGACGGGACTAGTAGTTGTGATGAAATATAATTGTGTAAGGAAGAAGTAAAAACGTTCTGAGTCAAGAGCCTTCAGCAGTGAATTTTTTTTAAATAGGCCTACATGAAAAGGCGTTTGTTCTATGAGGGTGGAGACATGGAGTGAAGAAAGGGTTTATAAAAAGGATAATAAGAAGAGATTATAAAAGGAACTTACAGGGGTCAGGTGATTTTTAGTTCTTAATTGTTGATATAAATTTATTCATGACTGAATACGATTGTATAAAGCTTGATGGAACCACGAGAGACAGAGCTTAGACTTTTAATATGAATGTTGGATGAAAACGATTAGCACACTTGTATGGGAATCTCCGAGTAAAGGTTCCTTTTAAGAAGTAAGAAAGGAAGTAAGAGTTTGCAAAAGGTTTGGAAGAGAAGGTTTTCTCATAGGGAAAAAAATAGAGCCCCATATTTCTAGATTACAATAACATTTTCGGATGATATTTTTTCTTCATGAGACAAGTTGTCGATAACTATGGTAAATAGTTTTCAATTGCATAGGATTCAATATCACGTATACGATGATTACTGAGATTTTCTTTGATATAGGAATCACTTGTATCAAGCTGATAAATAAAATACACTTCCCGTATATTCTGATATACAGATCCTCAGGGAAATGAAATTTAAAAAAAATGTCCCACATTCACATTTCATAGCCCAGGTTTGCTTTTGCAATAAGTAAATAAACATAACAACATTTAATGAAAGCGAACAGTTTCCAGAGGTAACAATAGTTATGTATTATGCTGTGTAAGTTGCAAAGTTAAAGAAAACCGCGCAATTTATTTCCTCCGCGCTAACTGGGTCGCAATTAAACTCATCTGAAAACTTTGCCAAGAAATATTGCATCTTGAGCCAGTATACCTTATGTTTCCCCTTCTGGATTTTACAATGAAATTTATTGCCCCAAAACTTCCTTCATTAGACAAATGCCTTTACATTCTTGCGTAGGTATTAACGTATCGTGTCAGATTAAAATTATTTTTCACTAAAAATCAGCGTGATTTAAAAATAAATGAAATTTATTTAAAATTCAAACATTTTTCATTTTCAGTAACTATTTATGACAAGCATATAAAAAAAAAGACACGGAAAACGAATACCACTAAAGTGGAAATATGTTTTACGATTATATTTTTAAACCACCATGATTTAAAAATATAAAAATTATTTAAAAATTCAGAAAATTTCGATTTTCAGTAAATACTTATGAAAAGCATACAAAATTAATTCCCTTTCAAGACACGGAAAACCAATACCATTGAAGTGGAAATATGTTTCACGATTATATTTTTAAATCAGCATGAATTAAAAATATATGAAATTTATTAAAAAAATTCAGAAAATTTAATTTTCAATAAATACTTATCACAATCATAAAACAAATTCCCTTGCAAGACACGGCAAACGAATACTACTGAAGTGGAAATGTGTTTTATGATTCTATAAAAAAAGATATCCTAAATATTTTTTCTATTTGAATCTTGATGACACTTATCAAAAACTACTTATCAATTACAGCTCAAAGCTTAGCAGAAAAGGCAAAATAAGAGATGTCAATGGAACTGGAAGAAATTCTTTTTCTTTCCCATTCAAATTCATCGCAAGCGACCTTTTGAAGAACAAGAAAGGGCCATCTTCCTTGATGGCATAGAGGAGCGTCCACTTCGCGTTTATTGTGACTGTGGTTATTGTAGGGAAACATCCCCTGAGTGACAATGGCAAGTATGCCCTTTGCGGTGGTTCTCTCTCTTCATTACTGTAGCCACATTAATTTCAGAGCTACAGTATCGCGAATTACGCCGGAACCTCATTCTGTAACTTTATGTGAAGTAAGCCGTAACCTCATTCTGTAGCTTTTTTTTCACGTAAGCCGTAACCTCATTCTGTAGCTTTATAAGTATAAATAACCCATTTCTTCACGACGAAATCAGGGAATTCTTTTGGCTCGAGAGAAAACAGGGTGTTCAATCAAGTAAAAATTTGTTTCATGCAGAAAATATTTCTATTTACTTTATCAGTTTAGGCAAACTTCATGAAATCTAAGCTGCAGTTATTTATGTCTGCATGTACTGCATCGTATAACATTGTGATACTACGTCTTTTATTTAACTGAAAGTCAAGGACTGAGTAACTTTCCTTTCCATTGGTCAACCTAACAAATATGAGGATGAGTAATATTTTCGAGTCCTAGGCAATATTTTGGATCACAAAGCTACATATAACAGAGTTTGACCTCAATAACAGAAAAGGCCTATTTACTTAGCTCAGGCGCTGAAACTGAGTAAGGTGATCAATTAAAGAATTTACCACTTGAATGAATGAATGTCGAACACGCCACCAACAGGAAAATGTATAAAAACAGGCAAATTTACAGAGCAAAGAGAAACATGGAGAACCTGTCGCGTAAAAGCATCAGTAACGGCAAGAAACTGGGTTCCTGATTCCATTCCATTCCATTCCATTCCATCCAGCATATATGTAAAGAAAAGGGGAGCCTTCTCTCTTATCTGTGGACGGAATTCCATGCAAAGACTGACGAATACCACACAATCCCTGTGAATATTCCAGTTTTCAGAGAAGGAATTTGCATATTGTGCCTCGTTCCGTTGTGATGTCTGGATGGAAGCTTTCCCCAACTGAGTTTGATATTCAAAACAAATGAAAACTTCCATCTCTTAGGTTGCACTTTTAGAAAAATAAACATATACCTTTTTCTTAAATATTCAATACACTTTATTTCGCAGAACCTTATTTGATGCCAAGATATTTATTAAATATATATCAATATACTGTATATATATGTGTGTGTGTGCATTAAACTACAAATGTCCATTAATATCTAATTACCTCTACTTCGGAATTAATATATTTTCATATATGTAATTTGTAATTGATAAGAAATTCCTCGGCTCATGGACTCGAACCACGGAGACCAAGAATTGAGGACGTACAGTGACGCACTTTAAACCACAGGACTATCAAGAGAATTCTTGGTTTCCGTGGTTCGAGTCCACGACCCGACGAATTTCTCATCAACCAAAAAATTACCCTTCGGCTAACATATAGGAAAATATATTAATTCCTAGGTAGAGCGAATTAGATATTAAAGGACATTTGCAGCTTAACGCCTGTATATGAATCACGGTGATGTGATGAAACTAATTATATATATATATATCTATATATATAATATATTATATATATTGATAGTAGTCTACAGGCAATAACACTCAATATGTTGCAATATCCTGTGAGTTTTAGGATAGGCATTTATTATACAAGCACTGAATTAATTCATCCAGCTGTATGAATTTAAACATTATGCACATTAATTAAGGCCTTCTTGACGTATTACATTTATTAATGGTCTTAATTTTTTTTCTCCTATTAATCAGTTACTTGCTTATGAAATGATATTTCTTTATTTGCGATACCATCATGCCAATACAGTTCAAAACCAGTATATTCTTCTTCATGATGCTTTGGGAACGAACATTCTAGTAGCCTTGAAGACTTGAGTGCGCAGGAGACCAACGAAGAAATTCCTGCATTCATCGTTTTATTTTCGTAGCCAAACACCGCCGCTGAAAAAAAGGAATGTTTCAACAGGCTTGTATTTTTAAAAGCGCATGAACGAACCAATTGATTTGAAGGACTTTGACAAAAAAAAAAAAAAAAAAAAGCTGAATATATGAAACCATGTTTTCTCATTCGGAAATATCCGTCATAGTTCATCAATGCTCCCTAAAAAAAAAAAAAAAAAAAAAAAAAAAAAAAAAAAAAAAAGTTTCCATCTCAGGTAGACAAAAAAAAAAAAAAAGGAAAAAAATGAGCCGAAGTTTCTTTTTCGCAATAGAGTTTTCTGTACAGCGTATAATAACGTATGAGCCGCGGGCCATAAGCATTTAAGCCACGGCTCTTTGGTTGCCTCCCATAGCGTTACCAGACGCATGATCATAGCTAACTTTAACATTAAATAAAATATAAAATACTAAGGCTAGATGGCTACAACTTGGTATGTTTGATGATTGTAGAGTAAATGATCAACATAACAATTTGCAGCTCTCTAGCCTCAGTAGTTTTTAAAATTTGAGGGCGGACAGAAAAGTGCGGACGGACAGACCAAGCCATCTCAATAGGTTTCTTTTGCAGACAGCTAACTAGGAACCTCCATAAACAAGAAATTATAAAGAACACCACCTCTTTATCCAAAATAAGGAAGTAATACCCTGTTAAATTGCCCTTATAATTTGTTCATATTTTATTTATTACATTAGCATTAGAAATAGCTCGTGTAAAAATGAATTTGAAACTCCGGTGAGAGTTCGGTTCATTGCTTATAGAATGTACAGTGTAAAATAGAAACGTATAAATTAGCATTGCGTTCTTGAAATTCATTCTATTCACATTATCTATGCCGTGTATTATAATGATACTGTAATACATTTATGTAAATAATCAGCATAGCATGAATTTCAAGAACGCTATGTTAATTTACAGAAGTAACAACGAAGTAGAGATTATGATACTATAATGCATTTATGTAAATAATCAGTATAGCGTGAATTTCAAGAACGCTATTTTAATTTACAGAAGTAGCAACGAAGTAGAGCAGACGAAGGGGCTTCTATCAATTCCAACACCACGGTCATAAGTAATAAGCCATTCGATTCCACTAGACCAAGTCGACAATGAACACACCATCACCGAGATAAGATTTCTAGGAGTTTGTGACGGGTGACAATAGAGAGACTCCGAATGATTTCTAGCAACCACACCTGCCCCCCCCCGCCCCCCCCCTTAGAGCCCCGATACCTATTTCTACCTCAGAGCTTAATCTTTCAATGGGAAGCTTTTAGTACATCACTTAGGAGGGTCAGCTGTCATATAAATAGTAACTGGTACATCAAATTTCTATTTCTGACCTCTCGACACTTCTAACATACCCTTATCGAGTGATGGTATGTCGAT
>NC_061090.1:11554011-11567414 GCF_015104395.2 Macrobrachium nipponense | reverse complement strand
GTATCTATTTGTTTGAGTATTTGCAAAATGGCTTTATGTCCATGATAATTGATGATTATTCATAACCTCTGCATATTTATATCGGTAGAGAATTTACATGCATTATGGCGCCAGTCATCAGCAATGTAATTAGTTGTTAAGTAACATGTTGTTTTTGACTGATACCTTTGGATAAGGATCATGTATATATCCGGCGTATTTGCATAGTCTTCAAACAGAAGATAGTACGAAAACAGTGGGAAATGCTACTTTCACATATTATATTAAACTGAATTTTTAAATAACGATATTCCTTTATTTTAATAATCTTTTTTATCTGTTTATTAATTTATTTGATCTTTTTAATCAGTAAGGTCTCTTCTATCTTCATTTCAGTTTACCTTCTCTTACTTCCTAATGAACAGCATTTTCATTGAAAGCCTTAATTACACTTCAGTGGCCCTTTGGGCTTGCTTCCTTATGAATAGGTTTCATCGTCTGAGTAATAATAATAATAATAATAATAATAATAATAATAATATAATAATAATAATAATAATACTTTATTAAAAGTAATGGCTACTTCAGCAGCATTACACTTGTAGAGATTTTTCTCTATTTTCCGAATAGCGGCTTTTTCCGTGCTACTTAGACAGGCTAGTAGAGCGCCTATAGAGGTCATGATCAAATACAGTCTAAATTGGTGTATATATTTGAATTTTACAGATAAACTATGATACCATAGTTATCAAAGTCATTAACGATATATATATATGTCTCTCTCTCTCTCTCTCTTTCTCTTTCTTGAAGCAAGCGAGCTTTCGTCTGGAGCTGCCAGACATCCTCGGGCTGGGAAGCTGAGGGTGGACTGATCTTGAAGCGGTGTCCTCCTCGTTTATATTTGGAGTTGACAGCAGGGGGCCGCCCCATGCTGATCTACTATTGGCTGGTGGCGGTAGGTCTTCGTTTTCATTGGTGGCTTGAACCGGGTCTCAAGCCACTTTCCACGCGTTGATGGTTGCGATGCTGTAAGTCCTGCAGCCGCCTAGACCTCCTTAGCGCGCGGTTACGTCGATGGGGCGTTTCGCTACGCTGCGGGACGTCACGGCTAACTTGATTATGGTTGGCTGCAGGAGTATCTCGTTCGGGGGCGTTGTCTTCCGTGGAGTTGTCGTGCTCGGTGGTGTCGTTGTTGGTTGGTGGCAGGTCTTCTCATACTCGTAGGGAGGAGAAAATTCTTCCTGCGTCGTATTTAGAGTAGGTTTCACTTGCTGGATGAGAAGCGCCTCCAGCAGGCGTAACCGACGGGCATCGGGCCTTCCCGATGATCTTCGTGTTTTGGATGATCACATCTCCTTTTCCTACGAGTATGAGAACGACCTGCCACCACAATGACACCACCGAGCACGACAACTCCACGGAAGACAACGCCCGGAACGAGATACTCCTGCAGCCAACCATAATCAAGTTAGCCGTGACGTCCCGCAGCGTAGCGAAACGCCCATCGACGTAACCGCGCCGCTAAGGAGGTCTAGGCGGCTGCAGGACTTACAGCATCGCAACCATCAACGCGTGGAAAGTGGCTTGAGACCCGGTTCAAGCCACCAATGAAAACGAAGACCTACCGCCACCAGCCAATAGTAGATCAGCATGGGCGGCCCCTGCTGTCAACTCCAAATATAAACGAGGACGGACACCGCTTCAAGATCAGTCCACCCTCAGCTTCCCAGCCCGAGGATGTCTGGCAGCTCCAGACGAAAGCTCGCTTGCTTCAAGAAAGAGAAAGAGAGAGAGAGAGAGAGAGAGAGACATATATATATATCGTTAATGACTTTGATAACTATGGTATCATAGTTTATCTGTAAAATTCAAATATATACACCAATTTAGACTGTATTTGATCATGACCTCTATAGGCGCTCTACTAGCCTGTCTAAGTAGCACGGAAAAAGCCGCTATTCGGAAAATAGAGAAGAATCTCTACAAGTGTAATGCTGCTGAAGTAGCCATTACTTTTAATAAAGTATGCTTGAGAGAGGTCTGCTTCCTAAGTACAATAATAATAATAATAATAAGAATAATAATAATAATAATAATAATATGTTTTGTTAAAAATGACTGCTGCTTCAGCACTATTAATCTTATAAAGAGTCTTCTCTATCTTTCTGATGACGGCTTTCTCGTTGTTGCTTAGACTGGCGAGCAAAGCACCAAAGGGCTTGGTAAAATTCGGTTGAGTCATTTGATTTATTATTGCTTATACAATTCTCTCTCTCTCTCGCCACTGGAATTCAGTCCCTCAGCAGTTATCGCTTGATAATGTCCTGTCGATCAGGAGGAAACGTCGCGTTAGAGAGAGAGAGAGAGAATTGTATAAGCAATAATAAATCAAATGACTCAACCGAATTTTACCATGCCCTTTGGTGCGTTGCTCGCCAGTCTAAGCAAAAACAACGAGAAAAGCCGTCATCAGAAAGATAGAGAAGACTCGTTTATAAGATTAATAGTGCTGAAGCAGCAGTCATTTTTAACAAAACATGTCTACGAGAGGGTCTCCTTCCGAAATAATAATAATAAGATGATAATAATAATAATAATTATAATATAGCTATATTCAAGGCATTTAATTTATATAGAATCTTCTCAATTCTTCTTATTGTCTTTTTCTCATCAGCATGTAGCTGGTATATCAGGTTTCCAAAGGACATATAATAATAATAATAATAATAATAATAATAATAATAATAATAATAATAATGACACATGGTAATGGCTACAGAGGGGAGAGCTAAAGAAGGAAACTGAAGGAGTGATAACAGCGGCAGTAATGAAGGATATATTATGGGACAAGAAAAAACTCAGCCTAGCAGTTAATGTTACGCACTTTTCAATGACTATTAGCTTATGAATGGTGGGTTATACTATATATTTCAAAATTTATATAATAAAAGTACTGAATTTTGAGTGTATTAGTAGTTAAAAAAAAGAAGTCTAGGCCTAGTCCTATAATATATGATTCTATGAGACTGTAAGATTGCCGTTATTTCTTTCGCCCCCTTTCTATTAATTTCTTATCACCTTCTCTCTCTCTCTCGCTCTCTCTCTCTCTCTCTCTCTCTCTCTCTCTCTCTCTCTCTCTCTCTCTCATAAGCATTCGATTGTTATACTCTCTTGTGTCTTTCCTCTGTCATTTTTCTCTCATCCTCTGTCTCCGGCATAACGTCCCATGTGCCACGACCAAATGTCAATGAATGTTAATTTTTCGGGGACATGAGTTGAGTAGAGCTGCCACGCGCCTTCAAATGGATTTATGTTTAGGACCAACACATATTTCCATTCCGATATAACGTGCATTGTCGATATAACTACACGCCTGCCACTTTGGTGAGCTCTTTTGCCTGAGACCATCGCTGCAATAAAATGCATTGTGATGGGATTCTTCCATCACGAAGAAGGAGTAATTCTCGCGTGACAACAAGCTGGAGCAGACCTAATGCGCTCGTTGGCAATGATGCTTTCAGCCGCGAGACATCTGTAAATTCATGCAAATAGGCGGGGGTTGGGGGGATCAGGATCCGTAGGGGAAGGAGTTGCGTGGAGGCTGTCCTACTACACCCTTCCCACTACCTATCCCCCTTTTCGTATTGCGTTCACGCTTCATTGGCGGAAACAAAGGGATCTCTTCCTCGCTGCTGTCAACATTTTCCTTTTCGTCCATGAAATCGTCACTGCTATTATCACTATCTGCCAAAGTATCGTCATGCTATCATCACTATCTGCGTCACTTTCACTCACCAGAGATGATCACCAGCCTATCTATCATTCTAGGCATTGAATTAGGCTTTTGGAACGCAGTATGGCTCGATAAACAGAACTTGTTAGGAGGGATGAGCCCTTCCAGGCAGGTTTTTCCAGCTGCTCCCTTTCTTTTGCCGTGTTCTTACCATAGGACAGCACACTAACAGACTTAGGCATTTTCACAAAACTATATTACACCTTTGTTTCAAAAGTTGAAGAACTCTGGAAAATTGAGTAAGAAATAGCAGGGTTGTAGGCGTTTATTTAAATATGCAGCAATGACTAGGACTCGTCACAGGTTAGGTCACGCGGTCACGCTCGCATTTAGAAGAGGATATTTCTGCGCATGCTTAGGTCACAAGCCCCGCCCACCTCATGCCATGGGGGGAAGTAGAATCCCGTGACGTCATATTCAAACCAGTTTCCCATGACATGCATACGTTTGGTTCGTGCAAGAAAGAGTATGTCACAGATACCGTTAAATATCCAGTGCATTATGCTTAGGGACCTGTTCTGTCATAACACATGGTTTATAATTCCTTTGGGAGTATATTACTATTTAACGTTTGATGTTTGTGAATTTATATATTTGTATATGTATATATATATATATATATATATATATATATATATATATATATATATATATATATATGAGTCATATCGCATTACCGTGTTCCATCGAGCTTACAAATGTCCTTTGATATGTAATTCAGCTCTACCTCGGAATTAATATATTTTCATATATGTTAACCGAAGGGGAATTATTTAGTCGATGAGAAAATTCTTTTTCGTCTAAACAATTCCCCTTCGGTTAACATATATGAAAATATATTAATTCCGAGGTAGAGCGAATTAGATATTAAAGGTGACATTATATATATATATATATATATATATATATATATATATATATATATATATATAAATGAAAAATGCCGTCGGATCACTGAAGAAACATTATTTAGAACCTACGAAGGCAAGTTTCAATTCCATCTCAGCAATCCCCACTAATCAGGTCGCATTGTGAGCAAATTTGTAGTAATACCTGTCACCGCCTGTGTTTCTCTCAACAAGAATGGATTAATTATAAACTATTTATGCGTGCATGCATAATGCAATGATATTCTGTATCTATTTGTTTGAGTATTTGCAAAATGGCTTTATGTCCATGATAATTGATGATTCATTTAACCTCTGCATATTTATATCGGTAGAGAATTTACATGCATTATGGCGCCAGTCATCAGCATGTAATTAGTTGTTAAGTAACATGTTGTTTTGACTGATACCTTTGGATAAGGATCATGTATATATCCGGCGTATTTGCATAGTCTTCAAACAGAAGATAGTACGAAAACAGTGGGAAATGCTACTTTCACATATTATATTAAACTGAATTTTTAAATAACGATATTCCTTTATTTTAATAATCTTTTTTATCTGTTTATTAATTTATTGATCTTTTTAATCAGTAAGGTCTCTTCTATCTTCATTTCAGTTTACCTTCTCTTACTTCCTAATGAACAGCATTTTCATTGAAAGCCTTAATTACACTTCAGTGGCCCTTTGGGCTTGTTCCTTATGAATAGGTTTCATCGTCTGAGTAATAATAATAATAATAATAATAATAATAATAATAATAATAATAATAATACTTTATTAAAAGTAATGGCTACTTCAGCAGCATTACACTTGTAGAGATTTTTCTCTATTTTCCGAATAGCGGCTTTTTCCGTGCTACTTAGACAGGCTAGTAGAGCGCCTATAGAGGTCATGATCAAATACAGTCTAAATTGGTGTAATATATTGAATTTTACAGATAAAACTATGATACCATAGTTATCAAAGTCATTAACGATATATATATATGTCTCTCTCTCTCTCTCTCTCTCTCTCTTTCTTGAAGCAAGCGAGCTTTCGTCTGGAGCTGCCAGACATCCTCGGGCTGGAAGCTGAGGGTGGACTGATCTTGAAGCGGTGTCCGTCCTCGTTTATATTTGGAGTTGACAGCAGGGGGCCGCCCATGCTGATCTACTATTGGCTGGTGGCGGTAGGTCTTCGTTTTCATTGGTGGCTTGAACCGGGTCTCAAGCCACTTTCCACGCGTTGATGGTTGCGATGCTGTAAGTCCTGCAGCCGCCTAGACCTCCTTAGCGGCGCGGTTACGTCGATGGGCGTTTCGCTACGCTGCGGGACGTTCACGGCTAACTTGATTATGGTTGGCTGCAGGAGTATCTCGTTCGGGGGCGTTGTCTTCCGTGGAGTTGTCGTGCTCGGTGGTGTCATTGTTGGTGGCAGGTCTCTCATACTCGTAGGAGGAGAAATTCTTCCTGCGTCGTATTTAGAGTAGGTTTTCACTTGCTGGATGAGAAAGCGCCTCCAGCAGGGTAACCGACCGGGCATCAGGGGCCTTCCCGATGATCTTCGTGTTTTGGATGATCACATCTCCTCCCTACGAGTATAGAAGACCTGCCACCAACAATGACACCACCGAGCACGACAACTCCACGGAAGACAACGCCCCCGAACGAGATACTCCTGCAGCCAACCATAATCAAGTTAGCCGTGACGTCCCGCAGCGTAGCGAAACGCCCATCGACGTAACCGCGCCGCTAAGGAGGTCTAGGCGGCTGCAGGACTTACAGCATCGCAACCATCAACGCGTGGAAAGTGGCTTGAGACCCGGTTCAAGCCACCAATGAAAACGAAGACCTACCGCCACCAGCCAATAGTAGATCAGCATGGGGCGGCCCCCTGCTGTCAACTCCAAATATAAACGAGGACGGACACCGCTTCAAGATCAGTCCACCCTCAGCTTCCCAGCCCGAGGATGTCTGGCAGCTCTCCAGACGAAAGCTCGCTTGCTTCAAGAAAGGAGAGAGAGAGAGAGAGAGAGAGAGAGACATATATATATATGTTAATGACTTTGATAACTATGTATCATAGTTTATCTGTAAATTCAAATATATCACCCAATTTAGACTGTATTTGATCATGACCTCTATAGGCGCTCTACTAGCCTGTCTAAGTAGCACGGAAAAAGCCGCTATTCGGAAAATAGAGAAGAATCTCTACAAGTGTTA
Organism: Macrobrachium nipponense; assembly: GCF_015104395.2. Classification (NCBI taxonomy): domain Eukaryota; kingdom Metazoa; phylum Arthropoda; class Malacostraca; order Decapoda; family Palaemonidae; genus Macrobrachium; species Macrobrachium nipponense. The sequence continues at coordinate 11,560,551 of NC_061090.1, read as the reverse complement.
ATGCTGCTGAAGTAGCCATTACTTTTAATAAAGTATGCTTGAGAGAGGGTCTGCTTCCTAAGTACAATAATAAATAATAATAATAATAATAATAATAATAATAATAATAATATGTTTTGTTAAAAATGACTGCTGCTTCAGCACTATAATCTTATAAAGAGTCTTCTCTATCTTTCTGATGACGGCTTTCTCGTTGTTGCTTAGACTGGCGATCACGCACCAAAGGCATGGTAAAATTCGGTTGAGTCATTTGGTTTATTATTGCTTATACAATTCTCTCTCTCTCTCGCCACTGGAATTCAGTCCCTCAGCAGTTATCGCTTGATAATGTCCTGTCGATCAGGAGGAAACGTCGCGTTAGAGAGAGAGAGAGAGAATTGTATAAGCAATAATAAATCAAATGACTCAACCGAATTTTACCATGCCCTTTGGTGCGTTGCTCGCCAGTCTAAGCAACAACGAGAAAGCCGTCATCAGAAAGATAGAGAAGACTCTTTATAAGATTAATAGTGCTGAAGCAGCAGTCATTTTTAACAAAACATGTCTACGAGAGGGTCTCCTTCCGAAATAATAATAATAATGATAATAATAATAATAATAATAATATAGCTATATTTCAAAGGCATTTAATTTATATAGAATCTTCTCAATTCTTCTTATTGTCTTTTTCTCATCAGCATGTAGCTGGTATATCAGGTTTCCAAAGGACATATAATAATAATAATAATAATAATAATAATAATAATAATAATAATAATAATGACACATGGTAATGGCTACAGAGGGGAGAGCTAAAGAAGGAAACTGAAGGAGTGATAACAGCGGCACAAGATCAGGCCCTAAGAACCAGATATATTCAAAGAACGATAGACGAAAATAACATCTCTCCCATATGTAGGAAGTGCAATACGAAAAATGAAACCATAAACCACATAGCAAGCGAATGCCCGGCACTTACACAGAACCAGTACAAAAAGAGGCATGATTCAGTGGCAAAAGCCCTCCTCTGGAGCCTGTGGAAGAAACATCAGCTACCTTGCAGTAATAAGTGGTACGAGCACCAACCAGAGGGAGTGATAGAAAACGATCAGGCAAAGATCCTCTGGGACTATGGTATCAGAACGGATAGGGTGATACGTGCAAATAGACCAGACGTGACGTTGATTGACAAAGTCAAGAAGAAAGTATCACTCATTGATGTCGCAATACCATGGGACACCAGAGTTGAAGAGAAAGAAAGGGAAAAAATGGATAAGTATCAAGATATGAAAATAGATCATAAGAAGAATATGGGAAAATAGGAATGAAGAAAAATGGATATGCCAGTGGAAAATCGTACCCATAATCATAGAGCACTAGGCACGATCCCAAGATCCCTGAAAAAGGAATCTAGAAGAACTAGACGCTGAAGTAGCTCCAGGACTATGCAGAAGAGTGTGATCCAAGAAACGGCGCACAGAGTAAGAAAAAGTGATGGACTCCTATGGAGGCAGGATGCAACCCGGAACCCCACACTATAAATACCACCCAGTCGAATTGGAGGACTTGTGATAGAGCAAAAAAAAAAAAAAAAAAAAAAAAAAAAAAATAAAAAAAAAAAAAATAATAATAATAATAATAATAATAATAATAATAATAATAATAACTAATAATAATAATAATAATAATAATAATAAAAATTCTGTGATATGAAGTTTTGGTTCCATCCACAGAAGCCATTGCACATAGTAATTATTTTTCGACCGTGAAAAATGTGGCAGAACTGTCGACACTCAATTTCAGTAAAAGCCATGTCAGGGGGACGAAATTCGTATGATTACCGCACAAAAACAGGACGTGTCAATCAAACTCAAAAGTCCGCAAAACATTCTATTGCTTTTCGGGACGTACGCATCCTCTGGTCGCACTTTTGGAAATCGTATTGCAACTTGCATTAAGCTGTACTAGATTAATTGCTTATAGTGCGGCGGTGTTACTTGATATGGAGGGCAAATGTGTAAAGGAGATTAAAATCTCATGTTATTTTTGTTTTTTTGCTTTAAATTTGTGTTTTTCTATGGCATGTATTTTAGTTAACAGACTTCATTGTAAGTCATTTTTGCGCTTTGAAGACATTTGCAACATTATATATATATATATATATATATATATATATATATATATATATATATATATATATATATATATATGTATATATAGTATATATATATATATATATATATATATATATATATATATATATATATATATATATATATATATATATATATATATATATATATATATATAAAGATATATGCCACGAAGGAAAAATAAACGAAGGATGATCTGCAAGATCTTTCGACGTTAAACGTCCTTTACTGGACACAGAGACTGATATACATACGAGAAAAGACAATACAAGAAGATTCGTATAACTGACAGATAGGGATTATAAAGAGATTAGTATTCTAGAATCCGACACACCTGGTGGAAGATAAGGAAACCTTCCCAAACAAGCATAAATAAACAATGGGTGCAAAATTAAAGGTTTAAGACAATCATCTCAGATACAATTTCAAGGACAATTAAAAGGATTATAGGTGACAGCTATTCAGAACTTGGTAAACAAAACCATATTCACAATACATGCCTCCCTATGGAGGAGGATGCAACCCCGGAACCCCACACTATAAATACCACCCAGTCGAATTGGAGGACTGTGATAGAGCGAAAAAAAAAAAAAAAAAAAAAAATAAAAAAAAGAAAAAGAAAAAAAAAAAAAATAATAAAAAAAAAAAAAAAGTAATAATAATAATAATAATAATAATAATAATAACTAATAATAATAATAATAATAATAAAAATTCTGTGATATGAAGTTTTGGTTCCATCCACAGAAGCCATTGCACATAGTAACATTATTTCGAGTGAAAAATGTGGCAGAACTGTCGACACTCAATTTCAGTAAAAGCATGTCAGGGGGTGGGGACGAAATTCGTATGATTACCGCACAAAAACAGGACGTGTCAATCAAACTCAAAAGTCCGCAAACATTCTATTGCTTTTCGGACGTACGCATCCTCTGGTCGCACTTTTGGAAATCGTATTGCAACTTGCATTAAGCTGTACTAGATTAATTGCTATAGTGCGGCGGTGTTACTCTGATATGGAGGGCAAATGTGTAAAGGAGATTAAATCTCATTGTTATTTTTGCTTTAAATTTGTGTTTTTCTATGGCATGTATTTTAGTTAGCAGACATTCATTGTAAGTCATTTTTGCGCTTGAAGACATTTGCAACATATATATATATATATATATATATATATATATATATATATATATATATATATATAGATATATATATATATATATATATATATATATATATATATATATATATATATATATATATTATATACATAATATATATATATATATATATATATATATATATATATAATATATATATATAAAGATATATGCCACGAAGGAAAAATAAACGAAGGATGATTGCAAGATCTTTCGACGTTAAACGTCCTTTACTGAAGCAAGAGACTGATATACATACGTAGAAAAGGAGACCAATAAAACAGAAGATTCGTATAACTGACAGATAGGGATTATAAAGAGATTAGTACCTAGAATCCGACACACCTGGAAGATAAGAAACCTTCCCAAACAAGCATAAACAATGGGTGCAATTAAAGGTTTAAGACAATCATCTCAGATACAATTTCAAGACAATTAAAGGATTATAGGTGACAGCTATTCAGAACTTGGGTAACAAAAACCATATTCACAATACATGTCAGACATACATTACAACAAAAATAATAACTCTAGGCAATGATTTTTATTCAAGTCAGTAATTATATCTTTGAGGTCATTCTTAAACAGTTTACATACAAGAGTCCAAATAAAAAAGGCCATGACTAACATTGAAATTACAATGAAAAGTAAGTTGTATTAAAGCAGATTCTAAAAGATTTCGTGATAAGACATCTCTTGACCTTGCAATTACTGAACTATCAACCCAATTGCAAGGTCAAGAGATGTGTTTGTGTGTACGTAATAAATTGAGCCCATAAAAATACTAAAATATAGAAAATAAGTACCATATTTCAGAGACCGCTGTCTCTCTCTTCAGGTAGGTAATGAATGAGAAAAGTTACAGAAAAGGCGGCATTTTTACCAAGAGACCCATACACAGGTATAACATGTTTTACTAAGTCACCCCAAGCTGATAATTCCTCTTTAATCTTATTAAGTGTTGGTTAAAGGAAGATTTTATCTGTGATATCTGAATCCCAGGTGCCCTTTCAGATGTTCGTTGCCTGTCTTTATTTAATCAAAGCTGACTATCATCTGGCTTTTGTACCGACATTTGCTGCTATAAATTATACCTAACAAATTCCAGTTTATTCTGGGGTTATGGTTATTTATATGGTTAAAAATAGCTGAGCTCTGTTGTCCATAGCTAACTGACCGTTTATGTTGTATTAAGGGTAGGCTCCACTTTGGGGGATGCCGATCGTAAAAAATATTTGCCAAAAATACACTAATCAAGACAGGTTAATGAAATTTTCAGGCAGTATTAGCACTATAATAATGCATATTCCCTGTGAGTTTTATTATCCTACAGGGAAAATTAATGATTTTATGAAAAAAAATGTGAAAAAAAACGGAAATTTCCGCCCCATCGTACTGAAGGTTATTTGGTGATTGGTGAGAAAACTCAGTCTTGAATAGAAATTCGGTCTGACAAAATGTTGGTATATCCACCTGAACATGCACAAAAAAAATTATCAAAATAGAACAGTAAATAAGCACGTAATAACAAAAAAAAGAGCAACAACTTTGTAAGTTCAGCGAAAGACCCGCCGAAATATCAGACTATAGCTAGGAAGAAATATTCAGGAAAAAATTCAAATCTTGATTTAGGGACAAAACCTTTTTGAGAGTTTGTAGTTAATATGTCACTTGATAGCCTAAAACATCTAAAAATTATATTATTTAGGACAATCAAAGAAAAACCACCCCCACCCTTTTTTTTTTTTTTTTTTTTTTTTTTTTTTTTTTTTTTTTTTTTTGGTGGGTTTTGGTTTTCTTTGATTGTCCTAAATAATATAATTTTTAGATGTTTTTAGGCTATCAAGTGACATAATAACTACAAACTCTCAAAAGGTTTTGTCCCTAATCGAGATTTGAATTTTTCCTGAATATTTCTTCCTAGCTATAGTCTGATTTTTCGGCAGGCTTTCGCTGAACTTACGAAGTTGTTGCTCTTTTTTTTGTTATTACGTGCTTATTTACTGTTCTATTTTGATAATTTTTTTGTGCATGTTCCAGGTGGATATACCAACATTTTGTCAGACCGAATTTCTATTCAAGACTGTAGTTTCTCACCAATCACCAAATAACCTTCAGTACGAGGGGCCGAAAACGTTTCCGTTTTTCACATTTTTTCATAAAATCATTAATTTTCCCTGTAGGATGATAAAACTCACAGGAATATGCATATTATAGTGCTAATAATGCCTGAAAATTTCATTAGCCTGTCTTGATTAGTGTATTTTTTTGGCAAATACTTTTTACGATCGGCACCCCCAAAGTGGAGCCTACCCTTAATCTCTGGGGAAGTGATTTTCCTGTAAAACCTATATAAGATTGGTCACAGTCCAGTCATGGGATTTTATATACTCCTGTGTCTTTGGGGATTGTCTTTTGTTCGACGATAATCAGGGATTTGGCTAGAGTATTAGGGTAGGTAAAGGCAAAAGGGTTAGATTTTCCGAGGGTCTGGGTCACTGTTTTAATCCTGTCCAGGTGTGGGATTTTTATTGTATTGTTGGATGTCTCTCTGGTCTTGTCTTGATGGGGCCGGTAGCAAATTGTATGCTTCATGAATCGCCTTTTCAATTATATGGTCAGGATACCTTAAAGACGAAAGCTGCTTACGAATTAGTTCAAATTTCTTCTCCAGGAAATCTGGGGAACAAATTCGTAAGGCTCTTAGAAATAGGATGCTGGCTACGCCTATCTTGGTAGAAATGTCAAGATAACTAAAGTAGTGAATGTATAAAAGTGAAAATGATGGTTTTCTGTATATGGTAAATTTGTATTCTATCATGTCTCTAAACATTAAAACATCATGAAAAGGAATTTTGTTGTCTGTTTCCCTTCCCTTTCAACTTTAAATCTGATGCTGGGCGCTAGTGAAAATGCTACATACACACACACGCACACATGCATATGTGTATGTATGTATGTAAAGGTATATATAGATACTAGGTGGGGCAGAGAGGACGACCAATTTTGAAAATTTCACAAAATTTAACTTTAGTCTCAAACAAATTCTATTTAGATCACTGTGTTCACAATGAATTTGCATTTGACAAATTCAAGTGTAGAATACAATATCCTTCATTGATGTATTTTTGAACGCGTTCGTGGAAGTTGGCCTCCCCTCTCCAGTATTGCTCAGTCAATTTGGGCAACTTCCACTTAAATAGATTCCTTCAAATCCTGCAGTGGACGGGGCTCATACACACGTGCAT
>NC_061090.1:11534011-11551511 GCF_015104395.2 Macrobrachium nipponense | reverse complement strand
ATTTCTATCGAACTTTTGTGCATTACAACATGTATTCTTCTGCCCATAATTTAAATTGTAGTATTTGTTATTAGATGATGAAATGAATGTATTTTCATTACCGAAAAAAATGACAGTCGCTCAAACTGTAGTGTTTTGTTTTATAAAGATGTCAGTATCATGTATTAGGTTTTAGATATCTCAGTACAACTAGTAATACCAAATTGTGAACCCTAATTATTTTTTCTTTACTGAGAATGCATCACTGTTGTATTATCCTCTTTGAACTTTCTTGCATTTATATAATTCTGCCTAAGAGAGTTTTGTCTCCATACTTGTAGCAGTTATTCATAAACTGCTGAATTCCCTGCTAACTCAATTCACGATATTCTAAAACTCCTCTTACCTCTTACATTCAATTATGCACAAGGTTTCCACGAGTTGCAGCCTGACGTTACCCTGTAAAACAAAACAAAAAAATGTTGATAAATAGTTCAAAAGATAAGTTGGGAGTGTGTCATATAACCAGAATTTTGCGGTTCAAAGATTGGAAATGCTAATTTAAGCGCATCACACAGACGCTTCAAAAATAAAGGATTAAAAAGTGAATGAGCGGCCACTGCTGCAAAATTCCAAAATCTGTAGTGCTTCACATATTGCATAATGAAATACTTATTGGTTAAAGGTAACATTTCTTTATGAAATACTTATTGGTTAATTAAGGTAACATTTCTCTATGAAATAATAATTGGTTAAAGGTAAACATTTGTCTTAACAATGAGAATTTGTAAGTCAAAATTGTTCTCAACCAACCCACTTATAGAATTGACTGCCCATTAGACAGGAATTAAATATAAATGTTTTTTTATGTATTTCGTTCAAATACGACAATTAACTGTACAATGATTTAGTGTTAGGTTAAAGCACAAGTCTTCATGCATTTGTTTCTAGCATTTCCTTGTTCCTCCTGCGACGAGCTGATGAGCCAATAGAATTAAAATCGAAGACCTATGGACACCTATGTATTATTTCAGTTTTAGGCGTCAGAAATGCACAGGCTATAGAATTGTTAACCATATCATCAACTTTTGCTGTCCAGAAATGAAGCCTCAAGCTCAGTTGGAATAAAAAAGAAACCAGAACTTTTTTAGTGATGATAAAAATCAAGTGCTCTATAGTTCTCAGTGGTGGTGTTTTCAACCTTGGAAGTGTTTCTGTACCGTAGTTTTTCCAAACATCCAGACATTCAAGAAAGAGGCTATCAAACTAACTGAAGTTTCAAAATTCAATTTACTGAGTCAGTCTGTATCAGTGTAGTTTTGAAAGCAATACACTTAGTGGTATTTTAAACCTAAACTAACTGAAGTTTCAAAATTCAATTTACTGAGTCAGTCTGTATCAGTGTAGTTTTTGAAAGTATTACACTCAATGGTATTTTAAACCTATGGAGTATTTCTGAAGCGTCATTTTTCAGATATTCAACAATGAGTATTTAGAGCTAACTGAAAGTTTAAAAATTCAATTTACTGAGTCAGTCCGTATCAGTATAGTTTTGAAATCAATATCCTCAGTAGTATTTTCAATTATTGAAATATTTCTGTAACGTAATTTTTCAGACATTTAACAATGGCCATTTGAACCAACGAAGTTTCAAAATTCAATTGACTGAGTCAGTTTGTATCAGTATAGTATGAAAGAAACAATATCTTCAGTAGCATTTTCAATCATTGAAATATTTCTGCAAAGTAATTTTTCAGACATTCAACAATGAGGATTTTGAACCAACTGAAATTTCAAAATTCAATTTACTGAGTCAGTTTGTATCAGTAGAGTTTTGAAAGCAATATCTTCAGTAGGATTTTCAATCACTGAAATATTTCTATATTTCTGCAACGTAATTTTTCAGACATTCAACAATGAGCATTTTGAACCTACTGAAGTTTCAAAATTCAGTTTACTGAGTCAGTTTGTATCAGTATAGTTTTGAAAGCAATATCTTCAGTAGCATTTTCAATCATTGAAATATTTCTGCAACGTAATTTTTCAAACATTCAACAATGAGCATTTTGAACCAACTGAAATTTCAAAATTCAATTTTCTGAGTCAGTCCGTATCAGTATAGTTTTGAAATCAATATCCTCAATAGTATTTTCAATTATTGAAATATTTCTGTAACGTAATTTTTCAGACATTCAACAATGGCCATTTTGAACTAACTGAAGTTTCAAAATTCAATTTACTGGGTGATCTAACCGAGATTTCAAAATTCAATTTACTGAGTCAGTGCACATCAGTGTCATTCTGAAAGCAATCCAGCAGCAAAACCATAAAGCGAACCACCGCAATGCCCATTTAATCGTTTCCAATTATTGCCATTTAAAGGTGCACTGGGACCTTGCACAATGATCGCTGTCGCAATAAAGGTAAAGTGGGCGCTTGTCTCCGCGTCCAAGAAGGACGACGACGCGACGTCCTTTTGATGTCGTGTAACGATGCCTCTACTGACTACTATATAGTATCTACATTATAAATATATAATATATATATATATATATATATATAATATATATATATGATATATATATATATAATACACGTATGTGCGTGTGTGTGGGACGCAGTGTTACCATGCGCGAGGACCATAGGTAGGTGGACAGATGGAAAAAAACAGAGTATAGGTGTCCACGACGTTTTGCACGGTAATAGCCATGATACGATTCCCTGGCATGTTCCTGGAATGACGTCACCATCACTCGCTTCACCCCTCAAAAAAAAAAAAAAAAAAAAAAAAAATAGAAATGTGCGATTGGTGGATGGTGACTCAAAGCCTCCTGAACCGTTTCAGCGCTTAAAATTCAATTGCCGATTAAAGGAAGCTGTTAATCGTAGGAGAGGAGAGGGGAGCCAAGTATTGAATCTTCATTCGCTGTTTGAACAGCCTCCACCGAATACATTCCGAGTGAGCTCGGGTTTCAAAGGCAAATTCACCTGAGAGAACTTTGCTTTTATGGTCCGTGTTATTTGTCAGACTTTGCATGAATGATCGTTTCGCAAGTTAGGGAAAGCTCTCTTTGCTTGTTGGGTATCTCACCGACGTGGTGAATTTTCTGACTTTCCTCTGCCAGTCATTTAACTCGATGCTTCTCCACATCTATGTTCTTTTCTTTTAAAAGTTAGTCTGTCATGTTTTTCTTTCTTTGTGTCAGACTGTGTATGTTTTTCTTTTTTCTTTGTGCCAGACTGTGCATGTTTTTCTTTTCGTTGTGTCAGACTGCCTTTGTTTTTCTTTTCTTTGTGTCACACTCTAAAAATCGGGTGATAAATTTTTTAAAGCAGAAATCGGTTGCTCGTACGTCTAAAGCTTGTAAACAGCCTTACGTAAATTTACACATCCTCCTTTTGGTTTTGTTGGATCGGATTAAACAAAAAAGTCACTGTCTTAATGGAAAACTGACCATTTTAATCACACAGATGTTTGAACAAGTATCATATTTTTACATGAATACAATTCAGGAGGTCCCCGTTCCAAATTCTGGGAAAAGACAGAGAGGTCGTAGCGGGTTTCAATGTTTGCTTATAAAAGAATGTGCTTGTTAGTATGCGAGTGTACTTGATATATGCATGTCGTGTGATTGCTCTTAATTGTATCTTTATATACCCATATTCCAGTGTGAATGGATTTATGCTTCGAATTAGTATTACGAATGTATATGACAAACGCCAAACCCAGTGCAATATTCCTTCGTATATCAGAGGCAATAATATCGTGGCCAAAACCAATCCCACTGAAAGCCGTAGTGACGATACAAAATTCTCCTGCAATTAGTAAACAATCCAGGTGCCAATAAAAATCAATTGATCTGTTCAAACTTTCGGTAGCCGGGCCGATCGGGAAACATATATATTTTTCTAATTGTACTTTTTTAGAAAATTACACTACATCAATATATGAAGTGTCTTATGTCAATTGCTTTGGTATTAATCTGAATTGAAATAGACGCTCGTGTTGCCGGTCATTAGAACTTACATCAGGCAAATGCGTCCTTCGCATGATTGGTAAGTGTCAGTGTTATTCGATTTGTAGACCGGTTGATATAATTGTCTATTTGTTAAGAAATTCACAAATTGTTTAAAAAAATATCCACAATTATATATAAAAATATATTTCTATTTTTACATAGAAATATATTTTTATATATAATTGTGGATATTTTTTAAACAATTGTCTATTTCCTTTAGATGAGAATTTGGCTCTCCTGTGCATTGATCGTAACTGAATCTTCAGTACTATCTTCTATCAAGGTCTCAAATATATGAAAACCTTACATTTTATTTTCAGTACTCGAGTATTAAAAACTTCACCCAACAAATAGCAACAGTGATATTGACACATGTAAGTGGCGTAGCAAATGTTCTCATATTTCGAAAGATTTTCCAACTCAGATTCTCCCCAACAACATGATAATGTGAGGCTTATCATTTCGAATCGTTTTGTTTCGCTGATGACGGAATGGCAGACCTTGGACGTTTTGCAATACGTCAATTTCACTTGCATATCATTTCCGTGACTTTTTCACGACCTCTTTTTGAATAGGATGACTATTTTGAACACATTTTACTGGCAGATTCCGATATACTTTTATACTTTTTCAATAATGTTTTCGCATTTTCCTATACGACTTAAAATAATGTTCCATTTGCAAATAAAAACGACTTTAATAATGTTTCCATTTTCATACCACTTAAATGTTTATGTCTGGTATTTCTTACATAAATGCCTTCTGATGTCATGCGTGTATGATTCGATAAAACTGAGATTCATTTATTATTCCGGTAATTTCCTTTCTAAACCGATGGCAATAATAGTGTGTTGTTTAGTATAATGGAATTTTTCTTCTTTTGTCGACAGCTACATTCATCGTCGAAATATTGCTAAACTATAAAATGATTAAATCTTACGGTTTCACGTAGAGTAGAAACAAGATTATACCGTTAAGAAATGTCTTAGAAGTGTCATAGTCCACCAAAAAATCCACCAACTGTCCTGAGTTGATTATTAACATTAGGATACCAATACTGCTCTAGTTGCTAAAAAACTCATGAAAAATAAGAGCAAATTTCGACATTTGCAGACAGTTATCGAGAAGAATTCGGAAAACTTTACCTCACTAGAACACAGACAGAAAATAAATTGGTCATATGCAAGGAACAGGATTAGCCCTTTCAAAATTATATTTGTCCTTGGCGTTTGAGGACAGAAGGACAGAACGTATTATCAAATGCATTAGTATAAAAACATATTTGGTCATCAACGGAAGCGGTCTTCCCAGTAAGTTGACTTTTCATCAACGATAATGTATATCTGTATGTAATATGCTGGTTCGCTAGTATAATGGTTAATGTCGTGGTTACCTCTCAGATGTCTCTGGTTCGCGTCTCCCCCAGAGCGATGAGAAATCATTGGCTCTGTATCATTATTAGTCACTGCTGCAGCGTGGGGTCTGCGGTGGGAGGTTGAAACCAACAGTCTTTAGAAGCTTGAATTGCAAAGTCAGTGGCCCCTTTGGTGGGCTTGTTTCATGTGAACAGGTTTCATCTACTGAAATAATAATAATAATAATAATAATAATAATAATAATAATAATAGTAAGAAAGTGATGGACTCCTAAGAGGCAGGATGCAACCCGGAACACCCCACACTATAAATACCTCCCAGTCGAAGTGGAGGACTGTGATAGAGCAAAAAAAAAAAAAAATTAATAAATAAAATAAAAGTAAAAAATAATGATAATAATAATAGTAATAATAATAATACCAAAGAGGAACCCATGACAAAAGGGCGTATAATCGCCGTCCTATTGTCACTGAAAGGAGAAGAGAAGTCTTCCACCGAGGCAAGCAAGATGGAATTTTCGTGTACCTCCAAGACGGCTTGTGATGAATATGTGTGAGGGAGAGGCTAAGAAAGCCGTTCAGATTTTTCTTTTTTTCCTTTCTCTCTTTTTTTTTGCAGTACCTGCAAGAGAAAAATTTTGCCCAACGACATCTCGAACGTTAAACGAAAAATATTTATTAGTTTTCTTTTTTAGAATTAAACACTAAGTAGTTATCGAAACCACCATGGTAGGGAAGTTATGTAAATTCAGTTACCTAACGAAGCAAAATTAAAGAAAAAAATAAGAGCGGTAACTCTTCCTTCTTCTGTTACTTGTAATAATCCTCTTCTTAAACTTGCATTTTCGTCACTTTATGTTGCTCTGGAACAGCCCACTGCTAAATAGTTTACCCGAGGCTCTCAATTCCCATTCGATATTTCAGGAATTCCTAACCTTAAAGGTATGGTATTCATTTCTTTAGCTCTGATTGCATCTAATTTCTCGTTGGACGAGTGGGTTGCGTGCTCGCCTACTGATTCGGTAGTCGCGAGGTCGATTCCCCGCTCTGCCAACGAGGAATCAGAGGAGTTTATATCTGGAGATTAGAAATTCATTTTTTATGTAATGTGGTTCGGATCCCACAATAAGCTGTAAGTCCCGTTGTTAGGTAAAGTTAAGTATATCTTAGTTTTACCAGACCACTGAGCTGATTAATAGCTCTCCCAGTGCTGGCCCGAAGGATTAGATATTTTTACGTGGCTAGGAACCAATTGGTTACCTAGCAACGAGACCTACAGCTTATTGTGGGATCCGAACCACATTATATCGAGAAATGAATCTCTATCACCAGAAATGAATTTAACCTGGTTTCGCGTTGGCCGAGCCGAGAATCGAACTTCGGACCACCGGACTGGTAGCCGAGCGTGAAATCCACACTTGTCCAACGAGGAACCCGTGGTTAGGTAATCAGTTGGTTCCTAGCCACGTAAAAATAGCTAATCCGGGTCACCAGCTCAGTGGTCTGGTTAAACGAAGATATACTTAACTTAAATTTGCTCTGATTGCCAATATTCACCTTCCTGGAACACTTCTAGGAAGACAGTGTAGGGCTAAGCTTAGATTCCCGAAAAGCCAGAACCTGCCTCTCCCTCATTCGGTGTCATTTTCCAAAAGCATGAAACAATTATTCTTAGTCCTTTCCACTTTTAGATGAGTAGAGATGGAAATAAACACACCAGCACATCGCACATACACAATCACAGACTCAACCTAAACCTTACAATCATATACCTGCTCATCTGCTTTTAATGGGATACTCTTGCCAAATGAAGCCATAACTGTCTCATAATACTGCTTTTCTTTAGGGTCTGTTGACTGTAGACCTAAGACAACGTTAGTTTGATACATTTTATAAGCACATTTCACTGCAATTCCTAAAATTTAAAATCACTTTGATTATAGTTCAAAGACCGTTTTTATTTCCCCCCGCAACTTTCTTATTCAAACTACTATATTTGAATAGCACATGAGTTTCTTGCTCTATATCTTTTGCAGTTTTCGCTAATTATGTTTATTTCTTGAAACAGGATATAAGCAATTTTTCTTTCTAAAAAGTCGTAAAATACCCCACCCGCCCGAAAAAAAAAGAAAAGTATATATATATATATATATATATATATATATCTATATATATATATATATATATATATAATAATATATATAATATATATATATATATATATATATATATATATATAACGAAGAGACGTTTACTCTTCATTAAAAGCTGAGGCCGAATTTGCTATTCTTTTTCAAATAATTTACCAAATGTTTTCCTGGTGCTTTTTAGATCTAGAGAGAGAGAGAGAGAGAGAGAGAGAGAGAGAGAGAGAGGAGTGTAAAGTTTGGGGACCAAGGACTTTTCTGGGGTTGAATTAAATTGCGGAGTTTTTGCGAAGACTTCTACAGTAGATTCACATCAGCAGTGCATCTGATGTCTAGGCCAGTCCCTTACGACGCTCCTGATTTGCAGTTGATAAGCCATCACAGGGCTGGAAACTGTCTTTCTCAAGAGTTCACATAGGCAGGATATATGTTCTACTTCTCCTGAGGGATACTTTTGAAACACATATCCCTCAGGAGAGGTGGAACATACATCCTGCCTTTGTGAACTCTCGCGAGAGACTGAGAGTTTCCAGCCCTATGATTGGCTTATCAACAGCCAATCAGGAGCTTTGTAAGCGACTGGCCTAGACATCGGATGCACGGGTGATGTGAATATACTATAGTCTCCAAATGCTTTGAGTAGCTTCACTCTCTTTTGATCCATGTTCTTGAATTATTAACTAGCAGCCGAGAATTGAGAGTTAAAGAAAATGAGTTCCAAAGTAAAAGACTGAAAATAAAACAAGAGCAAAGGAATGAATTATGCAAATAAGAATTTACCCTTTATGAAGCACATTAACTCTGTTCATAAAGAATTTCAACTTTCAGCATCCTGAATGTTCCTGAAGAAATTTTCCTCGGTAATAACGAAGAATTTTAAGCCATCTTAGTGTCAAAGATAAAAGAAATTTACTTCTGGTTAAATCTTTTATCATGGTTTTAAAGGTAATTAAAGTAATAAAATATAATACATTCTCCTTGTGCTGGTATTGAATGCTTTCCAATACTAATCTTATACCGAATACTAATTTGATTTATAAAAGGCTGCAAATGTGCAATTGTGTAGCTGTTGTCAAAGAAATAAAAACTTCAAAACTATATATGCTTTCTATTCCACTAAACTTTCCAGCGAGTTTTATGGCGTTCATTCGTGTTGATAATCACTTTGGTAAAAATGACTAAGCTGATCAGATATAAAAATAAGTCTGTTTTTGCTATCTGGCACTCACTAGATATTAGAAATTATTTAAAGTAGCTGCTTTTTCCTTTTCCTGTTTTAGATTTCATAACAAAATATATTGCTTCTACAGAATCTTACTGTAACAATAATGGGCATTATGTCTGTCTGTCCGTCTGTCATTCAATCACGGCCAAACGGATGGTCCGACGGGCATGAAACTTGGCAGGGTTATAGTGGGGACCCATAAGATGGTAATGGGGTTTCATCCTACCTCCCCCACCCCCCTCCGAAGGGGTGGGGTGAGAAGGAATTCCCTGAAACGGAGCTGGTTCTGCCCGTGAAACGGGGCTGGTTATGTCAGTAGACTTAGATACTTTACGAATTTATCATACATAATTTCTATATACAATCGTTTGCTAGTATAGTAAAGGAAGCATATTCAGAAATGTACATTACATCCCCTAAACTGTGGAAGAATGAGGTCATTGACCAAAACGAAGTAGAAAATTACGATGGGAAGAAGTGAAGAGACAGGGGAGTGAATATTGGATATTTTACGATAGATGTTATGCTCTGAGATTTCGCAATTAATAGCGTATTAGTATGTTCCTTGTCTTTGAAGGGTGATAGGTAAGTATTTCGTTCGTCTACGAATTTCAAATTTCACACACTGACTTACACCTCTCTCTCTCTCTCTCTCTCTCTCTCTCTCTCTCTCTCTCTATATATAATATATATATCTATATATATATATATATAACTGTGTTATCTTTATGAGAAGTATATATATATATATATATATATATATATATATATATATATATATATATATATATATATATATATATATATATATAAATATACTGTGTTATCTTTATGAGAAGTAGAATTGCCTTTGAAGCTCATTAGTATAATTGCGGTTCCTCCCTGTGTTTGTATGTGTATGTATATATATATATATATATATATATATATATATATATATATATATATAATATATATATATATATATATACATACACATACAAACACAGGGAGGAACCGCAATTATACTAATGAGCTTCAAGGCAATTCTACTTCTCATAAAGATAACACAGTATTTACCATCATATAACGATGTGACTATTAGTTAGGAAATACATTTCCTTTGTAATTGGCACAAACCACAGTTCTAAGGAAGGCATTTCACCTCACGTTCCTGGAGAGTAAATGAAGACAATTGGTACATTAAATTACCTTCCTTCTTCTTTCACAGTGCATACAATGCAAATAGCATTTCGCGCTGAACTAAGGGCAGTTATCCTGATGTACGGGTGAGGTCTTTGGTAATGATGGCAACAGACTGGTCGAATAATTGGGTGTTTTGTTGTGGTCTGTATGTAAGAATAAAGCCTTAGGAGATACAAGAATGCTTTCCTGCAAAACTGTTTTCCAGTTGGTTTTAAAACGTGTTTTTGGGGATCAGTTTTGAAATTTTGCCTGTTTGGTCATATTCAGTTACGGAACTGGATATATGTAATCCAGGAATCTACAGTTGCATTTTTTCAGTGGAAGTTAGTAGTTCATGTACTTTTAATGGTTGGATATGGCAATACGTACAGAAAAAAATCATAAAAAAGATATATTGGATCTGTAAACAGGTTTTGTGAAAAAGTTAAATTTGTTATTAGGGAGTTGTCATCACATGGAGCTTTAACAGTACGAAAATATATAAATGGTAAAAACAACACTTAACTCTGAAAAAATACGGTATTATTACTTGATTTTCATGAAATAACTTAACCCTTATCGTGATCACTCAACTATACATATATATATATATAATATATATAAATATATATATATAAGAGTTATATATGTATATATATATATATATATATATATGTATATCATAGATATTCTATATATATATATATTAGATATATATATATATATATAATATATATATTATACTATATATAGATGTAACACATACACATACAAACACAGGGAGGAACCGCAATTATACTATGAGCTTCAAAGGCAATTCTACTTCTCATAAGATAAACACAGTATTTACCATCATATAACGATGTGACTATTAGTTAGGAAATACATTTCCTTTGTAATTGGCTACAAACACAGTGCTAAGGAAGGCATTTCACCTCACGTTCCTGGAGAGTAAATGAAGACAATTGGTACATTAAATAACCCTCCTTCTTTCACAGTGCATGCAATGCAAATAGCATTTCGCGCTGAACTAAGGGCAGTTATCCTGATGTACGGTGAGGTCTTTGGTAATGATGGCAACAGACTGGTCGAATAATTGGGTGTTTTGTTGTGTCTATGTATGTAAGAATAAAGCCTTAGGAGATAAGAATGCTTTCCTGCAAAACTGTTTTCCAGTTGGTTTTAAAACGTGTTTTTGGGGATCAGTTTTGAAATTTTGCCTGTTTGGTCATATCAGTTACGGAACTGGAATAGATGTAATCCAGGAATCTACAGTTGTATTTTTTCAGTGGAAAGTTAGTAGTTCATGTTACTTTTAATGGGTGGATATAGCAATACGTACAGAAAAAAATAATAAAAAAAGATATATTGATCTGTAAACAGGTTTTGTGAAAAAGTTAAATTTGTTAGTAGGGAGTTGTCATCACAGGGAGCTTTAACAGTACGAAAATATATAATTGGTAAAAACAACACTTAACTCTGAAAAAATACGGTATTAATTACTTGATTTTCATGAAATAAGCTTAACCCTTATCGTGATCACTCAACTATCTATATATATATATATATATATATATATATATATATATATATATATATATATATATATATATATGTATATATATATATATATATATATATATATATATATATATATATATATATCTATATATATATATATATATATATATATATATATATATACACATACACATACAAACACAGGGAGGAACCGCAATTATACTAATGAGCTTCAAAGGCAATTCTACTTCTCATAAAGATAACACAGTATTTAACCATCATATAACGATGTGACTATTAGTTAGGAAATACATTTCCTTTGTAATTGGCACAAACACAGTGCTAAGGAAGGCATTTCACCTCACGTTCCTGAGAGTAAATGAAGACAATTGGTACATTAAATTACCTTCCTTCTTTCACAGTGCATACAATGCAAATATCATTTCGCGCTGAACTAAGGGCAGTTATCCTGATGTACGTGTGAGGTCTTTGGTAATGATGGCAACAGACTGGTCGAATAATTGGGTGTTTTGTTGTGTCTATGTATGTAAGAATAAAGCCTTAGGAGATTAAGAGAATGCTTTCCTGCAAAACTGTTTTTCCAGTTTGGTTTTTAAAACGTGTTTTTGGGGATCAGTTTTGAAATTTTGCCTGTTTGGTCATATTCAGTTACGGAACTGGATATATGTAATCCAGGAATCTACAGTTGCATTTTTTCAGTGGAAAGTTAGTAGTTCATGTTACTTTTAATGGTTGGATATGGCAATACGTACAGAAAAAAATCAAATCATAAAAAAAGATATATTGATCTGTAAAACAGGTTTTGTGAAAAAGTTAAATTTGTTATTAGGGAGTTGTCATCACAGGGAGCTTTAACAGTACGAAAATATATAATTGGTAAAAACAACACTTAACTCTGAAAAAATACGGTATTAATTACTTGATTTTCATGAAATAAACTTAACCCTTATCGTGATCACTCAACTACTGCTGCTTCGTCTCTTTTTTGACATGTGATTGACACGGCAGTGACTTGTTGCTGCTGACTCCTTTGGTGCTGGGAACCAGATGCTATTCCAAGGAACCATGGTTCCTCATACAGGCAGTTTTTATATCATACTCCTCTCTTCTTCTTCTTTCCCACCGTTATCCCTACATTAAAGTGTCTTCTCCACTGCCTTCTATCAAAGGCACCATCAGGCATAGTTTTTTGTTTAGCAAAGGGGGTTTTTGCGACCGCATGCCCTTGCTGTCTTGAACCACAGTTATTGGCAGAGGGCCTAGCCTTTCACTAAAAAGTAAGACTGCAAGGCAGCAGTTTCCACAGTTATTTGCAGTGGGCCTAGCCTTTTACTAAAAAGTAAGACTGCAAGGCAGCAGTTTCCACAGTTATTGGCAGTGGGCCTAGCCTTTTACTAAAAAGTAATACTGCAAGGCAGTAGTTTCCACAGTTATTGGCAGTGGGCCTAGCCTTTTACTAAATAGTAAGACTGCAAGGCAGCAGGTTCCCTCAGTTATGGCAGTGGTGCCTAAGCCTTTTACTAAAAGTAAGACGGCAAGGCAACAGTTTCCACAGTTATTGGCAGGTGGGCCTAGCTTTTTCTAAAAAGGTAGACGGCAAGGCAACAGTTTTCCACAGTTATTGGCAGTTTTGGCCTAGCCTTTTCCAAAAAGTAAGAACGGCAAAGGCACCAGGTTTCCCAACAGTTTGTTTTAAGCAGTGGGCCTAGCCTTTTTACTTAAAAAGGTAGACGGCATGTTCACAGGGTTTCGGACATTTGTATTAGAGTGGCCTTAGCCTTTTCCTAAAAAAGTTAAGACGGCAAGCAACAGGTTTCCAACAGTTTATTAGCCGTGGCCTAGCCTTTTTCTAAAAAGTTAAGACGGCAAGGACCTTATTTCCACAGTTATTGGCAGTGGGCCCTAGCCTTTTTCCTAAAAAGTTAAGACGGGCAAGGCAACAGTTTCCCACCGGTTGATTAGCAAGTGGGCCTAGCTTTTTCTAAAAAAGTAAGACGGCAGGCAACAGTTTTCCAACAGTTTTATTAGCAGTGGGCCCTAGCCTTTTCTAAAAAGTTTAAGACGGCCGGGCAAACAGTTTCCAAAAAAACAGTTAATTGGGCAGTGGGCCTAGGCCTTTTTCTAAAGGGTAAGAACGCAAAGGCAACAGTTTTCACGTTATTAGCAGTGGGGGGCCTAGCCTTTTTCTAAAAAAGGACCGGCAAGCCACAAAAAGTTTTTTCAACCCAGCCATTAGGCAGTGGGGCCTAGCCTTTTTCCTAAAAAGTATTACGCAAGGCAACAGTTTTTCCACAGTTTATTGCAATGGGCCTACCTTTTTTCTAAAATAAGACGGCAAGGCAACAGTTTTCCCACAGTTTTAGCATGGGCCTAGCTTTTTTCCAAAAATAAGACGGCAAGGCAACAGTTTCCACTTTTCTTAGCAGGTTGGGCCTTAGGCTTTTTCCCTTTTAAAAAGTAACGGAGGCAAACGGCCACAGTTTCCACAGTATTTTTAAAAGTCAAGGTGGTCCGCCTTTTCTAAAAAGTATACTGCAAGGCGGTAGTTTCCACAGTTTATTGGCAGTGGGCCTAGCCTTTTACTAAATAGTAAGACTGCAAGGCAGCAGGTTCCAGTTTATTGGCAGTGTGCCTAGCCTTTTACTAAAAAGTAAGACGGGCAAGGGCAACAGTTTCCACAGTTTTTATTGGCAGTGGGCCTAGCCTTTTTCTAAAAGTAAGACGCAAGCAACAGTTTCCACAGTTATTAGCATGGGCCTAGCCTTTTTTCTAAAAAGTAAGACGGCAAGGCAACAGTTTTCCACAGTTATTAGCAGTGGGCCTAGCCTTTTTTTCTAAAAAGTAAGACTGCAAGGCTGCAGTTTCCACAGTTATTGGCATTGAGCCTAGCCTTTTGTAAAACTAAAAAGTAAAATACTGCAAGGCGGTAGTTTTCCACAGTTATTGGGCAGTGGGGGCCTAGCCTTTTACTAAATAGTAAGACTGCAAGGCAGCAGGTTCCTCAGTTATTGGCAGTGTGCCTAGCCTTTTACTAAAAAGTAATACGGCAGGCACAGTTTCCACAGTTATTGTGGGCAGTGGGCCTAGCCTTTTTCTAAAAAGTAAGACGCAAGGCAACAGTTTCCACAGTTATTGGCAGTGGGCCCCTGCCTTTTGCCTCCAAAAAGTAAGACGGCAAGGCAACAGTTTCCACAGTTTTTTTAGCAGTGGGGCCTTCCAGCCTTTTCCTAAAAAGTAAGACGGCAAGGCAACAGTTTTCCACAGTTTTAGCAGTGGGCCTAGCCTTTTACTAAAAAGTAAGACGGCAAGGCAACAGTTTTTCCACAGTTTTATAGCAGTGGGCCTAGCCTTTTCCTAAAAAGTAAGACGGCAGGCAAACAGTTTTCCACAGTTATTAGCAGTGGGCCTAGCCTTTTTCTAAAAATTAAAAGTAGAACGGCAAGGCAACAGTTTCCACAGTTATTGCAGTGGCCTAGCCTTTTTCTAAAAAGTAAGACGGCAAGGCAACAGTTTTCCACAGTTATTAGCAGTGGGCCCTAGCCTTTTTCTAAAAGTAAGACGCAAAGGCAACAGTTTCCACAGTTATTTAGCAGTGGGCCTAGCCTTTTCCTAAAAAGTAAGACGGCAAGGCAAACAGTTTCCACAAAGTTATTAGCGTGGGCCTAGCCTTTTTTTCTAAAAAGTAAGACGCAAGCAACGTTTTTCCACAGTTATTGGCAGTGGCCTAGCCTTTTTCTAAAAAGTAAGACGCAAGGCAACAGTTTCCACAGTTCTTAGCAGTGGGTCCTAGCCTTTTTCTAAAAAGTAAGACGGCAAGGCAACAGTTTTCCACAGTTATTAGCAGTTGGGGCCTAGCCTTTTCTAAAAAGTAAGACGGCAAGGCAACAGTTTCCACAGTTATTAGCAGTGGCCTAGCCCTTTTTCTAAAAAGTAAAGACGGCAGGCAACATTTTCCACAGTTATTGGCAGTGGGCCTAGCTTTGTACTCAAAAGTAATACTGCAAGGCAACAGTTTCCGCATTTACAAATATTTCATGAATCTTTCAATTTCTGTTGCAGCGTAATGACATGTTTATCAAAGTTTTTAGCAATAATAATGACAATTTTAAGAAAAGAGCATTAACAAGTAAGGTCAATGTTACAGACTGTATTGGCGGAAAATGAGAGCTTTTAATTTCCTCTGAAACTCCAGTTTCCTTCTTCTGAGAAAATTGATTACGCACAAATTAAGACATACCGGATGCTTTATTTGCTGGGGACGGCAAGAAACAAAAGGTGCTCTTGTCTAATGAACCTGACGTGAATCAGGCAGGAATAAACATCACGAAAGTCCAAAACCTCGGTCAATATAGATATTAAATTATGCACAATAAAAGTAAATTGTTTTCAATTGTATGTATTATTGTATGTAGAATCACATGAAAATATATAGCTGTAATAACAATTTAATACACAGATGTATTCAACTAATCCTCTTATGTATTTAGAGTTGATTCACCGGAGTAGCAAAGTACCATCTGAAGCCACAAAGGGTACCCGTGAGAAACATAACCAACCGGCTTCTTAAGTTCAGATTTGTCTTGTGCCAGAAATTGCCGGATAGCTATCCTATAGTAGATTTACATCAATCGTGCATTTGATGTCTAGGGCCGTCCCTTACGACGCTCGTGATTGACTGTTGATAAGCCAATCACAGGGCTGGAAACACAGTCTCTCTCGAGAGTTCATATGGGAAGGGTGTGAATTCCACCTCTCCTGAGGTATACGTTTGAAAGACGTATCCCTCAGGAGAGGAGGAACATGCATCCTGCTTATGTGAACTCTCGAGAGAGACTGAGAGTTTCCAGCCCTGTGACTGGCTTATCAACAGCCAATCAGGAGCGACGTAAGGGACTGGCCTAGACATCAAATGCACGGTTGATGTGAATCTCCTATAGTACAGCAGGACCGAACGACCGTAAACGAAACGATCATGTTTGATAGTTACCCTTATCTGTCATCTCAGTTACACTCAACTTTAATGGTGCATTTATTCACTAGCGTTTTATGATTAAGTATTAAGACACCTTAGTACGCTAATGTTATTTGGGTTGAAGATTCATATCTTCAATGTATTATGTTTTCGTAAGACTTCCCGAACAAAGTTTATAGTAACAAAGGTAGAACAATAGTTTACCTAATACTTGATCATTTTACTCGTTGTTAACGTTGAGCTACGGAAAATTTTTCGATATTGAAAGCCCGAAATAGTAAATATCAAAACCTATCTTTATGTTTCTTAGCATAACACTTGGCACACTTTATGTTTCCTCCGTTAAAAATACACAAGGAAGAATTTGAATTTTATATACAGTTAGCATCACCCCAGCTTTTGAAAATCTTTACATTAACCACAACATAAGCCAGTATTAAATATATTTTGAAATGCAGTTGGTAAAAGTGACACATAATACATATATTTTTTTCTATTTGGATTAAGTTAATGGTTTTTTTATTTATATTATCCCAAAGTTTTAGTACAACGTCCCGTTTACAAATGACCCAAGAAAACAAATATTCTATTATGCAGAAATTCCAAGCCCATGTATTTAGTAGAGTTGAACGGAAGGAAAGCGAATTATCACAGCTTCCCTCCTATTATGTGTCTTTTATATTTAGACCTATATATAATTACTGACAAGAGGCAAGGTTAAGATGGTATGGCCACCTGATGAGAAGAGAAGAGCAACACTTGGCAAGAGAAGTGGTGGACGTGGAGGTGGATGGAACACGAAGGAGAGGAAGACCTAAGAAGGGATTGCATTAGAGATGATATGAGGGGAAGAAGGGAGTACGGGAGGAAATGACACAGGACAGAGGTAGATGGAAGAGACTCATTAAAAACGGCGACCCCGAATAGGGATAAAGCTGAGAAGAAGATAATTACTGACAACGTATAACGCTTCGTCGTTTTCAAAGTCCAACACATGAAGGCAAACTCATTTGGAGTGGAAAATCGATATATATTTTTTATTTAGCAACAGGAAGGTATAGCCATTATCGACATACC
>NC_061090.1:11496486-11533511 GCF_015104395.2 Macrobrachium nipponense | reverse complement strand
GGTATGTCGATAATGGCTATGCCTTCCTGTTGCCAAATAAAAATATATAACGATTTCTACTCCAAAATGAGTTTGCCTTCATGCGTTGGACTTTGAAAACGACGAAGCGTTATACGTTGTCAGTAATTATCTTCTTCTTCTCAGCTTTATCCCTATTCGGGTTCGCCGTTTTTAATGAGTCTTTTCCATCTACCTCTGTCCTTTGTCATTTCCTCCCGTACTCCCTTCTCCCTCATATCATCTCTAATGCAATCTCTTCTCCACCTGGTCTTAGGTCTTCCTCTCCTTCGTGTTCCATCCACCTCCACGTCCATCACTTCTCTTGCCATGTGTTGCTCTTCTCTTCCCATCAGGTGGCCATGCCATCTTAACCTTGCCTCTTGTCAGTAATTATACATAGGTCTAAATATAAAAGACACATAATACGAGGGAAGCTGTGATAATTCGCTTTCCTTCCGTTCATCTCCAATATACATGGGCTTGGAATTTCTGCATAATAGAATATTTGTTTTCTTGGGTCATTTGTAAACGGGACGTTGTACTAAAACTTTGGGATAATATAAATGAAAAAAAAAACCTTAACTTAATCCAAATAAAAAAATATATGTATTATGTGTTACTTTTACCAACTGCATTTCAAAATATATTTAATACTGGCTTATGTTGTGGTTAATGTAAAGATTTTCAAAAGCAGGGGTGATGCTAACTGTATATAAAATTCAAATTCTTCCTTGTGTATTTTTAACGGAGGAAACATAAGGTGTGCCAAGTGTTATGCTAAGAAACATAAAGATAGGTTTTGATATTTACTATTTCGGGCTATCAATATCGAAGAATTTTCCGTAGCTCAACGTTAACATCGAGTAAAATTACAAAGTATCAGGTAAACTATTGTTCTACCTTTGTTACTTAAAACTTTGTTCTGGAAGTCTTACGAAAATATAATACATTGAATATATGAATCTTCAATTCAAACAACATTAGCGTACTAAGGTGTCTCAATACTTAATCATAAAACGCTGGTGAATAAATGCACCATTAAAGTTGAGTGTAACTGAGATGACAGAAAAGGGTAACTATCAAACATGATCATTTCGTTTAATTAAGGTCGTTCGGTCCTGCTGTACTATAGGAGATTCACATCAACCGTGCATTTGATGTCTAGGCCCGTCCCTTACGTCGCTCCTGATTGGCTGTTGATAAGCCATTCACAGAGCTGGAAACTCAGACTCTCTCGAGAGTTCACATAAGCAGGATGTATGTTCCTCCTCTCCTGAGGGATACGTCTTTCAAACGTATACCTCAGTATAGGTGGAATACACATCCTGCCCATGTGAACTTTCTCTCGAGAGAATGAATCCACTCTAAATACATTAGAGGATTAGTTGAATACATCTATGTATTAAATTGTTATTACAGCTATATATTTTAATGTGATTCTACATACAATAATACATACAATTGAAAACAATTCAATTTTATTATGCATAATTTAATATCTATATTGACCGAGGTTTTGGGCTTTCGTGATGTTTATTCCTGCCTGATTCACGTCAAGTTCACAAGGAGAGAGCACCTTTTGTTTCATGCTGTCCCCAGCAAATAAAGCATCCGGTATGTCTTACTTTGTGCGTAATCAATTCTCTCAGAAGAAGGAAACTGGAGTTTCAGAACAAATTAAAAGCTCTTATTTTCCCAATTACGTCTTTTAACATTGACTTCTTAATGCTCTTTTCTTTAAATTGTCGTTATTATTGCTAAAAACTTTGATAAATATATCATTACGCTGCAACAAAAATCGAAAGATTCATGAACTATTTGTAAGGTAAAACAGAAGTATGAGAGAATGATCCTGGGATAGGGGTGTACAAATACTACCACCGTAGGTCCTGCGTGTCGCAAAATGCTACTAAAAGGACAGCTGCTGCCTTGCAGTCTTCCTTTTGAGTACAAGGCTAGGCCCACCGCCAATAACTGTGGAAACTGCTGCCTTGCAGTCTTACTTTTGAGTACAAAGCTAGGCCCACTGCCAATAACTGAGGAAACTGCTGCCTTGCAGTCTTACTTCTGAGTAAAAGGCTAGGTCCACTGCCAATAACTGTGGAAACTGCTGCCTTGCAGTCTTACTTTTTAGTAAAAGGCTACGCCCACTGCCAATAACTGTGGAAACTGTTGCCTTGCAGTCTTACTTTTTAGTAAAAGGCTAGGCCCACTGCCAATAACTGTGGAAACTGCTGCCCTGAAGTCTTACTTTTTAGTGAAAGGCTAGGCCCTCTGCCAATAACTGTGGTTGAAGACAGCAAGGGCATGCGGTCGTAAAATCCCCCTTTGCCAAACAATAAACTATGCCTGATAGTGCCTTTGACAGAAGGTAGTGGAGAAGACACTTTAATGTAGGGATAACGGTGGGAATGAAGAAGAAGATGAGGAACCATGGTTCCTTGGAATAGCACCTAGTTCCCTGCACCAAAGGAGTCAGCAGCACAAGTGCAACAAGTCACTGCCGTGTCAATCACATGTTCAAAAACGAGACGAAGCAGTAGTAGTTGAGTGATCACGATAAGGGTTAAGCTTATTTCATGAAAATCAAGTAATTAATACCGTATTTTTTTCAGATATGAGTGTTGTTTTTACCAATTATATATTTCCGTACTGTTAAAGCTCCCTGTGATGACAACAACCTAATTATTTCAAATAACAAATTTAACTTTTTTTCACAAAACCTGTTTACAGATCAATATATCTTTTTTTATGATTTTTTTTTCTGTACGTATTGCTATATCCACCCATTAAAAGTAACATGAACTACTAACTTTCCACTGAAAAAATGCAACTGTAGATTCCTGGATTACATATATCCAGTTCCGTAACTGAATATGACCAAACAGGCAAAATTTCAAAACTGATCCCCAAAAACACTTTTTAAAACCAACTGGAAAACTGTTTTGCAGGAAAGCATTCTTATCTCCTAAGGCTTTATTCTTACATACATAGACACAACAAAACACCCAATTATTCGACCATTCTGTTGCCATCATTACCAAAGACCTCACACGTACATCAGGATAACTGCCCTTAGTTCAGCGCGAAATGCTATTTGCATTGCATGCACTGTGAAAGAAGTAGGGTAATTTAATGTACCAATTGTCTTCATTTACCCTCCAGGAACGTGAGGTGAAATGCCTTCCTTAGCACTGTGTTTGTGCCAATTACAAAGGAAATGTATTTCCTAACTAATAGTCACATTGGTATATGATGGTAAATACTGTGTTATCTTTATGAGAAGTAGAATTGCCTTTGAAGCTCATTAGTATAATTGAGGTTCCTCACTGCGTTTGTGTGTGTGTATATATATATATATATATATATATATATATATATATATATATATATATATATATATATATATAAGAGAGAGAGAGAGAGAGAGAGAGAGAGAGAGAGAGAGAGAGAGAGAGAAAGTCAGTGTGTTTGAAATTCTTAGACGAACGAAATACTTACCTATCACCCTTCAAAAAAAAAAAGACCTTGGAACATACTAATATGCTATTAATTGCGATATCTCAGAGCATAACATCTATCGTAAAATATCCAATATTCACTCCCCTGTCTCTTCACTTCTTCCCATCGTAATTTTCTTCTTCGTTTTGGTCAATGACCTCATTCTTCCACAGTTGAGGGGATATAATGTACATTTCTGAATATGCTTCATTTACTATACTAGCAAACATATGTATATAGAAATTATGTATGATAAATTCGTTAAGTAACTAAGTCTACGGACATAACCAGCCCCGTTTCACGGGCAGAACTAGCTCCGTTTCAGGGAATTCCTTCTCATCCCCCTGGGAGGTAGGATGAAACCCCATTATTTCATCTTATGGGTCACCACTATAACCCTGCCAAGTTCATGCCCCGTCGGACCATCGTTTGGCCGTGATTGAATGACAGACGGACAGACAGACATAACGCCCATTATTATTACAGTAAGATTCCGTAGAAGCAATATATTTTGTTATGAAATCTAAAACAGGAAAAGGAAAAAGCAGCTACTTTAAATAATCTCTAATATCTAGTGAGTGCCAGATAGCAAAAACAGACTTGTTTTTATATCTGATCAGCTTAGTCATTTTTACCAAAGTGATTATCAACACGAATGAACGCCATAAAACTCGCTGGAAAGTTTAGTGGAATAGAAAGCATATATAGTTTTGAAGTTTTTATTTTCTTTGACAACAGCTACACAATTGCACATTTGCAGCCTTTTAAAAATTAAATTAGTATTCGGTATAAGATTAGTATTGGAAAGCATTCAATACCAGCACAAAGAGAATGTATTATATATTATTACTTTAATTACCTTTAAAACCATGATAAAAGATTTAACCAGAAGTAAATTTTTTTTATCTTTGACACTAAGATGGCTTGAAATTCTTGGTTATTACCGAGGAAAATTTCTTCAGGAACATTCAGGATGCTGAAAGTTGAAATTCTTTATGAACAGAGTTAATGTGCTTCATAAAGGGTAAATTCTAATTTGCATAATTCATTCGTTTGCTCTTGTTTTATTTTCAGTCTTTTACTTTGGAACTCATTTTCTTTAACTCTCAATTCTCGGCTCCTAGTTAATAATTCAAGAACATGGATCAAAAGAGAGTGAAGCTACTCAAAGCATTTGGAGACTATAGTATATTCACATCACCCGTGCATCCGATGTCTAGGCTAGTCGCTTACAAAGCTCCTGATTGGCTGTTGATAAGCCAATCACAGGGCTGGAAACTCTCAGTCTTTCGCGAGAGTTCACAAAGGCAGGATGTATGTTCCACCTCTCCTGAGGGATATGTGTTTCAAAAGTATCCCTCAGGAGAAGGAGAGCATATATCCTGCCTATGTGAACTCTTGAGAGAGACTGGGAGTTTCCAGCCCTGTGATTGGCTTATCAACTGTCAATCAGGAGCGTCATAAGGGACTGGCTTAGACATCAGATGCACTGCTGATGTGAATCTACTGTAGTAGTCTTCGCAAAAACTCCGCAATTTAATTCAACCCCAAAAAAGTCCTTGGTCCCCAAACTTTGCACTCACCTCTCTCTCTCTCTCTCTCTCTCTCTCTCTCTCTCTTCTCATTCTCTTTCCCTCTCTCTCTCTCTTTCTAGATCTGAAAAATCACCAGGAAAACATTTTGGTAAATTATTTGAAAAAGAATAGCAAATGTTACAGGATATACAGGGACAACAATTTATAACCAAAAGAAATTCGGCCTCAGCTTTTAATGAAGAGTAAACGTCTCTTCGTTATATATATATATATATATATATATATATATATATATATATATATATATATATAATATATATATATATTATATATTGGTATTTTACAACTTTTTAGAAAGAAAAATTTGCTTATATCCTGTTTCCAAGAAATAAACATAATTAGCGAAAACTGCAAAAGCATATGAGGGCAAGAAACTCATGTGCTATTCAAATATAGTAGTTTTGAATAAGAAAGTGGGGGAGGGGGGAGGTAAAATAGTTTGACGGAATAAAACGGACTTTGAACTATAATCAAAGCGATTTTAAATTTTAGGAATTCCAGTGAAATGTGCTTACAAAATGTATTAAATAACGTTGTCTTAGGTCTACAGTAAACAGACCCAAAAGAAAAGCAGTATTTAGGAGACAGTTATGGCTTCATTTTGGCAAGAGTATCCCATTAAAAGCAGATGAGCAGGTATATGATTGTAAGGTTTAGGTTGATCTGTGATTGTGTATGTGCGATGTGCTTGTGTGTGTTTATTTCCATCTCTACTCATCTAAAAGTGGAAAGGACTAAGAATAATTGCTTCATGCTTTTGGAAAATGGCATCGAATGAGGGAGAGGGCAACTTCTGGCTTTTCGGGAATCTAAGCTTAGCCCTTCACTGTCTTCCTAGAAGTGTTCCAGGAAGGTGAATATTGGCAATCAGAGCAAAATTTAAGATATACGTAACTTTACCTAACAACGGGACCTACATCTTACTGTGGGATCCGAACCACATTATATCGAAAATGAATTTCTAATCACCAGAAATAAACTCCTCTGATTCCACGTTGGCAGAGCGGAGAATCGACCTCGCGACTACCGAATCAGTAGGCGAGCACGCAACCCACTCGTCCAACGAGAAATTAGATGCAATCAGAGCTAAAGAGATGAATACCATACCTTTAAGGTTAGGAATTCCTGAAATATCGAATGGGAATTGAGAGCCTCGGGTAAACTATTTAGCAGTGGGCTGTTCCAGAGTAACATAAAGTGACGAAAATGCAAGTTTAAGAAGAGGATTATTACAAGTAACAGAAGAAGGAAGAGTTACCGCTCTTATTTTTGTCTTTAATTTTGCTTCGTTAGGTAACAGAATTTACATAACTTCGCTGCCATGGTGGTTTCCATAACTACTTAGTGTTTAATTCTAAAAAAGAAAACTAATAAATATTTTTCGTTTAACGTTCGAGATGTCGTTGGGCAAAATTTTTCTCTTGCTTTGACACAGGTACTGCAAAAAACAGAGAGAGAGGAAAAAAAGAAAAATCTGAAGGGCTTTCTTAGCCTCTCCCTCACACATATTCATCACAAGCCGTCTTGGAGAAACATGAAAATTCCATCTTGCTTGCCTCGGTGGAAGACTTCTCTTCTCCTTTCAGTGACAATAGGACGGCGATTATACGCCCTTTGTCATGGGTTCCTCTTTGGTATTATTATTATTACTATTATTATTACCATTATTGTTTATTTTTATTTTATTTTATTTTATTTTTTTGCTCTATCACAGTCCTCCAATTCGACTGGGAGGTATCTATAGTGTGGGGTTCCGGGTCGCATCCTGCCTCCTTAGGAGTCCATCACTTTTCTTACTATTATTATTATTATTATTATTATTATTATTATTATTATTATTATTATTATTATTATTATTATTTCAGTAGATGAAACCTGTTCACATGAAACAAGCCACCAATTGAAGCTTCTAAAGACTGTTGGTTTCAACCTCCCGCCGCAGACCCCACGCTGCAGCAGCGACTAATAATGATACAGAGCCAATGATTTCTCATCGCTCTGGGGGAGACGCGAACCAGAGACATCTGAGTGGTAACCATGACATTAACCACTATACTAGCGAACCAGCATATTACATACAGATATACATTATCGTTGATGAAAAGTCAACTTACTGGGAAGACCGCTTCCGTTGATGACCAAATATGCTTTTATACTAATGGATCTGATAATACGTTCTGTCCTTCTGTCCTCAAACGCCAAGGACAAATATAATTTTGAAAGGGCTAATCCTGTTCCTTGCATATGACCACTCTATTTTCTGTCTGTGTTCTAGTGAGGTAAAGTTTTCCGAATTCTTCTCGATAACTGCCAGCAAATGTCGAAATTTGCTCTTATTTTTCATGAGTTTTTCAACAACTAGAGCAGTAATGGTATCCTAATGTTAATAAACTCAGGACAGTTGGTGGATTTTTTGGTGGACTATGACACTTTTTAGACATTTCTTAACTGTATAATCTTTTTTTACTCTACGTGAAACCGTAAGATTTAATCATTTTATAGTTTACCAATATTTCGACGATGAATGTAGCTGTCGACAAAAGAAGAAAAAATCCATTATACTAAACAACACACTATTATTGCCATCGGTTTAAAAAGCAAATTACCGGAATAATAAATGAATCTCAGTTTTATCGAATCATACACGCATGACATCAGAAGGCATTTATGTAAGAAATACCAGACATAAACATTTTAAGTCGTATGAAAATGCGAAACATTATTGAAAAAGTATAAAAGTATGGAATTCTGCAGTAAAATGTTGATCAAAATAGTCATCCTATTCAAAAAAAGGTCGGAAAAATGTCACGGCAATGATATGCAAGCGAAATTGACGTATTGCAAAACGTCCAAGGTCTGCCATTCCGTCATCAGCGAAACAGACTCGATTCGAAATGATAAGCCTCACATTATCATGTTGTTGGGGAGAATCTGAGTTGGAAAATCTTTCGAAATATGAGAACATTTGCTACGCCACTTACATGTGTCAGTATCACTGTTGCTATTCGTTGGGTGAAGTTTTTAATACTCGAGTACTGAAACTAAAATGTAAGGTTTTCATATATTTGAGACTTTGATAGAAAATAGTACTGAAGATTCGGTTACGATCAATGCACAGGAGAGCCACAAAACTCTCATATTAAGGAAATAGACAATTGTTTAAAAAATATCCACAATTATATATACAAATATATTTCTATGTAAAAATAGAAATATATTTTTATATATAATTGTGGATATTTTTTAAACAATTTGTGAATTTCTTAACAAATAGACAATGATATCTACCGGTCTACAAATCGAATAACACTGACACTTACCAATCATGCAAAGGACCCATTTGCCTGATGTAGGTTCTAATGACCGGCAGAACGAGCGTCTATTTCAAGTCAGATTAATATCAAAGCAATTGACATAAGACTCTTCATATATTGATGTAGTGTAATTTTCTAAAAAGTACGATTAAAAAAAATATATATGTTTCCCGATTGGCCCGGCTACCGAAAGTTTGACCAGATCAATTGATTTTTATTGGCACCTGGATTGTTTACTAATTGCAGGAGAATTTTGTATCGTCACTACGGCTTTCAGTGGGATTGGTTTTGGCCACGATATTATTGCCTCTGATATACGAAAGAATATTGCACTGGGTTTGGCGTTTGTCATATACATTCGTAATACTAATTCGAAGCATAAATCCATTCACACAGGAATATGGGTATATAAATATACAATTAAGAGCAATCACACGACATGCATATATCAAGTACACTCGCATACTAACAAGCACATTCATTTACAAGCAAACATTGAAACCCGCTACGACCTCTCTGTCTTTTCCCAGAATTTGGAACGGGGACCTCCTGAATTGTATTCATGTAAAAATATGATACTTGTTCAAACATCTGTGTGATTAAAATGGTCAGTTTTCCATTAAGACAGTGACTTTTTTGTTTAATCCGATCCAACAAAAAAAAAGGATATTTTGTAAATTTACGTAAGGCTTGTTTACAAGCTTTAGACGTACGAGCAACCGATTTCTGCTTTAAAAAATTTATCACCCGATTTTTAGAGTGTGACATAAAGAAAAGAAAAACAAAGGCAGTCTGACACAACGAAAAGAAATATATACACAATCTGACACAAAGGAAAGATAAACATACACAGTCTGACACAAAGAAAAGAAAAACATACACAGTCTGACACAACGAAAAGAAAAATATACACAATCTGACACAAACAAAAGAAAAACATACACAGTATGACACAAAAAAAAGAAAAACATGGACAGACTAACTTTTAAAAGAACAGAGATGTGGAGAAGCATCGAGTTAAATGACTGGCGGAGGAAAGTCAGAAAATTCCAGAGTTCACCACGTCGGTGAGATACCCAACAAGCAAAGAGAGCTTTCCCTAACCTGCTAAACGATCATTCATGCAAAGTCTGACAAATAACACGGACCATAAAAGCAAAGTTCTCTCAGGTGAATTTGCCTTTGAAACCCGAGCTCACTCGGAATGTATTCGGTGGAGGCTGTTCAAACAGCGAATGAAGATTCAATACTTGGCTCCCCTCTCCTCTCCTACGATTAACAGCTTCCTTTAATCGGCAATTGAATTTTAAGCGCTGAAACGGTTCAGGAGGCTTTGAGCCACCATCCACCAATCGCACATTTCTATTTTTTTTTTTTTTTTTTTTTTTTTTTTTTTTGAGGGGTGAAGCGAGTGATGGTGACGTCATTCTATGAACATGCCAGGGAATCGTATCATGGCTGTTACCGGTTCAAAACCTCGTGGACAACCCATACTCTGTTTTTTTTCCATCTGTCCACCTACCTATGGTCCTCGCGCATGGTAACACTGCGTCCCACACACACGCACATATACGTGTATATATATATATATATATATATATATATATATATATATATATATATATATATATATATATATATATATATATATATATATATTTATAAATGTAGATACTATATAGTAGTCAGTAAGAGGCATCGTTACACGACATCAAAAGGACGTCGCGTCGTCGTCCTTCTTGGCAGCGGAGACAAGCGCCCACTTTACCTTTATTGCGACAGCGATCATTGTGCAAGGTCCCAGTGCACCTTTAAATGGCAATAATTGGGAAACGATTAAATGGGCATTGCGGTGGTTCGCTTTATGGTTTTGCTGCTGGATTGCTTTCAGAATGACACTGATGTGCACTGACTCAGTAAAAATTGAATTTTGGAAATCTCGGTTCAGATCACCCAGTAAATTGAATTTTGAAACTTCAGTTAGTTCAAAATGGCCATTGTTGAATGTCTGAAAAATTACGTTACAGAAATATTTCAATAATTGAAAATACTATTGAGGATATTGATTTCAAAACTATACTGATACGGACTGACTCAGAAAATTGAATTTTGAAATTTCAGTTGGTTCAAAATGCTCATTGTTGAATGTCTGAAAAATTACGTTGCAGAAATATTTCGATGATTGAAAATGCTACTGAAGATATTGCTTTCAAAACTATACTGATACAAACTGACTCAGTCAATTGAATTTTGAAATTTCAGTTGGTTCAAAATCCTCATTGTTGAATGTCTGAAAAATTACTTTGCAGAAATATTTCAATGATTGAAAATGCTACTGAAGATATTGCTTTCAAAACTATACTGATACAAACTGACTCAGTCAATTGAATTTTGAAACTTCAGTTGGTTCAAAATGGCCATTGTTAAATGTCTGAAAAATTACGTTACAGAAATATTTCAATAATTGAAAATACTACTGAGGATATTGATTTCAAAACTATACTGATACGTACTGACTCAGTAAATGAATTTTTTAAAACTTCAGTTAGCTCTAAATACTCATTGTTGACATATCTGAAAAAATGACGCTTCAGAAATACTCCATAGGTAAATACCATTGAGTGTAATACTTTCAAAAAACTACACTGATACAGACTGACTCAGTAAATTGAATTTTGAAACTTCAGTTAGTTTAGGTTTAAAATACCACTAAGTGTATTGCTTTCAAAACTACACTGATACAGACTGACTCAGTAAATTGAATTTTGAAACTTCAGTTAGTTTGATAGCCTCTTTCTTGAATGTCTGGATGTTTGGAAAAACTACGGTACAGAAAAAAAAAAAAAAACACTTCCAAGGTTGAAAACACCACCTGAGAACTATAGAGCACTTGATTTTTATCATCACTAAAAAGTTCTGGTTTCTTTTTTATTCCAAACTGAGCTTGAGGCTTCATTTCTGGACAGCAAAAGTGATGATCATGGTTAACAATTCTATAGCCTGTGCATTTCTGACGCCTAAAACTGAAATAATACATAGCTGTCCATAGGTCTTCGATTTTAATTCTATTGGCTCATCAGCTCGTCGCACGAGGAACAAGGAAATGCTAGAAACAAATGCATGAAGACGTGCTTTAACCTAACACTAAATCATTGTACAGTTAATTGTCCTATTTGAACGTAATACATAAAAAAAACATTTATATTTAATTCCTGTCTAATGGGCAGTCAATTCTATAAGTGGGTTGGTTGAGAACAATTTTGACTTAAAAATTCTCATTGTTAAGACAAATGTTTACCTTTAGCCAATTATTATTTCATAGAGAAATGTTACCTTTAACCAATAAGTATTTCATAAAGAAATGCTACCTTTAACCAATAAGTATTTCATTATGCAATATGTGAAGCACTACAGATTTTGGAATTTTGCAGCAGTGGCCGCTCATTCACTTTTTAATCCTTTATTTTTGAAGCGTCTTGTGATGCGCTCAAAATTAGCATTTCCAATCTTTGAACCGCAAAATTCTGGTTATATGACACACTCCCAACTTATCTTTTGAACTATTTATCAACATTTTTTTGTTTTTTTTTTTGTTTTACAAGGTAACGTCAGGCTGCAACTCGTGGAAACCTTGTGCATAATTGAATGTAAGAGGTAAGAAGAGTTTTAGAATATTGTGAATTGAGTTAGCAGGGAATTCAGCAGTTTATGAATAACTGCTACAAGTATGGAGACAAAACTCTCTTAGGCAGGATTATATAAATGCAAGAAAGTTCAAAGAGGATAATACAACAGTGATGCATTCTCAGTAAAGAAAAAATAATTAGGGTTCACAATTTGGTATTACTAGTTGTACTGAGATATCTAAAACCTAATACATGATACTGACATCTTTATAAAACAAAACACTACAGTTTCAGCGACTGTCATTTTTTTCGGTAGTGAAAATACATTCATCCATTATCAAATAACAAATACTACAATTTAAATTATGGGCAGAAGAATACGTGTTGTAATGCACAAAAGTTCGATAGAAATTATTCGAAAACAAATTCCTGCAAAGTCAAGAGAGAGAAACAACAACAAAAAACTGAATATCAAAGTAAAACAAATACTGCTGTTGTCGCGAGTAATCAGATAATAAATTAACACTGCATATTACTTTTTATCAAATATATCAAGCTTATTACATCCCACCCACAAAAAGTACAGTACGAACGATTCAGTAGCCTAAAAAAAAAAAAGCCATGTCCTCATTTTGTAAAACACTTAGCGTAGAATACCCAGGTAACACCAGAACCAAAAATGGTTCGTCGCTTCAAGCTCTCACTTGCGAACGCATTAAATTAATCCGATTGAACGCGCGTATTTGATGTCAGTGAATAAATCATGTTATCACAAAACGCTGCTGAAAATTTGTTTGATATCCGCTAAAAGCAATGTATGTATCTTTCATCAGACAGAACAAAATCTTCTGAACTCAGGTGACCGTTTTCGAGGGATGAAAAAAAAAAAAAAGTTTAGCATCAAAACCGATGTTTCTCAGGAAAACTTATATTAAGGGATTTCTTGCAGTCGTGAAAAGCGAGGATATGCGACGTCGGTTGTGATTTTAATTTAAACTTATTACTGCGCGATATTAGTACAATTCACAATGGTAAAACTGTAAATTTATAGTATACACAAATACACGCTCAGACACACAAACACACACACACGCACACACACACACACAACACACACATAGATATATATATATATATATATTATATATATATAGTATATATAGATATATATATATATACACGTACATACATACATACATACATACATATATATATATATATATATATATATATATATATATAATATATATATATATAAGTAAGGCCTAGGGTTTTTGATTGATAATATATTGTCCATGTGTTCTCTGTGACCTATGGAATGTAGAGAACAGTGCAGGAGCGGCGACCCGAGAGTAGCTGAACAATGAGATTCTATGGGATGGCGTGAGATAAAAATGCTTAGTTCGACAGTCAATGTACTGAGTTTATTAACTCTTCTCAAAGTGCCTTTGTGAAACTGGATGCACTAGTGTTTGCGAGGCGCTAGCGAACTGTGCGTTCGTATGTGCGTGTGCGCCTCTTCCCTTTAATAGTTTCATACGCAAGTCTATGGGAGGATTTTGACAGAAGGGTCTTCAAGTGAAAGGCAAGATGCCGTGGCGTTCGCCGGGAGTTTTTTGTGACATAGTGTTTGTGGTGTTCCGGTTTGCTTGGGTAAGTGTGAAATGTTTTAGCCGAAGGCTGGCTTATCTGTTTGACATTTTTTATGATAATATCCAATACTTAGTCATTGATTGTTAATCTTGTGTGTGTACTTACCAGGATGTTTCTGTATCTTTGAAACAGACGATTCTGGAATGGAGGGGGACAAAGAGTTCCCAGATGGGTGTAGAGTTTTTTTGGTGACTAGATATTTTACTATTTCGGGGTTTTTTGAGTTTAGTCTGTAACACTTGATTATCCATTAATTATTCATTGTTAATAAATGTTAATGTTATGATGCGACTCTCTCATTTTCATTACCTGTTAGAATGGAGAGAAAGAGGTGGAGAGAGAGAGAGAGAGAGAGAGAGAGAGAGAGAGAGAGAGAGAGAGAGGCTGTGTAATGCTGTGTGTTGGTTTGCCTTCTGTTTCGTGCTACACGCTTACCTAATGAATAATGGGGGGGAGTCCCCTCCCCCCCATTACATATTATTATCATATATATATATATATATATATATATATATATATATAATATATATATACGCACATACAATACATACATACATACATACATATATATATATATATATATATATATATATATATATATATATATATATATATATATATATATATATTCAGGGTGGGGCAGAGAGGACGACTAATTTGAAAATTTCACAAAATCCTTAACTTTAGTTTCAGACAAATTTTACTGACATCACTTTGTTCACATTGAATTAGTATTTGGCAAATTTTAGTTTGGAAAACAATATCCTTCATGTGGTGTCTGTTTTCATTGATGCGTTTCTGAAGCCGTTCGTGGAAGTTGGCCTCCACTCTCCCCAGTATTGCTCAAGTCAATTTGGGCAACTTCCACGCGAATGGCTTCTTTCAAATCCTCCACTCAACGGGGCTTATGCTCATACACACGTGCCTTGAGGCATCCCCACAAGAAATAATCACAAATGGACAAATCAGGGGATCGATTGGGGAGGGGCCAAGGATGTCAGCAAACCTGGAAATGAGGCGGCCACCGAAAAAGAGAGCGAAGCGTCCAGTGCCCTCCTTATTTCCATGTTTGCTGACAATCTTGGGCGCCCGGTGCCCTGATTTGTCCATTTGTGATCATTTTCTTGTGGGGATACCCCAATGCACGTGTGTGTATGAGCCCCGTCCACTGAAGGATTTGAAGGAAGCTATTCAAGTGGAAGTTGCCCAAATTGACTGAGCAATATTGGAGAGAGTGGAGGCCAACGTCCACGAAAGCCTTCAAAAATACATCAGTGAAGGATATTGTATTCTACACTTGAATTTGTCAAATGCAAATTCATTGTGAACACAGTGATCTAAATAGAATTTGTTTGAAACTAAAGTTAATGATTTTGTGAAATTTTCAAAATTGTTGGTCCTCTCTGCCCCACCCTGTATCTATATATACCTTTACATACATACATACATATATGCATGTGTGTGTGTGTGTGTATGCAGCATTTTCACTAGCGCCCAGCATCAAATTTAAAGTTGAAAGGGAAGGGAAACAGACAACAAAATTCCTTTTCATGATGTTTTAATGTTTAGAGACATGATAGAATACAAATTTACCATATAGAGAAAATCATCATTTTCACTTTTATACATTCACTACTTTAGTTATCATGACATTTCTACCAAGATAGGCGTAGCCAGCAACCTATTTCTAAGAGCCTTACGAATTTGTTCCCCAGATTTCCTGGAGAAGAAATTTGAACTAATTCGTAAGCAGCTTTCTTCTTTAATGTATCCTGACCATATAATTGAAAAGGCGATTCATAAAGCATACAATTTTCTACCGGCCCCATCAAGACAAGACCAGAGAGACATCCAACAATACAATAAAAATCCCACACCTGGACAGGATTAAAACAGTGACCCAGACCCTCGGAAAATCTAACCTTTTTGCCTTTACCTACCCTAATACTCTAGCCAGATCCCTGATTATCGTCCAACAAAAGACAATCCCCAAAGACACAGGAGTATATAAAATCCCATGACTGGACTGTGACCAATCTTATATAGGTTTTACAGGAAAATCACTTCCCCAGAGATTAATACAACATAAACGGTCAGTTAGCTATGGACAACCGAGCTCAGCTATTTTTAACCATATAAATAACCATAACCCCAGAATAAACTGGAATTTGTTAGGTATAATTTATAGCAGCAAATGTCGGTACAAAAGCCAGATGATAGTCAGCTTTGATTAAATAAAGACAGGCAACGAACATCTGAAAGGGCATCTGGGATTCAGATATCACAGATAAAATCTTCCTTTAACCAACGCTTAATAAGATTAAAGAGGAATTATCAGCTTGGGGTGACTTAGTAAAACATGTTATACCTGTGTATGGGTCTCTTGGTAAAAATACCGCCTTTTCTGTAACTTTTCTCATTCATTACCTACCTGAAGAGAGAGACAGCGGTCTCTGAAATATGGTACTTATTTTCTATATTTTAGTATTTTCATGGGCTCAATTTATTACGTACACACAAACACACACACACACACACACACACATCTCTTGACCATGCAATTGGGTTGATAGTTCAGTAATTGCAAGGTCAAGAGATGTCTTATCACGAAATCTTTTAGAATCTGCTTTAGTACAACTTACTTTTCATGTAATTTCAATGTTAGTCGTGGCCTTTTTCATTTGGACTCTTGTATCTGTAACATGTTTAAGAATGACCTCAAAGATATAATTACTGACTTGAATAAAAATCAGTTGCCTTAGAGTTATTATTTTTGTTGTAATGTATGTCTGACATGTATTGTGAATATGGTTTGGTTTACCAAGTTCTGAATAGCTGTCACTATAATCCTTTAATTGTCTTGAAATTGTATCTGAGATGATTCTCTTAAACCTTTAATTGCACCCATTGTTTATGCTTGTTTGGGAAGGTTTTCTTATCTTCCAGGTGCGTCTGATTCTAGGTACTAATCTCTTTATAATCCCTATCTGTCAGTTATACGAATCTTCTTGTATTGTCTTTTATCGTATGTATGTCAGTCTCTGCTCAGTAAAGGACGTTTAACGTCGAAAGATCTTGCAGATCATCCTTCGTTTATTTTTCCTTCGTGGCATATATCTTTATATATATATATATATATATATATATATATATATATATATATATATTATATATATATATATATATATATATATATATAGGTATATATATATATATATAATATATATATATATATATATACATATATATATATATATATATATATATATATATATATATATATATTAATGTTGCAAATGTCTTCAAAGCGCAAAAATGACTTACAATGAATGTCTGTTAACTAAAATACATGCCATAGAAAAACACAAATTTAAAGCAAAAATAACAATGAGATTTAATCTCCTTTACACATTTGCCCTCCATATCAGTAGTACACCGCCGCACTATAGCAATTAATCTAGTACAGCTTAATGCAATTTGCAATTACGATTTCCCAAAAGTGCGACCAGAGGATGCGTACGTCCGAAAAGCAATAGAATGTTTGCGGACTTTCAAGTTTGATTGACACGTCCTGTTTTTGTGCGGTAATCATACGATTTCGTCCCCCTGACATGGCTTTTACTGAAATTGAGTGTCGACAGTTCTGCCACATTTTTCACTCGAAATAATGTTACTATGTGCAATGGCTTCTGTGGATGGAACCAAAACTTCATATCACAGAATTTTTATTATTATTATTATTATTATTATTATTATTATTAGTATTATTAATTTTTTTGATTATTATTATTATTATTATTATTATTATTATTATTATTATTATTATTATTATTATTATTTTATTATTATTATATGTCCTTTGGAAACCTGATATACCAGCTACTGATGAGAAAAAGACAATAAGAAGATTTGAGAAGATTCTATATAAATTAAATGCCTTTGAAATATAGCTATATTATTATTATTGTTATTATTATTATTATTATTATTATATTATATTATTTATTATTAGGATTATTATTATTATTACTTATTATTTTATTTTATTTTATTTTTTTTTTGCTGTATCACAGTCCTCCAATTCGACTGGGTGGTATTTATAGTGTTGGGTTCCGGGTTGCATCCTGCCTCCTTAGGAGTCCATCACTTTTCTTACTATGTGTGCCGTTTCTAGGATCACACTCTTCTGCATGAGTCCTGGAGCTACTTCAGCCTCTAGTTTTTCTAGATTCCTTTTCAGGGATCTTGGGATCGTGCCTAGTGCTCCTATGATTATGGGTACGATTTCCACTGGCATATCCCATATCCTTCTTATTTCTATTTTCAGATCTTGATACTTATCCATTTTTTCCCTCTCTTTCTCTTCAACTCTGGTGTCCCATGGTATTGCGACATCAATGAGTGATACTTTCTTCTTGACTTTGTCAATCAACGTCACGTCTGGTCTGTTTGCATGTATCACCCTATCCGTCATGATACCATAGTCCAGAGGATCTTTGCCTGATCGTTTTCTATCACTCCCTCAGGTTGGTGCTCGTACCACTTATTACTGCAAGGGTAGCTGATGTTTCTTGCACAGGCTCCAGTGGAGGGCTTTTGCCACTGAATCATGCCTCTTTTTGTACTGGTTCTGTGCAAGTGCCGGGGATTCGCTTGCTATGTGGTTTATGGTTTCATTTTTCGTATTGCACTTCCTACATATGGGAGAGATGTTATTTCCGTCTATCGTTCTTTGAACATATCTGGTTCTTAGGGCCTGATCTTGTGCCGCTGTTATCATTCCTTCAGTTTCCTTCTTTAGCTCTCCCCTCTGTAGCCATTGCCATGTGTCATCGCTGGCTAGTTCTTTAGTCTGTCTCATGTATTGTCCGTGCATTGGTTTGTTGTGCCAGTCCTCTGTTCTGTCTGTCATTCTCCTGTCTCTGTATATTTTCTGGGTCTTCGTCTACTTCTATTAGTCCTTCTTCCCATGCACTCTTTAGCCACTCGTCTTCACTGGTTTTCAGCTATTGCCCCAGTGCTCTGTTCTCGGTGTTGACGCAGTTCTCTAAACTTAGTAGTCCTCTCCCTCCTTCCTTTCATGTTATGTATAGTCTGTCCGTATTTGCTCTTGGGTGTAGTGCTTTGTGTATTGTCATATGTTTCCTGGTTTTCTGTTCTATGCTGCGGAGTTCTTATTATTATTATTATTATTATTATTATTATTATTATTACTCAGAAGATGAAAACCTATTCATAAGGAACAAGCCCAAAGGGCCACTGACGTGTAATTCAGGCTTTCAATGAACGTGCTGTTCATTAGGAAGTAAGAGAAGGTAAACTGAAATAAAGATAGAAGAGACCTTACTGATTAAAAAGATCAAATAATTAATAAACAGATAAAAAAAAAATTATTAAAATAAAGGAATATCGTTATTTAAAAATTCAGTTTAATATAATATGTGAAAGTAGCATTTCCCACTGTTTTCGTACTATCTTCTGTTTGAAGACTATCCAAATACGCCGGATATATACATGATCCTTATCCAAAAGGTATCAGTCAAAAACCACATGTTACTTAACAACTAATTACATGCTGATGACTGGCGCCATAATGCATGTAAATCCTCTACCGATATAAATATGCAAAGGTTAAATGAATCATCACTTATCATGGACATAAAGCCATTTCGCAAATACTCAAACAAATAGATATAGAATATCATTGCATTATGCACGCACGCATAAATAGTTCATAATTAATCAATTCTTGTTGAGAGAAACACAGGCGGGTGACAGGTATTACTACAAATTTGCTGAGTTGGAATTGAAACTTAGCTTCACAGGTTCTAAATTATGTTTCTTCAATGCTCCGACGGCATTTCATTTATTTATTACATATACATACATACATATATATATATAATATATATATATATATATATATTACATATATTATACAAATGTCCTTTAATATCTAATTCGCTCTACCTCGGAATTAATATATTTTCATGTATGTTAACCGAAGGGGAATTGTTTTGACGAAGAATTTCTCATCGACTAAATAATTCCCCTTCGGTTAACATATATGAAAATAAATTAATTCCGAGGTAGAGCGAATTACATACCAAAGGACATTTTTAGCTCGATGTATGTATATGGAACACGGTAATGCGATATGACATATATATATATATATATATATATATATATATATATATATATATATATATATATATCTATATATATTATTATACTATATATATATATATATATATAGATTATATATAGATATATATATATATATATATATATATATATATAGATATATATATATATCATATATAAGATAATATATATATATATATATATATATATAATATATTATATATATATATATATATATATACAATATAAATTATTATATAATACAAATATATAAAAATTTACAAAAACAACTGCCTGAATA
Organism: Macrobrachium nipponense; assembly: GCF_015104395.2. Classification (NCBI taxonomy): domain Eukaryota; kingdom Metazoa; phylum Arthropoda; class Malacostraca; order Decapoda; family Palaemonidae; genus Macrobrachium; species Macrobrachium nipponense. The sequence goes on along the minus strand of NC_061090.1, from coordinate 11,513,374 downwards.
TGACAGAACAGGTCCCTAAGCATAATGCACTGGATATTAAACGGTATCTGTTGACATACTCTTTCTTGCACGAACCAAACGTATACATGTCATGCAAAAACAGGTTTGAATATGACGTCTCGGGATTCTACTTCCCCTCATGGCACGAGGTGGGCGGGGCTAGCGACCTACGCATGCGCAGAAATATCCTCATCTAAAAGCGAGCGTGACCGCGTGACCTAACCTGTGACGAGTCCTATATAAATAGTCATTGCTGCATATTTAAATAAACGCCTACAACCCTGCTATTTCTTACTCAATTTTCCCGAGTTCTTCAACTTTTGAAACAAAGGTGTAATAAAGTTTTGTGAAAATGCCTAAGTCTGTATTAGTGTGCTGTCCTATGGTAAGAACACGGCAAAAGAAAGGGAGCAGCTGGACATCCTGCCTGGAAGGGCGGCTCATCCCTCCTAACAAGTTCTGTTTATCGAGCCATACTGCGTTCCAAAAGCCTAATTCAATGTCTAGAAAGATAGATAGGCAGGTGATCGTCTCTGGTGAGTGAAAGTGACGCAGCTAGAGATGGTAGCATGACGATACTTTGGCAGATAGTGATGATAGCAGTGACGATTTCATGGACGAAAAGGAAAATGTTGACAGCAACGAGGAAGAGATCCCTTTGTTTCCGCCAATGAAGCGTGAACGCAATACGAAAAGGGGGATAGGTAGTGGGAAGGGTGTAGTAGGACAGCATCCATCACTGCTCCACCCCGGATCCTGATCCCCCAACCCCCGCCTATTGCATGAATTTACAGATGTCTCGCGGCTGAAAGCATCATTGCCAACGAGCGTATTAGGTTTGCTCCAGCTTGTTGTCACGCGAGAATTACTCCGTTCTGTGATGGAAGAAACCCATCACAATGCATTTTATTGCAGCGATGGTCTCAGGCAAAAGAGCGCACCAAAGTGGCAGGCGTGCAGTTATATCGACAATGCACGTTATATCGGAATGGAAATATGTGTTGGTCTAAACATAAATCATTTCAAGGCGCGTGGCAGCTCTACTCAACTCATGTCCCCGAAAAATTAACATTCATTGACATTTGGTCGTGGCAACATGGGGACGTTATGCCCGGAGACAGAGGATGAGAGAAAAATGACAGAGGAAAGACACAAGAGAGTATAACAATCGAATGCTTATGAGAGAGAGAGAGAGAGAGAGAGAGAGAGAGAGAGAGAGAGAGAGAGAGAGAGAGAGAGAGAGAGAGAGAGAGAGAGAAAAGGTGATAACAAATTAATAGAAAGGGAGCGAAAGAAATAACGGCAATCTTACTGTCTCATAGAATCATATTATAGGACTAGGCCTAGACTTCTTTTTTTTAACTACTGATACACTCAAAATTCAGTACTTTTATTATATAAATTTTGAAATATATAATATAACCCACCATTTCATAAGCTAATAGTCATTGAAAAGTGCGTAACATTAACTGTTAGGCTGAGTTTTTTCTTGTCCCATAATATATCCTTCATTACTGTCACCCACTTCGAGGTAAAATTAGCACACCGTAGAAAAACACATTTCTGAAAGCGTTTTCAATAACAAATTCTTTTATTTTCCTTATTTGGACAAACAAATACTTTTCAATGACGTTAATGTTTGCTGTATTAAGGAAGAGAGAACGGGGAATGGGTTCATGTAGTACGTAGGCCTATGCTAATTTCACCTCACTCCAGCTTTGCTCACTCATAAAGTCTATCAGTTAAGTATCAACGAACTATTAGACCGATACTCATAGTCACCCGACGGTGTTCATAAAGTTTTCTGGGTTATAGCTGGTTCACTTAAGGAAGATTCTTGGGTGAGCCCTATGCCTACAAGACGTTTGTTTGGCGGGCGCTGATTGGCTGGGAGCAGCCTACCTCCCGGTACCAGCCAATCAGCGGCCGCCAAACAAACGTCTCGTAAGCAAACGGCTCGTCCAAGAATCTACCTAAAGTGAACCACCTATTTTATTAGTATCCAATGAAATGCTGAAGGCGGGAAAAGCTAGGCAGAAACGTATTTCAAAATCTGTTATAAAAAAAATAAGATGCATTTTTCAGCGTCAATGGGAAAGCATTTTGAATGTTTAGCTCATTAGGCTCATATAGGATAAGCACATTGAACTTACATAATTTTTCACTTGAAAGTCAAATTTTTATAGAGCTACTGAAGCTTTCCACTCTCCTCTCAGTGCACTATAGGTCTAACAGGTTTTATTCTTATGACGTGATTTCTGCTTCATTTCAAAAAGGCAAATACTTGGAGGGTTAGTATAGAGCAGGGCCGTCCAAGTTGTTAAGTCTGAGGACCACTCTTGAAAAAACAAAGTCATGCGTGTGTATGTATGTATGTGTGTGTGTTTATGTATACAAGTGTGTGTGTATATATATATATATATATATATATATATATATATATATATATATATATATATATATATATATGCTTAAAAAATCACAGTAGATGCACGTGACTTCAATAAAAATAAGCGAATACCACGGGAAAAAAATGATAGTCAGAAATCCAAGCGCTTTCGTCTTTATTCAGACATCGTCAAGGAGCTACTAAAGTACAATTGGAGAGGAAGGCCTCAGGTACAAACAAGATCAGGAATACCAGATGGTTAATTATCAAAAGGGAAAAGGGTAAAAATTAAAAGGGATAATCCAGGATTATCGATATCACACGGTCACAAACTTAAACAGATTCTGACCCTAACCGAAATTACAAAGTATCTTTACCAGTCCAAAACATGTAAAAACTAAATATATTAATTTTGTTGCTATATTTATCTACAAATTTTTTAATTATGAAAGCATCAAGTTTAAATAAACCAAGACTTAAATTTAGAACATTTCTATTATTTGACTTGATAAAACAAGATTCAATGATATTCCTTTTAACTGTGTCATTACATGTGACTAAGGCTCTTGCTTGACTCCAGTCAATTAGGATGGTCTAAATCTCTCATATGTACAAATAATGCATTCGATATTTGCCCAGTTCTCACAGAATATGATGTTGCTTGAGACGCTGTGAAAGAGATTTGCCGGTCTGTCAGTAATAGACTTTATCACACTTTTTGCAAGGAATTTCATATATGCAGCCTGGAAGATCTTAGGAGAATTTTTTATACTAAACTCTTGACATTATATTACTGAAAACAACATTTATGTTAAAAAGCTTTAAAATTCTAGGAATATCTAAAAACCTTTCATCATAAGGTAATTTTAGAATGTTATGCTTACTAAATTCAAGTTTGTCATTAGTTGAATAAAATGTTTTTCTAGCTCTTTTCCATGCCACATCTACAAAAGTCCTTGGGTATTTAAGTTTCAATGCAATATCATAAATAGTTTTAATTTCAGCGTCAATAAACTGCGGGCTACAGACACGTAAAGCCCTTAGGAACATCCCAGAAAAAAACAGAGAATTTAACAGTTTCATGGTGATTGAGTAGTAATGAACAAAAGAGGCAATATTAGTTGATTTTCGAAAGACTGAAAAGGTGAAATTTCTATCATTTCTATGGACAGTTACATCAAGAAATTCAAATTACAATTTCTTTCTTCCTCTACACTAAATTTTATAGAAGGGACTAAATTATTGAGATTATTAAGGAATTACCCCTGGAGGTTTTCGTGAACTGGCCAAATACAGAAGATATCATCCACGTATCTAAACCAAATAACTTTTTGGGGCAAAATTCTTGGTAAGAGTTTTGTCTCAAAAAATTCCATGTAAATATTGTAAGGACAGGAGATAAGGGATTACCATAGCCATGCCAAACTTTTGTACAAAAAATTCCCCATTGAAACAAAATTTACTATCTTTGATACATAACCTTATGAGACTAATGAGATTTGCTACACTTAAGGGAATGTCATGACGTTCTAATTCCTCTTCCAAATATTCAAGTAAGTCATCTACAGGCACTTTTGTAAATAAAGAGACAACATCAAAACTAACTATATTAAAATCATAATTCAAATTTAAACTATTCAATTTGTTTATAAAATCAACATTATTTTTAACATTCGTGTTAGAAATATTTCCTACCAAAGGAGTAAGAATTTTTACAAGCCATTTAGATAAATTATACGTAACTGAGCCCACTGAACTAATGATTGGTCTGATAGGGTTATTGATTTTATGTGTCTTGACTAAACCATACATGTAAGGTAGGGAGGCGCATTGCGCTGTAAACTGTTTAATTAAATGGTCCAAGCTCTTCAAAATGGATTTAATTTGTTTATTAAAATGGGAGTAACTGTCTGTGTAGGGTCAGACCTCAGTTTCGTATAAGTATCAGTGTCATTTAGCAATGTCATTATTTTACTTATATAGTCACTTTTATTCATTATTACCACTGCATTAGATTTATCTGCTTTTGTCACCTTCACTGTTTCGTCTTCTTTAATTTTCTTAAAAGCCTGGAGAAATCTCACGGGTACATTAGGGGGAGTTTACTCATAGCACCATACACAATACCTTTACAAATATTGATATCATCAGGGCATAGGTTTTGATTCAATTTTTCTAAATAACAAAAGGATTTGAGATGTCGACACAGTCCAGGTTACCATTAAATACACCAAAGCTTAACCCATATCCCAAAGCCGCTGTCGTAGCACTATCCACTGGTTTGTCAGATAAATTAATCATGAAGTCCACGTTGGCATGCTTAGTCCAGTCGCTTTCAGCAATAAGATTTTTCAGCTTGACTTGGAGCTTCCTTTCAAGATGGTTGCAGCACTTTCTCAATTTTCCGTAGCAATAATCCAGCATCCGATTCTTCAATCGACAGGAACCGTCTGATTAAAGCTATACCGTCTGCTTCTAAGTGTACGAACGCATCATCTACTTCCACTTTTGTGATGTCGATGTGTTTCTGAAGTATGATGCGTTGAAACTCGTCGAAAGGTCGCTCTGCTAGGCGAAGAATTCTCACTGGTAAAATTGACTTGGGCATCACTTGCTCGTTCATGCACTTCCGTAGAAAGTTGAGTCGGAGTTTCAGTTTGTGAGCGATGATAAGAGCATTACAGAAGGATGTCACGAATAGAACAAGGCTCGGAAATTCAAAGAAAACGGCGTAGAAGTTGCGTGTGGTTTTCCATTATGCTAAAAAATCACAGTAGATGCACGTGACTTCATAAATAAGCGAATACCACGGGAAAATGATAGTCAGAAATCCAAGCGCTTTCGTCTTATTCAGACATCGTCAAGGAGCTACTAAAGTACAATTGGAGAGGAAGGCCTCAGGTACAAACAAGATCAGGAATACCAGATGGTTAATTATCAAAAGGGTAAAAATTAAAAGGGATAATCCAGGATTATCGGATATCACACGGTCACAAACTTAAACAGATTCTGACCCTAACCGAAATTACAAAGTATCTTTACAGTCCAAAACATGTAAAAACTAAATATATTAATTTTGTTGCTTATATTTATCTACAACTTTTTTAATTATGAAAGCATCAAGTTTAATAACCAAGACTTAAATTTAGAACATTTCTATTAGTTTTGACTTGATAAAACAAGATTCATGATTTCCTTTTACTGTGTCATTACATGTGACTAAGGCTCTTGCTTGACTCCAGTCAATAGGATGGTCTAAATCTCTCATATGTACAAATAATGCATTCGATATTTGCCCAGTTCTCACAGAATTTGATTGATTGCTTGAGATGCTGTGAAAGAGATTTGCCGTTCTGTCCGTAATAGACTTTATCACACTTTTTTTTGCAAGGAATTTCATATATGCAGCCTGGAAGATCTTTAGGAGAAGTTTTTTATTACTAAACTCTTGACATTAATATTACTGAAAAACAACATTTATGTTAAAAAGCTTTAAAATTCTAGGAATATCTAAAAACCTTTCATTATAAGGTAATTTTAGAATGTTATGCTTACTAAATTCAAGTTTGTCATTAGTTGAATAAAATGTTTTTCTAGCTCTTTTCCATGCCACATCTACAAAAGTCTTGGTATTTAAGTTTCAATGCAATATCATAAATAGTTTTTAATTCAGCGTCAATAAACTGCGGGCTACAGACACGTAACAAAAGCCCTTAGGAACATCCCAGAAAAAACAGAGAAATTTAACAGTTTCATGGTGATTGGAGTAGTAATGAACAAAAGAGGCAATATTAGTTGATTTTCGAAAGACTGAAAAGGTGAAATTTCTATCATTTCTATGGACAGTTACATCAAGAAAATTCAAATTACAATTTCTTTCTTCCTCTACACTAAATTTTATAGAAGGGACTAAATTATTGAGATTATTAAGGAATTCCTGGAGGTTTTCGTGAACTGGCCAAATACAGAAGATATCATCCACGTATCTAAACCAAATAACTTTTTGGGGCAAAATTCTTGGTAAGAGTTTTGTCTCAAAAAATTCCATGTAAATATTGCTAAGGACAGGAGATAAGGGATTACCCATAGCCATGCCAAACTTTTGTACAAAAAATTCCCCATTGAAACAAAATTTACTATCTTTGATACATAACCTTATGAGACTAATGAGATTTGCTACACTTAAGGGAATGTCGACGTTCTAATTCCTCTTCCAAATATTCAAGTAAGTCATCTACAGGCACTTTTGTAAATAAAGAGACAACATCAAAACTAACTATATTAATATCATAATTCAAATTTAAACTATTCAATTTGTTTATAAAATCAACATTATTTTTTAACATTCGTGTTAGAAATATTTCCTACCAAAGGAGTAAGAATTTTTACAAGGCCATTTAGATAAATTATACTAACTGAGCCCACTGAACTAATGATTGGTCTGATAGGGTTATTGATTTTATGTCTTGACTAAATTACCTTATGATGAAAGGTTTTTAGATATTCCTAGAAATTTTAAAGCTTTTTAACATAAATGTTGTTTTCAGTAATATTAATGTCAAGAGTTTAGTAATAAAAAATTCTCCTAAAGATCTTCCAGGCTGCATATATGAAATTCCTTGCAAAAGTGTGATAAGTCTATTACGGACAGACCGGCAAATCTCTTTCACAGCGTCTCAAGCAACATCAATATTCTGTGAGAACTGGGCAAATATCGAATGCATTATTTGTACATATGAGAGATTTAGACTATCCTATTAACTGGAATCAAGCAAGAGCCTTAGTCACATGTAATGACACAGTTAAAAGGAATATCATTGAATCTTGTTTTATCAAGTCAAATAATAGAAATGTTCTAAATTTAAGTCTTGGTTTATTTAAACTGGATGCTTTCATAATTAAAAAAGTTGTAGATAAAATATAAGCAACAAAATTAATATATTTAGTTTTACATGTTTTGGACTGTAAAGATACTTTGTAATTTCGGTTAGGGTCAGAATCTGTTTAAGTTTGTGACCGTGTGATATCCGATAATCCTGGATTATCCTTTTTAATTTTTACCCTTTTGATAATTAACCATCTGGTATTCCTGATCTTGTTTGTACCTGAGGCCTTCCTCTCCAATTGTACTTTGTAGCTCCTTGACGATGTCTGAATAAAGACGAAAGCGCTTGGATTTCTGACTATCATTTTCCCGTGGTATTCGCTTATATATCTATAGATATATATTATATATATATATATATATATATATATATATATATATACATATATTACTTTAGAAATCATAAAATTGAAAAAGACAAGGACTTATTTCAGAGGAATTCAAAGAAATATATTTAAAGAGGGCAAACAAGAGTTTTTTTTTTTTTTAAATTCAAACAAAGGCAAATTTAGTGGGAATGCTGATAATAGCTTGACTTTATTATTTAAAAAATTAGGCAGGGTGAAAATCAGTGAGAACACATCTCATTTCGGACTCAAGATTTGCGTCACTAATTGAGGATCGTAATGTTGACTTTAATACCTTCATGAATGAAAATATGCTCTCATAGAGCCAAGTTGAACCAAACATTGACAATAGTTTTAACACATAATCAGAAATGTGTGGGTAATCCTGTGAGCAGGGTATTTGTGTCCAAAAATCGAATTTCACATCTTGGTGGGCATAATTAGTTTTCATTTCAATTAATTCTTCTTGAAACAAAGGTACATTGATTTTGCATACAGCTGACAATTTACACACTTATCTATGACTGTAACCACATGATGAATGTAAAAATCTATAGCAAAATTCCTACTGATCAAAGTCAGCAAATCTATTGTTAAACTGATTTCTAACTTCTTCTAAATAACCATGCAATTCAGCAAAATCAATAACTTCATCAGGCACAAGACTCTTTAATGTTGGAAAGTGATTCAAATCCCTCTCTTGTATTTGCTCAATCCACATATCCAGTTTTGACCTAAACATTTATAGTTCTCTCAACAAATCAACTATCATTTTTGCCTTACCCTGCAACTTGAGATTCAATGAGTTCATGTGGCTTGTTAAATCTGTGAGAAAATATAATCGTGTAAGCCACTGTGGGTCATCCAAGTTTGGATTCTCCGACGCCTTCAGTTCAAGAAAGGTCTTTATATCAGGTAACAAAGCAGTAAACCTCCTAAGTACATTACCACGACTCAGCCATCTTACAGCATTAAAGTAAACCAAAGCTCCATATTCTGTTTCAATTTGTTCTAAATATCCTATAAATTGCCGATGATTTAATGCACGAGTAAGGAGAAAATTCACAATTTTGATAACCCCTTGCATTACTTGATGTAATTCACCTGACTTAGACACTTCACAACATAAACTTTCTTGGTGAATGATACAATGAAAGGTAGGTACATCAATGTTCTCATTTGCCTTGAACAAAGCACAAAACCCTTTTTTTTTTCCTTTCATTGAGGGTGCCCCATTTGTGGCAATTTAACTTAATTTTTCCATGTTCAATTCAAACTTTGTTCGTTCTTTTTTAACAGCCTCATGAATATCACAGCCACGATTGCGGTCTTTCAGTGGAGTTAAAGCTAATAGTTCTTCTCTGACAACAAATTTATCAGTAATGTATCTTATCCAGATGCAAAGTTGTGTTATGTCTCTCATGTCTGTTGATTTATCGAGTGCTAGACTAAATGCCAAGCAAGAGTTCAAGTCTGTTTCAAGTTGCTGTTTTATGTTTTCAGACAAATTTACAATTCTTCTAGCTGCCGTTTGTCTGCTCAGCGGCATCATCATTATTCTTTAAATCAACGTTTGCTTTTCTTTTTCATTAAAATCGAAAGCAAGCAATTCGGCCACGCTAATGAGGACTTCTTTAACCATTTCTGCATCACTAAAATATTTCTTTCGTCTTGCAATGATTTAAATGTGGCAATATGAACCATTTGATCTTCACTCAAAAACTTTCTGAGATCATCTCTTTGTATATTTATATCAACTTTTAACTTTTCCAATTCATATTTTCTCTTCTCAGAATTAAGGGGATATTTATCTTTATGTGCACTGTAAATGGTATCAAAATGTCCTTTGATATTATATCTCTTCCCTACAGTAAGAAATTTGTTGCACTGTAAACGAAAGGGTTTACTTCCTTCTCAACTACTAAAAACTCTTGTTCCCATTCAGGATTTATTTTCCTTTTCACTTCTTTCTCTAGAGACCTTTTTCTTTTTTTCTGGTGGGGCATTGCTACTGCTTGGACCTGCCTCCGAATCATTTGATGAATCTTTGGGCTTTCTAATTATCCATTTACCCATATTCTTTCCTAAAGAAAAAAAAATATTCATATATCAGTGCAACAAACCAGTATCCTCTCTCTCTCTCTCTCTCTCTTTCTCTCTCTCTCTCTCTCTCTACTTATCCATATTCTTTCCCAAAGAAAAAAATATTCGTATATCAGTGCAACAAACCAGTATCCTCTCTCTCTCTCTCTCTCTCTCTCTCTCTCTCTCTCTCTCTCTCTCTCTACTTATCCATTTATCCATATTCTTTCGTGAAGAAAAAAAATATTCGTATATCAGTGCAACAAACCAGTATCCTCTCTCTCTCTCTCTCTCTCTCTCTCTCTCTCTCTCTCTCTCTCTCTCTCTCTCTCTCTCTCTCTCTCTCTCTACTTATCCATTTATCCATATTCTTTCGTGAAGAAAAAAATATTCGTATATCAGTGCAACAAACCAGTATCTCTCTCTCTCTCTCTCTCTCTCTCTCTCTCTCTCTCTCTCTCTCTCTCTCTCTACTTATCCATTTATCCATATTCTTTCGTGAAGAAAAAAATATTCGTATATCAGTGCAACAAACCAGTATCCTCTCTCTCTCTCTCTCTCTCTCTCTCTCTCTCTCTCTCTCTACTTATCCATTTATCCATATTCTTTCCTGAAGAAAAAAATTTTTTCGTATATCAGTGCAACAAACCAGTATCATCTCTCTCTCTCTCTCTCTCTCTCTCTCTCTCTCTAATAAATTTCTTCATTTAAAAGGATAATGTTTGTTTTAAAAATTATGCTAAAGAGTGCTATTAATTCTAATATATAAAGTTCCAGACTTACGAAATCACAACTATTTATCTCCCCTCAGTAAAAGAGTACTGTAAAAAAAAAGAAAATGGATAAACGAGAGATAAGGAAGAAAAATTAAATACTTGTATTTTGAAACAAATCAATGATACAGTATATTGTTGATTGTTGTAATTATAAAAAGAGATTTTTGAGGAGTGTATATAAAAAATTAATTGAAAATTATTGTTTGCCAAATTTCATTCAGATAATTCAAAAATCGAGCATGAAAAGATAAGCATTCCGATATGTTCACCCCTTCAACAGAGGGAGAATTATAATACTTATAAGGTCATCAATAACGGCGATGCCATTGTACAGTTTCAAAATGTCTGCGATAGCAACAACCCTTAACATTATTGCCATTCGATTTGTCAAGTGGAAATAGGAAGCACGAAATGTTGAGAGATGATGATATATCAGATATACATTTCACAAAGGAAAATCCAATTTTCAACATAACACTATGAAGGAACTTCAGACTTTTTTTTACATTTATCTGATGTAGTTACAGGGATTAATGAAAAAAATGTGTAATAGCCATCAGTAATAAGCAACATACAGCTTTCTGTTGATTCAAACATTGCTTCATCATATCTTCAAAATTGTCCATCAAGTAAAAAGAAAATAAAGTGTACATGCCCAATCTCCTATTTTGGTAAATTTAGTGAACCTGAGTAAGATAAGGTTATCTATATTAGAACTTATTCTAATCCTTTTCTAGCTGAAGCTGCACACCAAATTTGATCGATTTCAATTCGTTACGAGGTTCTATGACAGAAACGTAGTGATACCACGGAAAGAGCTGCCGATCGCAGCTAAGAACGTAAATAAAACTAAAAGCTGGCCAATTATAAAATCTTAAAAATCAATGGTAGAACTTACTTAAAATCAAAATGCAGAAGTGATGAAAAATTGCTGTATATATAATGATCACTGAATACGTAGGTCAATGCGTAGGCACAGTCAAAATGATTCTGAAAAGATAAGGATTAAGGAAGCCGTCTGAAGCACACACACACACACAAAATAAATCTCGTATGATATATGACGAGAAAAGGTATCAGTCCTCGTACGGGTCAAACAATACAATTAATCTACACTACAAATCTACCGCGCGGCTAGAATAACCCTCCCCCTCCCTCCCCTCACTTACATATATTGTGGCATTGTAGTTTTTGTTTTTTTATTTTATCTGAAATACTCTTTACATTCGCATTAGCGTTCACATTCCAAGACATTTCTGTGACACATTGGTATGAAGACCTGCATATCCTTTGTACATAAGATCATTCTACCGGTCGGAAAAAAACAGAAGAGAAGGATACTATGATATTGGCACTCTATATCTAATGAAATGTGGATAACTACAGAATAAGAATGTTAAAACGAGGTTCAAACGGAGCCCAGTTACTATAATCTGGTTTTTTTTCATCTGTCCATCCGCCTGTGGTGTTTTTGTATGGTAACACTGCGTCCCGGGCTTTAGATAGTTATATTCAGCTTACATTCAACGATTATAATAATATCCTATTTCGAATATTAACGGTGTAATTTGCATACAGTAAATTATTAAAACACTTTTCAGTTGCAAATGTACACCCAGATATCCTTTTATTTACCTAAAACTTACACATAGCGTAACTATCTAAAGCCCGGGACGCAGTGTTACCATACAAAAACACCACAGGCGGATGGACAGATGAAAAAAAAACAGAGTATAGTACAGCGTTCTATATGACGAGCTTCGTTATTTTAAATAAATCATCGTTTGAAAATATGATGTAACACACAACAGACGCCAATGAATCTTTTCTTTGTAGTTGTTTATTTGGCAAAGAATATTTCTCTTGTTCAGGATAAGCGGTAAATATAATTTTCATGATATAAAAAACAGATATATACTTTTACTTATTTTTCTCTCGCGGGTCAATTTTAAAATCAAAATCTATACTATAGAGAATGGTGGAGTTTAAAGTGGGCACTAGGTCACGTTCTCTCTACTCCCCCCCCCCCCCCCTCCCCCCCCCCCCCCCCCCGCTCCCGGGATATGAATAATAGAACATTGTTTTTGTTCTATAAATCATTATTAGTAGCAAAAAGTTGCTTGGTTAAGATTATGTAAACAACGACAACTACTACTACTACTACTACTGTAGAAATATATAATTTATATATATATATATTATATATATATATATATATATATATATGTATATATATATATTATATATATATATATATATATATATATATATATATATAATATATATTGATATATGTTATATTTGTACCGTATGTGTGCACATGTTACACACACCACACACACACACACACACACACACACACACACACACACACACACATATATATATATATATATATATATATATATATATATATATATATATATATATATATATATAGTATTAGTAGTAGTAGTTGTCGTTGTTTACATTATCTTAACTAAGCAACTTTTTGCTACTAATAATGATTTATAGAACAAAAACAATGTTCTATTATTCATATCCCGGGGGCGGGGGTTGGGGGGTAGACGTAACCTAGTGCACATATACACACACACACACACACACACACATATATATATATATATATATATATATATATATATATATATATGTGTGTGTGGTGTGTGTGTGTGTGTGTGTGTGTGTGTGTGTGTATTATCTCAAGTATAAAAGGCCCATTAAAATACTCTGGTTTAAAGCTAAAGACTATATTTTGATGGACTTCCATCTTTATCAAGCAGTGAATGGCAGAAAGAGTTTCATTATAGTGCGTTTACTATTCAAAGAACGCTGTGGTGTGGCTTGTACAGATATCATACTTTGCCAATTTTCATGTTATGGTAATCATATTAGCTTCGTGGAGTCGTTTGAAATAGTTTTCATTTCTTGAAATGTGGTTCTTTGTTTGAATCAGATATTTTGAATATACCTTATTTCGTATACTCTTCGTTAAAACCTCAGTTTCATTAATGAAAATGAAGATATGGCATATTTTTCCCCGGCGATGCCAGATCTGAGTTTAGGGGACCTATGATTTTTAAGAGGATTTAAAAGTTCATGGTCAATATCATTAAAGGATACTCGCTCTCGATCACCCACTGTGATAAGTATGGACAGCCCAGCTGAGGCCAAGGAAATAGTCTATAATTTCCTGAAATACATCATTTTATAGAAACATCATGAAGGTCCTGTAACTGATGTTTCGAAGGCTATCCAGAGAACATCTGAAGCAACAAAAGTGTCAGAAATGATTATTCGTAGACTTAACAAGGAAGCAAGAGAGACCGGAAATATAGTGGAATCTCCAGTGTTTCAAAAAAGAAAAGAGAAAGTAAGTCCCGTGACTGACTTGGATGATTTTGTTAAAAATTTTATGCAAAGAAGGAATGAGTGGTTGTCTTTTCTAAGGGCATAATAGATCGATTGACTTAAGAATTTATGTTTCAAGTCCAAACACGGGAGCCAACAGGCCATTCAGCGCATCTGTAATTATAGAAAGAGAAAGAAGGAATAGCTAAATATATTCGGGAATGAAAATAAAATAAAATTTAAAATAATAACAGGGAAGAAGCAAACCCTTTCCCTCGACTCCCAAGGTCTAAAGCGAATCCTCCTAAGAAGATTATATCTGCGGGAAGCATTTAATGGGACTTACATACCCGTAGATATGACAACTCTGCCTTTTCTACCTGGCCCCACCAAAGCGATCTTAGAAAAGTACACGCACTATAGTGAAATATACAGTGGGAGATATGCCCTTAGGTGATGCCTGGAGACGCTGCTTAACCACCGTAGGTTCTGTTAATTGTCTTAACCCACTTAGTCCCAGGCTCCATTGGAAAGGTTGATCCTATTATCTTTGTTGTTTTATTAGTGAAGATTGTACCATCTGACATTTGTATCGACAGCTGCTCTTGTATAAAATTGTGCGCGTACCAGAGCTACTGCTAAACTTCAACAAGCAGAGGAAGAGTTTGCTCTATGAAGAGCATTCCAGAGGAAACCAGGTATATATCATTGTGTCTCGTGCAGAATACTTCTGCATAAAAAACAAATGCTTGAGTGGTTACCATACGAAGCAGAACTACCGGCATTCGTCCACATCCACGGGACCTTCCACGAGGTCCGGGGGGATGCAGCAGTAGGGGCATAAGGAATGCCTCCCCTCCCTTCCTCTTCCCCCTCTTAGGCATACGACGTGAACTGCAAGGTCTTCAAAATATAGGAGGAGGCATTAGCATGATATGAAGACCAGGACTGTTGGTGAGTACGCCAGATTACAATTCATATATGCAGAGTTATATATTTTAATGTATTTCTTATATTATTAACTGATTTGTGCGTGCTTCATAATTTTCTTCTGCTTTTGTGATGTACAATATGATTTTTTGCCGGAAATTTTTTTATGATTATGAAAACAATTTATCATGTATTTGCATTTTCAAATTATTACCAACAATACCCAAATTCGTTTCATGTTTATTTTGAAATGAATACACACCATATGAAACGAGATTTACGGTGCTTTCTCAGTGTGTAAAGAAAAATTAAATACCTCCATTAACTATTTTTGGTGATTTTCTGAAAAACAGTAACAAACAGGTGTTGCTTAACAATAACCTACAACTAGCGCGCATATTTTGCATTTGTTTAATTGCAATTTGTCATATCGTACCTAACACAAATATCATGAATTATATATCAAAAGAATGATCATTTATTTCAATTTTGTACTGTATAAAAATTGAGAGGTCTCGGTTTAACGCTTGTTGGTGAATTAATAAAAAAAAAGTGGCAAAACATTTTCAACTCGTGATATGGATGATTTGCTCTGTTTTGGGTGATCTTTTTTTAAATATATAATGATAAATAACAACACTGCTCCCCTATTTCGTTGTAAATAAAAAGAAGCGGTTTTTTTTCATTAATTCCGAAAGTCAATTTGGGTTTGAAAAGGTATGGAAAAACTATTTAGCATCGCTATATGAAAAACGACATACTTACAGAGGTTAAAATGAGGAGGAAGAATATACGCGAATATTGCGAACTCTAGCTATCTAAGGGAAGGAAAAGCTTTTGTGCTTCATAAAAAAAAAAATAAAAAGAAATCTACAGAGCAGAAACCCTAAGAAGGAAGAATATCACAGAAAACCGTCAAGTAAAAGTATAAATATATAATGAAGATAGTATACCTTTACCTTATCTTGGAAAAACTCACATACGCACACACTGGCAAGTATCGTAGAATTTTAAACCAAATCATCCATGGCGTTTTCGGGGAAACAGTAAAACAAAAAATAAAAAAAAGTAATTTACCTTCCACCATCCGTTACATGCTTTTTATATGAAGATGATTCTTGAGAATATATATGAGCTTATACTATTCTGGTATTCTGGAATCCAAACAGAACCATTTCAAATGCCGTATACCTTTTGCTTTATGTCTTTTCTCCCGTACTGGTGCCTCTGTATTACCTTAATACTCTGTAAAAGGTTTTATTGTGTTAAATTTCCATTAAAGCTGCTTAAGTATTTCCCTTCAACAACGGTAAATCACTGGCATCGTTGAATTTAGATTTGAAATAGAAATATCAACAACACCACCAGCGCTGGCCTAACCATTAGCATCAACGTCATTAGTTTTATAAGGTCTTCATTAAATAATAGAAATAATACATATTCTGATGGAAGACCTCATAACATTCGAGATTTTGATACTTTATACGAATAAGGCTATTGAAAACGTTTTTTTTTTTTCCGAGGATCACCTTTTACGTTGATCAAACATTTGATAAAATGACAGTATAAATATTGCTGTTCAACAAAACGTAATCATAGCTTACAACTAACAGCGAGCCAATGTCAACGTAATTCCATTTATGGAAGGCAAATACACGTCAGACGGTAACTGAAATGTTGAAAAATAATGAGTCTATTCTCAAATCCTAATCCGCATATTTTACAGATGTTTATGCTAAGAGATCTCAGAAACTTGAGTAATGAGTATCTCGAACTAATTCTATTTTATCTTAAGGCTTGTCCACACTAGGAAACATTGTTTGCAAGCAAACTTTGCAAACTTTTTGCTAACAGTTTGCAAACTGTTTGCAAACATTTTTCGCAAACTTTGTTTGCAAACAATGTTTCCTAGTGTGGAAAGGCCTTTAAAGAGAAATGTTGCTTATTTACAGGGGGAGGGGGAGGAAATCTTTTAATTTTTTATATTAGGGCAAAATATCGTAGAGTAAACTAGAATGAAAAACGATAAGTGTTCATCATAAATCGTAAAACTTTTTTATTTCTGCTTATCGTCAGTGAATTATCATTGCTCACGAAAAAATATGAAATAAAAATAATATATCATTTA
>NC_061090.1:11468986-11488986 GCF_015104395.2 Macrobrachium nipponense | reverse complement strand
ACAAACTGGCGCTCACGAATAAACTCGGTACGGTAGAGCTCAAAAGTGTTCATTATGAGTGCACACAGAAAATGTGAGCGCTGGATATTTTAGTTTTTTTTTTTTTTTTTGCAACTCCTACCCCACATCTCCTTTTATTTCCACGACAGATAGCAATGTAATTCGATTTTTTTAAATGACAATAATAAACAAGAGACTCTTTAAAGATTCCATACTTGGCTATCACCAGTACATTCCATTTCCAGAGAGAACATCCACTTTAACCCTCAGCGATCGGTACTCGTATTAATGACATGTTGCTTTATTGTACCAGAGATTTTCGCCTCATTTAAACGCTAACATTGTTTTTTGTTTGTTTGTTTGTATGTTTTTATCCTGTTTTTTTACGTTGCATGGAACCAGTGGTTATTCAGCAACAGAACCAACGGCTTTAAGTGACTTTCCGAACACGTCGAGTGTGAAGTTCTATTACCAGAAATGCACATCTCTAACCCCTCAGTTGAATGCCCGAGAACCAAAACTCGCGGCCACCGAGGGCAGGCCAACCTTTGTACCCCGGATCTTTATAGATGGCGTTGGCTGCAGATTCAAGGAACGCCCCTATGAAATACTGGCTCATTCGTCTAGTTTATTTATGTCTCATGTTCTGGTTATGATATTGATTTTTTTTTTTTTTTTTGTACATTACTTATCGTTATTGTTTTGTTGTTTGTGACTTTTCCCAATGGGCACTTAATTTTTTATTTTCTGGGAGCTGCCTATTTTAAACTAATTAATTTTTAGCTATTTCCTTAAACTATGTGCAAATGAAGAATACCAACAATACAGACGGATTCTGCAGAAGGTGCAGAAGTTTAAGCATAGATGTTCATGCGTTAACGTTGATATTGCGCCCCGAAATTGTTCCGAAACGAAAAAGTCATAAATAGATAAAAGGAATCGTTAGATAAGACCGGCCGATGTTTAGTGCCTCAGGAAAAGGCTCCTCTGGGATATTTATCGCCAGTTCCTTGGCCAAAGAAATACATTTGAACTCGCAGGAAAAGGAGGAACCAAGAGAATTTTTTTTTTCGTGTGAACATTTGCTGTAAAGGTGAATACAGCTTTCACCAACAGATAAATAAATAAAATTGATTGAATTAAATCACGTAACACCTAATGCAACAGCATTCAGCAGGTTCAAAGATATACGTAAGAAACTATAAAATTCAAATCCATATCTTGCTGACGAAAAACACTCGTAGCATTCAGTCTTTTAATAAATAAAATATTTTGAGAAGACAGTTTCTAAAAAACATTTCTTCTCAAAATCAAAAGTTAGCGTCCTTAAAAAATTGCTCTACAAAAGAACTATATTTAAAAGAAAGAAAAGGATAATGTATGACATACTTATGAGAATAGTCCAGATCGATCACATTTGGATTTTAAAGGATAGTAAGAATAGTTATATTTATTGACGGGAGTACCACTTTGCCTGGGCATGGGAATGATTTAAATATTTACCCTCTCCCCCTCTCTCTCTCTCTCTTCTCTCTCTCCTCTCTCTCTTCTCTCTCTCTCTCTTCACACGGCTTTTTTTTGCTTTGCCGCTCTTCCTCCCATTCGAAGAGATAAAATCATTTGTAAATAAAAAATAAATAACGTTGGACATATCATAAATGAAAGTAAAAATTATATATATACTAATTATATATATATATATATATATATTATTTTTATAAAAGATATATATATATATATATATAATTATATATATATATATATATAATTATATATATATATATTTATATTTATATATATATTATATATATATATAATAATATATATATATATATATAATAAAATATTTTTTTTCTAAATGCAATACTACAATGACGCATTTGTATTTCATTGCTCTCTTGTAACATTTTTTCACAAGAGAATTTATTTTTGTGGCAGTATTAAAACACATTACCATTCAAGAAAAAAGAATAAAATTTAACATCAGAATCACACTATATATAACGCATCTGCCTATTTCCAGTGAGTTTACATTTAACGGAACAACGTAAAAGGATCTCCAGGGGATTTTCGGTAAATTAAGTGTCACATCCTCTTTCTTCGCCACACTTTGGAACTGTGTCATTACACAAAACTGCAAATGGGAAGTGGAAAAATTTTACTTTTCGGCGTCTGGTTGACATTTTACCGATCTTGTAGTCTGCTGCATATTTTACCAGAAAGAGGCGATAATATATATGTCTTGGAAAGGACAAATGAAGACGCTGAGTAATGCTATTTTAGAGGAATTGTGATTTTAAAACCTATTTGTAATTGTATGGTTTATGGGTTTATGTTGCAAGAGAACGTAGAAGTTTTGATACCCCCCATTCGTTAGGCCATGATAGGACATAATATGTACACACAGACACACACACACACACACACAGCATATATTATATATATATATATATATATATATATATATATATATATATATATATATATATATATATATATATATATTATAGACAAAATCCACGAAGGCAAATGAAACGAGACCACGCAGCGATACTCCATTGTTTTTCTCTTCCTTCGTGTTTTTTCGTGGATTTTGTCTTATTTATATACTCATCATGTTCCACATTTTCGTTATATATATATATATATATATATATATATATAATATATATATATATAGATATATATATATATATATATATATATATATATACATGAAGTATATATAATATATATAGATATATATATATATACATATATAAATAAATAATATATATAGATAAATATATAATAAGTACTATAAATATAATATATAAAATATATATATATATATATAATATATATATATATAAATATATAGATATATATATATATATATAAGATATATGTATCAAGCTGATACGAAACGTCGGCGCAAATAAATGGATGAAAGACAGAACGCGTCTCCCTACTCCAATATGTCTATCCTGAGTGATTGCTCCTGTCTCCATACTTACTATATATAAATATGCACACACACACACAAAACAGTACCAAATTATCTTCGTAAAACAAAGGTTAATTTGTATATTGGTAAACATCACTTTATATAATTCAGTCGATTCCATCAAATCTATTGCACATCAAAGAAAGGCCAGTGATCAATTCTCCAGTTATTCACTTCCTTTCTTTTATGTACGTACGTTTCTTCAAATGTTACCATTAGGAAGCTATTTTCCTTCACTAGGAAAAACGTACCTTTCTCAATTATGATGAATGAGCTTAAATGAGACAAACTTCTGTACCAACATACACCAATTGGAGGATCGGCTGATGGCCTTTTCTCTACTTTGGTAGTTTACTCGCACAGGAGTTTCTGAACTATTTCACATTGGGCAGCCTTTCAGAGTTGGTATTTCAATGTTTGTTCGCCTCTTGTTATCCCAGTGGTGGAGCAAGTTACTGCGTAAGTTGGCACAGGTTGGATGTGCCGTTCCATGTGCGGGTACTAAATACAATAGGAACGAAAATGTAGAATATTATATCATGTTTATTAAGTTAAAAAAATACAGCATACTCACGTTCAGTAATGATAATGGTAATGAAAAATTATTGCGATAGTGGATATTCAATTATTGCGATAGTGGATATCAATGTTAAATATATCTTAGTTTAACCAGGCCACTGAGCTGATTAACAGCTCCCCTAGGACTGATCAGAAGGATTAGATCACGTTTACATGGCTAGGAACCAATTGGTTACCTAGCAACGGGACCTACAGCTTATTGTGGGATATGAACCACATTATATCAATAAAGGAATTTCTAATCACCAGAAATAAATTCCTCTGCTTCCTCTTTGGCAGAGCGGGGAATCAAACTAGGACCACCGAATCGGTAGGCGAGCACGTAAAACATTCGTCTATCGAAGAACTACTGGATATTCAAATAATATAACATACATATATATATATATATATATATATATATATATATAGTATATATATATATATATATATACATATAAAATTTACCAGTATGTGAATTTTTTTTTTTTTTTGTTAAATTTAAAGTGCAATGCAGCAGGTAATCAAACGTTAAATTGCATAGGAGAGAAGTAAATATAATCCTTGGAAAATGCCAAGCTAGAAATTAATCTGAATTCACAACAGCAAGGAAACATAGGTTACAATATATATCATCCTGACACCTGCTCCTACCCTTCCCCCTTTATTCACGTACACACGCACAAACCCTCATATATAAACCCACACATTCCCCTCTAAAAATTATATGGAAGACTTTACTTAAGCTATGTTTTCTGATGCGATCTTTCCTCGCCTTTTCTTCAATTTTGAATCTACAGGTATCAGATAAAACCGAAGACATTTTCCACAAAGTACCTTCTTACGTATCATGGAATATTTAACGACAGGGTTTGTTGACGTTTATCTAGTAAACAACTTGACGGAAAGGCCTTATGAGACGCCATATGGTTAATTCATAACCTACCGGAGATGCTTTTCAGATTCCTGCTTCCTTTGATGTCCTCCAGAGTAATGAGCTACAGCCTTTGACTTTAACCTTTCGGTGGTTGCCTTAATCGGCTCTGACACTGTGACTTTTGGGGTCATTGGACAAAGACGAAGGACTTTTTCTTCTTCGTCTGTTTCGATTTTTCTCTCATTCTTTTCGTTTGTCCCAACCATTTGCTTTTCTAAAGATAGTAGTGCATGGTTATTTCCAGTAGCAAATTCTGAATAGCCTAACCAACTGAAAACTGAATGAATTTTGACTCTTCAAGCCTTATCTCAGCATAAAACTCTACACTTATTAAATAAGGGTATGTGTTTAGATAATGCATACGGCCCTAGTCGCAGTAATTGTCAACCAAAAGCATTCATGGTATCTGATTATCAAATAAAAATAAAGACTAAATATCATCTAATGTCATTACTTCTTAAGGATTTATTTAATCACTATTTGTTGTTAGTAATTATTATCATTATCATTATTATCATGATTTCATGAAATGAAAGAAAGAATGTTGGTTTCAGCTTCCAACTGCAGACCCCACACTGCAGCAGTAGCCAGTGATAGTTCATCGCCCTTGGGGGAGGCGCGAACTAGCGTCATCTGAGCTACATGCCACGACGACTCTAGCGACCATACCACATAAATGAACGTGTAAACAAAGGTACTTGAGAACGAAAGAGCTATGGATTATATGATGAGTGATTTCATCCCAGAGGGAAAGATAGCTTCGTCGAAGCTCTCCTCTTTTTAAATTTGAAATGCAGGCACACATTTTGTGTGGACATTGATTGATCGCTCAAGGCTATGATATTTACCTCTCTCTCTCTCTCTCTCTCTCTCTCTCTCTCTCTCTCTCTCTCTCTCTCGCTCCCCTTAAATTTCTCTATGTTTTCTCTTTATTCCACTACCAAGAGGAGGTCGGCATCAAATACCCCCCAAATTGAATAGTTAGAAAATGTTATTGTTTTCAATTGTACCTCCAGACCTTGGAACACATTCACTAAGAGAAAATTAAATAACAACAATGGAAAACGCAAGGCTCGAAATAAATCTGAATTCGCAGCGGAAAGGCAGATATTCATACAATAAAATATCTCGTTACCTGCCACCACCCTATCTACTACCCCTTGTCACTGGGCAAAGATACGCACACACACACACACACACACAAACGGGCACGCACTCGCTGTATAAGTGGTACCGAAAACGATTCATTCCATTGGCTCTCCCATTCAAAGTCATTTTCCTGAAAATTCCTGCTGCTGTTCATTTTTGTGTTCCTTGTAGCGCCGTCAGTGAACCTCGTGCGGTGCATTGTAGGTATTACTTAAGGTTCTTTGTTTGCAGCGTGCCTTTCTGGCCCCTAGTTTGCACCTCCTTCAATCGTTTTTACTGTACCTCCTTTGATATTCTCTTTCTTCCAGCTTACTTTCCACCCTTTCCTAACAACTGATGTATAGTGCAACTACGAGGTTTTCCACTGTTACACCGTTCTAACCTTTTACTGTCAATTTCCGTTTCAGCGATGTATGGTTTTGTAGGTCCCAGTGCTTGGCCTTTGGCCTAAATTCTATATAAAATTCAATTCAATTGTAGTAATTAACTTTAATTACAGAATACCTATTTATTTCGAAAAAATAAAGTTAAAGTCTCCCTTAATAAAGCTATTAAAGCTAAGTCTACTGATGCGATCTTTCCCACTTTTCCTCCAGTTTTCGATCAACTGGTTTATCAGGTAAAAATCCGAAAGAAACATTATTCCAGGTAACCGCTTCTCTTACGTATAAATACAAATTATTTTAATGGAAGGTTTGACGTTGATTTAGCAAACAACTTGAGGGAGCGGTTTAATGATACGCCGATATCCTATCGAAGAAGCATCTAAGGTTTTTCTTTCCTATGACGTTCACCATAGTTGAATACCTATATCCTTGACGTTTCCCACAATAGTTTGCCTTACCCTATAATCCTTTGACCGTCCCACCCATAGTTTGGATACCCATATCCTTTGACGTACCCATAGTGATACCCTATATCCTTTAACGTCACCATAGTGATAACCTATAACATGTTTGACGTCCCACATTGTGTTACCCTACCCTATCCTTGACTTCACCCATAGTGATACCCTATATCCTTTGGGGACGTCCCCAGAGTGATTACCCCTATACCCTTTTGACGTCACCCAGAGTGAAAAACCCTATATCCTTGACGTCACCCAGAGTGAAAAACCCATATCCTTTGACGTCACCCATAGTGATACCCTATATCCTTTGACGTTCACCCAGAGTGATACCAATATCCTTTGACGTCACCCAGAGTGATACCCTATATCCTTTTGACGTCACTCTGAGTTGATACCCTATATCCTTTGAAGCACCCAAGAAACAATATATCCATTTGACGTCACCCAAGAGTGAAAACCATATACCTTTGACGTCACCCAGAGTGAAACCCTCCCTATCCTTTGGACGTCACCCCATAGTGATACCCTATATCCTTTGACGTCATCTGAGTGGATACCCTATACCTTTGACGTCATCCATAGTGATAAACTATATCCTTTGACGTCACCCAGAGTGATTACCCTATATCTTTGACGTCACCCATAGTGTACCCTATATCCTCTTTGACGTCAGGCCATAGTGATAACCTATATCCTTTGACGTCACCAAGAGTGATACCCTATATCCCTTTGACGGTCATCCAATAGTGATAACCATATCCTTTGACGTCACCCAGAGTGATACCTATATCCTTTGACGTATCATAGTGATAAACCTATACTTTGGACGTCACCCAGTGACCCTATATCCTTTGACGTTCACCCGAGTGATACCCTATAATCTTTGACGTCCCATCTGAGTGACCACCATATATCCTTTGAACGTCACCAGAGTTGATACCCAGATCCTTTGACGTCCATCTTGAGTGACACCCTATATCCTTTGATGGTTTCACCCAGAGTCGATACCCTATTCCTGACGTATCCCATAGTGGATAACCTATATCCTGACGTAACCCAAAGAGTGAATACCCTATATCCTTTGGACGTCACCCATCTTTGAGTGATACCCATATCCTTTGACGTCACATCAGGATACTATAGCTTTGACGTCACCCGAGTGATACCCTATATCTTGACGTTCACCCAGAGTGATACCCTTATATCCTTTGACGTCACTCCGAGTGATAACCCTATATCCTTTGGACGTCAACCCCAGAGTGATACCCATATATCCTTTGACGTCACCCAGAGTGATAACCTATATCCTTTGAACGTACAATCTAGTGGTAACCCTACCCTATCCTTTGACGTCACTCCCAGAGTGAAAACCCTTATCCTGACGTCACCCCAAGAGGTGATACCTATATCCTTTGAGTCACTCAGAGTGACTCACCCTATATCCTTTGACGTACCCACCCAGAGTTAGTGACCCGCCCTATATCCTTTGACGTCACCCAGAGTGATACCCTATATCCTTTGACGTCACCCAGAGTGATACCCTATATCCTTTGACGTCACTCTGGAGTGAACCCTATATTCCTTTGGACGTCACTTTGAGTGATACCTATATCCTTTTGACGTCACCCAGCCCGTGAAAACCTCATAATCCTTTGACGTCAATTCCAATAGTGATTAACCTATATCCTTTGACGTCACCCATAGTGATACCCTATTATCTTTGACGTCACCCAGCGTGATACCCTATATCCTTTGACGTCACCAGGAGTGATCCCTCTATCTTTGAGTACCCAGGAGTTGATACCCCTATCATCCTTTGACGTCCATCCCATATGAATAAAACCTAGATCCTTGACGTCATCCATAGTGAACCAAATATATCCTTTTGACGTCACCCATAGTGATACCCTATATCCTTTGACGTCTCCCACCCAGAGGGATACCCTATATCCTTTGACGTCACCCAGAGTGAACCCATATCCTTTGACATAACCCAGATTGATACCCTATATCCTTTTTGACGTCACCCAGAGTGATACCCCTATAATCCCTTTGGACGTCAAACTCTGACGATACCCTATATTCCTTTGACGGGGTCACTTTGAGTGACACCCTATATCCTTTTGCGTCACTTCTGAATAACCTTATAGCTTTGACAACACCCAGGTGGATATACTATATCCTTTGACGTCATCCCCATAGTGATAACCTATCCTTTGACGTCACCCAGGAGTGAACCCTATATCCCTTTGAGTCACCCATAGTGATACCATATATCCTTTGGACGTCACCAGAGTGACCCATATCCTTTTGATTGTCAACCCAGGAGTGATACCCATATATGCTGACGTTCACCCATATGATACCCTATATCCTTTTGACCGTCACTCTGAGTGACACCCTATACCTTTGACGTCACTCTGAGTGACACCCTATATTCCTTTGGACGTTCACCCAGGGATGGATACCCTATAAATCCTTTGACGTCACCCATGGTGATACCCTATATCCTTTGTACGTCACCCCATAGTGATTCCCTATATCCTTTTGAAGTCACTCTGAGATACCTATATCCTTTGATGTGGACCCAGAACCAATTAACCTATATCCTTTGGACGTCACCCGAGTTGATACCTTATCCTTTGAGTCACCCCAGAGTGATACTATATCCTTTGACGTCAACATAGATAAAACCTATATCCTTTGACGTCATCCATAGTGATAACCTATATCCTTTGACGTCACCCATAGTGATACCCTATATCCTTTGACGTCACCCAGAGTGATACCCTATATCCTTTTGACGTCATCCATATGGGATAACCCTATATCCTTTTTTTGACGTCAACCAGAGTGATACCCTATATCCTTTTTAACGTCCACCCCAGAGTGATACCCTATATCTTTGAACGTCCACCCAGAGTGATACCCTATATCCCTTTGAGTCACCCAGAGTGATACCCTATATCCTTTGACGTCACCCATAGTGATACCCTATATCCTTTGACGTCACTCTGAGTGATACCCTATATCCTTTGACGTCACCCAGAGTGATACCCTATATCCTTTGACGTCACCCATAGTGATACCCTATATCCTTTGACGTCACCCATAGTGATACCCTATATCCTTTGACGTCACTCTGAGTGTACCCTATATCCTTTGACGTCACCCAGAGTGATACCCCTATATCTTTGACGTCCCACCCAGAAGTGATACCCTATATCCTTTGGACCGTCACCCATAGTGATACCCCTATATCCTTTGACGTCACCCATAGTGATACCCTATATCCTTTGACCTCCACTCTGGAGTGATACCCTAATATCCTTTTTTGACGTCATCTGAGTGATACCCTATATCCTTTGGACGTCATCCATAGTGATAACGTATATCCTTTGACGTCACCAGAAGTGATACCCTATATCCTTTGACGTCATCCATAGTGATAACGTATATCCTTTGACGTTCACCCAGAGTGATACCCTATATCCTTTGACGGTTCATCCATAGTGATAACCTATATCCTTGACGTCCCCAGAGTGATACCCCCTTTATCCTTTTTGACGTCACTCTGAGTGATAACCTATATCCCTTTTGTCGTTCACCCAGAGTGATACCCTATATCCTTTGACGTCACCCAGAGTGATACCCTATATCCTTTGACGTCATCCATAGTGATAACCTATATCCTTTGACGTCACCCAGAGTGATACCCTATATCCTTTGACGTCACCCAGAGTGATACCCTATATCCTTTGACGTCACCCAGAGTGATACCCTACCCTATCCTTTGACGTCACCCAGGAGTGATACCCCTATTATCCTTTGACGTCACCCAGAGTGTACCCTATATCCTTTGGAAACGTCACTCTGAAGTGATACCCTATATCCTTTGACGTCACCCAGAGGATACCCTATATCCTTTGACGTCACTCTGAGTGATACCCTTATATCCCTTTGACGTCACCCAGAGTGATACCCTTTTAATCTTTGACGTCACTCTGAGTGATACCCTATATCCCTTTGACGTCACCCAGAGTGATAACCCTATGTCCTTTGACGTCCACCCAGAGTGATACCCTATATCCTTTGACGTTACCCAGAGTGATACCCAATATCCTTGTGACGTCACTCTGAGTGATTACTATATCCTTTGACGTCACCCAGAGTGAGATCCTATATCCTTTGACGTCACCCAGAGTGATACCCTATATCCTTTGACGTCACTCATGAGTGATACCCTATATCCTTTGACGTCACCCAGAGTGATACCCTATATCCTTTGACGTCACCCAGAGTGATACCCTATATCCTTTGACGTCACTCTGAGTGATACCTACTATTCCTTTTGACGTCACCCATAGTGATACCCTATATCCTTTGACGTCACTCTGAGTGATACCCTTTATCCCTTTGACGTCACTCTGAGTGACATCTATATCCTGACGTCACTCAGAGTGATACACTATATCCTTTGACGTCACTCTGGTGATACCCTATAATCTTTTGACGTCACCCAGAGTGATACCCTATATCCTTTTGACGTCACTCTGAGTGATACCCTATATCCTTTTTGACGTCACCCATAGTGATACCCTATATCCTTTTGACGTCCCACTCTGAGTGATACCCTACCTATCCTTTGACGTCACTTCTGAGTGACACCCTATATCCTTTGAGTCACAGAGTGATACCCAATATCCTTTGGACGGTCCCACTCCTGAGTGATACCCATATCCTTTTTGGACGTCACCCAGGAGGGTGATACCCTATATCCTGACCCCTCTGAGCCGATACCCCCTATATCCTTTGACGTCACCCAGAGTGATACCCTATATCCTTTGACGTTCTCAAATAGTTGATACCCTATATCCTTTTTGTGACCGTCACTCAGAGTGACACCTCTAGTATCCCTTAATTTGACGTCACCCGAGCCCGATTCCCTATTCCTTATAGACGTCACTCATAGTGATACCCTATATCATTTGACGGTCACAAGGTGCCCTCCATCCTTTCTGACATCAACCCAAGAGTGATACCCTATATCCTTAGGACGTCACCTCCCAGACTGATACCCCTATGATCTTTTTGTTGACGTCACCTATGATACCCTATGCCTTGACGTCACTCATAGTGATACCCCCGCCCATATCATTTGAAACGTCACCCAGAGTGATACCCTATATCCTTTGCCATCAACCATAGTGATACCCTATATCCTCGACGTCACCCATACTGATACCCCTATCTTTTGACGCACCTATAGTGATTACCCTATATCCTTCCTTTGACGTCACCCAGAGTGATTTACCCTTATATCCTTTGACGTCATCCATAGTGATTACCTATACCCTTTTTGACGTCACCCAGAGTGATACCCTAATACCTTTGACGTCACCCAGAGTGATACCCAATACTATATCCTTTGACGTCACCCAGAGTGATACCCTATATCCCCTTTGACGGTCACCCCAGAGTGATACCCTATATCCTTTCTGTGACGTCCACCCATAGTGATCCCTTAATACCCCTATCCTCCTTTTGACGTCACCCATAGTGATACCCTATATCCCCTTTATGAGGGGGGGGGGGGGGGGGGGGGGGGGGGGGGGGGGGGGGGGGGGGGGGGGGCGTCCCACTCTGAGTGATACCCTATATCCTTTGACGTCATCCCACCAGAATTGATAACCTATATACCTTTTTAGACGTCACCCAGAGTGATACCCCTATATCCCGTTTGACTCCCACCCATCAGTGATACCCTATATCCTTTGACGTCACCCCATAGTGATACCCCCATATATTACCTTTTGACCGTCACTCAGAGTGTAACCCCTATACCCTTTTGACGTCACTCTGAGTTGATACCCTAACCTTTGACGTCCCACCCAGGACGTATAAACCCTATATCCTGTTTAACCCGTACATCCCATAGTGATACCCTAAATTCCTCCTTTGACCGATCACCCCAGGAGTGATACCCTCTATATCCTTTGACGTCACCCATAGTGATACCCTTATCCTTTGACGTCACCCAAAGTGATTTGGTCCTACCCATCCTTTTGACTGTCCCCCATTCCTGAGTGATACCCTATAGTCCTTTGACCGTCACCCAGAGTGATACCCTATATCCTTTGACGTCCACCCAGAGTGAATAGCCTATGATCCATGCCTGACGCACCCAGAGTGATACCCTATATCCTTTGACGTCACCCATAGTGATTTGAAATACCCTCCCTATATCCTTGACGTCACTCATGAGTGATACCCTATATCCTTTGATCCTTTTGGAATTATTTGGAACGGTCACTCTGAGTGCCCACCCTATATCCTTTTGACGTCACCCTCCTGAGTGAAATAAACACCCTATATCCTTTGACTCCAGAATGATATCTATATCCTTTGACGTCACTCATTGAGTGACACCCATAATTCTTTGACGTCCCCCAGAGTGATATCCTACCTTTATCCATTTGAGACCCTATATCCTTTGACGTCACCCTGAGTGACACCCATATCCTTTGACGTCCCCCAGAGTGATACCTACCCTATATCCTTTGACGTACACTGAGTGATACCCTATATCCTTTGACGTCACCCAGAGTGATACCCTATCCTTGACGTACCAGAGTGATAACCCTATATTCCTTTGACGTCATCTAGTGATACCCTATATCCTTTGACGTCACCCAGAGTGATACCCGTATATCCTGACGTCATCCATAGTGATAACCTATATCCTTTGACGTCAACCCAGAGTGATACCCTATATCCTTTGACGCATCCATCCCAGTGATAACCTATATCCTTTGACGTCACCCAGAGTGAACCCTATATCCTTTGACGTCACACTGAGTGTACCCTATATCCTTTGTCGTCACCCAGAGTGATACCCTATATCCTTGACGTCACCCAGAGTGATACCCTATATCCTTTGGACGTCATCCAGAGTGATAACCTATATCCTTTGACGTC
This sequence comes from Macrobrachium nipponense, assembly GCF_015104395.2. Classification (NCBI taxonomy): domain Eukaryota; kingdom Metazoa; phylum Arthropoda; class Malacostraca; order Decapoda; family Palaemonidae; genus Macrobrachium; species Macrobrachium nipponense. The sequence goes on along the minus strand of NC_061090.1, from coordinate 11,475,528 downwards.
ACCCATATGATACCTATATCCTTTGACGTCACCCAGAGTGATACCCTATATCCTTTGACGTCACCCAGAGTGATACCTATATCCTTTGACGTCACCAGAGTGATACCCTATATCCTTTGAAGTCACCCGGAGTGATACCCTATATCTCGTAGTAGCCATCTTGCTTGGTGAGACGTACCCGCGTGAAGTCAGATTAATCAACAGATATCACAAGTTTAACATACGACTAGAATTTGAGAAATATCTAGAAGTGTTTCGTGAACTATCGGTGATAAGATTAGTGTGAAAAATAGTAGGATAAAGCGTCTTCTAAGTTAGTTTATCAAGTGTAATACTATAAATCAGAACAAGATGGCAGTAAGTTCCAACTGCGGGAAGAGGTGGCGTATTTTGGCGTGTTTAGCAGATTCGCAATACGATGAGGTAGCAGGAAGGGAACTGGCATTCTCATCTATGAAATCAGCAAACAGTCCTAACCAAAAAGATACAAAAGCATTCATAAGATATATTAGAAGGATATAATCCTTCAAACTGGAACAAATCTAATGAAAACATCTTGAAAATAATTGAAGAAGTTCCAAATCAAATCCAAGTGGTCAAGAGACTCATAAAGAAAAATATACATAAACCACATATTCCGACAAAGAAAATGAATAAGGTGAATCTTGTGAATATCCTAATTTGATGCATTAGGAAAAAGGAATGCCAAAAGCATGCAAACTGTGTGGTAAGGTTTTTTTTGGTATAGCCATAGTCAATCCACAAAACCTAATCAGAAAAAATGTGCTGCATGCACATTCCGAACCCATCCACAGTGTGCTGAGGTAATACAAGATTTGAGAAAAGATACAGAATTTTTTTGTTCACCATGTCTATCATGGATAGTACAACTGTTTATTAAATCAAGATTTGGAATGTACAAATAGTTGAGGATGAAGAAGAAGAGGAAGAGGAAGAAGAAGAAGAAAAAGAAGAAGAGGAAAACGGAACGAGAAGTAAAAAGACAAAAATGAAATTGAATAAAAAAATAAGGAAAACAAAGAACAAGATAAAAGTATGGATGCAGAGATACTCATTGATACTACAATATGAGGCAATAAAGCAGCATACCTACGAAGAAAATAAATTACGATATGGACAACAGAAAAGCAAATCCCGAAGAGGCTCTACCCAGACCATACACAATGACGGAAAGAGGAAAAAATAGACAAGAAAGACAAAATCTGCAACCTTTGAAAAAAAAGAAGGGAATTGCAGATTTGGAGAAAGATGTTACTACAAACATCCTAAGATATGTCAAAACTCATGAAATATATGGTAAATGTGCATACTTAGATGGATATGGGGATGATGCAGAGATCTGCATCCAAAATATGTAAAAACCTAAAAGAAAGAAGAAAAGGATGTAAGTTCGACAAAAAATGCAAATATATGCACCCTGTAGCCATGATCATAATCAAATAAATAACCAACCAAGTAATAAAATCCAAAATAAGAAAAGAAACAAATAAAGAGAGAAATCAAGGAATATCAGGTAAAAGAGAAAAGCAAACCACCAATGAGATATGCAGAGGTGTCAGCAAAAAAAATTTCAAAGCATCAGCTCCCGAAATTCTACTAAGAGATAATAACTGTATTTATTATGCAAGAGGATATTGCAGAAACGGAGAAAATTGCAGATTCAGACACAAAATGAATAATTATGATGAAGGAAGATCAATTTATGGAAAAGTTGGATTTTTAATGTCAGAATTTCTGGAAATGAAAAAAAAAGAACAACATACCAGAACAGGAAAGAGACATGGAAAATCCTTATTACTACCAGTATTAAATGAAGGAGAAAAACACGCAAACCATCATAGTGATGAATGCGCAGGGTTTAGTTACGAGTAACTCAAAAAGAAAAATAGAGTACTTACAAGAACTAACAACCAAAATGAAAGAAAATAGATATAATGAATATAAGTGAAACCTGGTATTCCAAGAGACTGGAATGATGATCAAATAAAAGGGTTCCAAACTTATAGATCAGATGAAAAATAGGAATCAAGGTGGGGGAACCGCAATATATGGGAAAGACAAAAAACAAAGGAAGAAAAAGATATGAGAAATATAGTAACTCAGAATGTGAACTAATAGCGGTAGAATTTGAATCTGAAAAATTGATGAACATAGTAATAATATAGACCTCCTAATACTAAAGAGTTTGACTTAATAATTGAAAAAATTGGATGATATATGTAGAAATCACAAGGACTGGACTATTTCTCCTATCTGTGACTTCAAACTTTCCTTTCGTAGAATGGAAAGAACGAATAGGAGATTGTTGTTGTACTTATACATATAAAAAAGAGAGTAATAGTAGTGCAGAAGATAAGAGGCAATTTGAAAAGAAAAGCTATTAGATATGCTACTAGAATACAAAACATTCAACAAAATAAATCACCTGCCAACAAGAAAGGAAAATACTTAGACTAGTATTTGTGAACGAGATGAATTATGTTAAAGAAATATAGTTTATAATGCGAGTATTTTCAGACCATAATGTCATAGAATTAACAGTTCATTCCAAAGCAAGTGAAAAACTAGAGATAAGCAAGAAATGAAAAAGTGGGAAGGATATGGAAAATACAACTTCTACCAGTAAAAATATAAACGGTGGCAGAAATTAATGAAGAATTAAACAAAGATTGGGATAACATTTTCGTAAGTGATGACATAAGGGTAAATACGGAGATATTATATAAAATATTGGAGAAAATAGTGGAAAAATAAATACCGAAGAAGAAAAGTAAACATCATTCATGCATACCCAAGAGACAGAAGGATCTTGTTCCAGAAAATCAGAAAGTGGAAAAAAGGTCTTGCAAAAGAAAAAAATGCATGAAAGTTAGTTATACAACTAAAAAGTAAGATAGAAAATGCAGAACAAAAGATTATACAATCAAAAGAAAATGAAAAACGGGACTTGGAAGAAAAAACCACCCTATTAAATAACAAAGCAAAAACCCCAAACCTATTATAATCATATGCGAAGAAGATGAATAAAAGAAGAATAGAAATAGGCCCTCTGAGAAATTGAAGGGAGATTAACGAATGAAAAAAAGGAAATTTGCAACATACTGGCAGAACGATATAAGAGAGAATTCACCCCTAGAATAGATAATGAAGATAATGATATAGAAGTAGGGAAGAAAATAGTGAATATTTAGCTGACATAGAAATTAATGAAGCTGATATTGTGCAGGCAATTAAAATGAAATTAAAAAATGGAGCTGCTGCAGGGCCGGATGGAGTCCCTGCTATTTTGTTAAAGAAAGTAGTTCATTCTATCGCAAAGCCACTTGCAATATTATTAAGACAAAGTGTAGATACAGGCAAGATTTATGATGAGCACAAATTAGCATATATCACCCCCTACTTTCAAAAGTGGATCAAGGACTAGAGGCAAGTAATTATAGGGCCTGTGAGTCTAACATCACATATTATGAAAGTGTATGACAAAGGGTAATGAAGAAAAAAATATGGATGAAATTTTCATTTAATAAAAAATAATTTGTTTAATATAGACAACACGGTTCGTACCCGGAAAAAGTACACAAACCCAACTGTTAGTCCACCGTGAGAACATATTCAAAAATATGAAAGCGGAAATGAAACAGATGTGGTTTATCTAGACTTTGCAAAAGCTTTTGACAAAAGTATAGACCATGCAAGATATTAGCAAAGAAAATTAGAAAACACAAATATCGTAGATAAAGTAGGAAGATGGTTAAAAGAATTTTTACACAACAGAAACAGATAGTTATTGCAAACGATGAGAAATCGGATGAAACCAAGGTAATATCCGGTGTGCCACAAGGTACGGTGCTAGCTGCAATATTGTTTGTTATTATGATTGAAGACATAGACAGTAATGTTAAGGATTCGGTAGTGAGTAGTTTCGCTGATGACACAAGAATAAGTAGAGAAATTACTTGTGTGAAGATAGGAACGCTCTACAAAGAGACCTTAACAAAGTATATGATTGGGCAGAGGTAAATAGGGATGGTATTTAACTTCTGATAAATTTGAATCAATAAATTATGGAGACAGAGAAGGAAAGCTATATGCATATAGGGGACCTAATAATGAGACAATCACAAATAAGGAAGCAGTTAAAGACCTTGGTGTGATGATGAATAGGAACATGTTATGCAATGATCAAATAGCAATTCTGTTGGCAAAATGTAAAGCAAAAATGGGAATGTTGTTACGGCACTTCAAAACAAGAAAAGCTGAACACATGATTATGCTTTATAAAACATATGTTCGTAGTCCACTTGAATATTGCAATATGATATGGTACCCACACTATCAAAAGGATATTGCACAAATAGAGAGTGTACAAAGGTCCTTTACAGCTAGAATAGAAGAAGTTAAGGACCTAGACTATGGGAAAAGACTACAATCCATTAAATTATATAGTCTAGAAAGGAGAAGAGAACGGCTACATGATAATTCAGGCATGGAAAACAGATAGAAGGAATAACAGAAAATATCATGGAACTAAAAATATCAGAAAGAGCAAGCAGAGGTAGTTATTAATAGTGCCCAAAACTATACCAGGAAAAATAAGGAAAGCACACAGGACATTAATCCACTACGCACCAGCATCGATAATGCAGCGTCTATTCAATGCGTTGCCAGCTCATCTGAGGAATATATCAGGAGTGAGCGTAGATGTGTTTAAGAATAAGCTCGACAAATATCTAAACTGCATCCCAGACCATCCAAGATTGGAAGATGCAAAATATACCGGAAGATGTACTAGCAACTCTCTGGTAGACATTAGAGGCGCCCTCACACTGAGGGACCTGGGGCAACCCGAACGAACTGTAAGGTCTGTAAGGTAAGGACGTCACCCAGAGTGATACCCTATATCCTTTGACGTCACCCAGAGTGATACCCTATATCCTTTGACGTCACCCAGAGTGATACCCTATATCCTTTGACGTCACCCAGAGTGATACCCTATATCCTTTGACGTCACTCTGAGTGATACCCTATATCCTTTGACGTCACCCAGAGTGATACCCTATATCCTTTGACGTCACTCTGAGTGATACCCTATATCCTTTGACGTCACCCAGAGTGATACCCTTTGACCTTTGACGCACTATGAGTGATACATATCCTTTGACGCACCCAGAGTGATAACCCTATGTCCTTTGACTACTTTGAGCGTACCCTATATCCTTTGACGTCACCCAGTGATACCCTATGTCCTTTGACGTCACTCTGAGCGATACCCTATATCCTTTGACGTCACCCATAGTGATACCCTATATCCTTTGACGTCACCCATAGTGATACCCTATATCCTTTGACGTCACCCATAGTGATACCCTATATCCTTTGACGTCACCCATAGTGATACCCTATATCTTTTGACGTCACTATAGTGATACCCTATATCCTTCCTTTGACGTCACCAGAGTGATACCCTATATCCTTTGACGTCACCCAGAGTTATACCCTATATCCTTTGACGTCACCCATAGTGATACCCTATATCCTTTGACGTCACCCAGAGTGATACCCTATATCCTTTGACGTCACCCAGAGTGATACCCTATATCCTTTGACGTCACCCAGAGTGATACCCTATATCTTTTGACGTCACCCAGAGTGATACCCTATATCCTTTGACGTCACCCAGAGTGATACCCTATATCCTTTGACGTCACCCATAGTGATACCCTATATCCTTTGACGTCACCCAGAGTGATACCCTATATCCTTTGACGTCACCCAGAGTGATACCCTATATCCTTTGACGTCACCCAGAGTGATACCCTATATCCTTTGACGTCACCCATAGTGATAACCTATATCCTTTGACGTCAACCTTTCGGTGGATGTCTAAATCCGCTCTGACGTTGTGACTTTCAAGATGATTTTAGAACAAAGGGGAAGTCGATTTATTCTTTGTCTATTTCGATGTTTTTTTTTTCCCCCCCCCTTTTCTCTCGTTCCTTTAAGTTTGTTCCAACCGTTTGCTTTACATTATAGATAATAAGGTGTGATTATTTAATCAATTTTTACTAATCAAACCTTACCGAAGCAAATAGAGCTTTAAAAAGATTCTATTTACTCCGTTTATTCAAGTACTATTACAGAATTAAATTCTTTACTAATTAAATCGGTATATGAGCCTAGATTCCAATGTCCTAGCCTCAAAATATCTTTGCTATAAACATTCGCGGTATTCGACCATCAAACAATATTAGAGAAAAGGCTTATTTAACATCATTCTTCGCTTAGGAATATACCCATTCTCATTCATGCCATAGATACAACTGCAGAGCTTAAATTTTTGCTGTTCCATTTCTTAAGTTCTTTCCCACACCGTTATCCCTACATTAAGGGGTCGGTTGCCCGATGCGTCTTCTCCACTGCCTCTCATCAAAGGCATCATCCATACCTTACAAACCTCTTCTCCCCATATCTTCCTTCAACTTTAAAATCTCAGCCCATCCTCATTCTCTGTCTCCCTCTCG
>NC_061090.1:11456486-11463986 GCF_015104395.2 Macrobrachium nipponense | reverse complement strand
TAAGTAAGTTCTTAACCCTACACCTACAACCTCTCCCAAACTCGCACTGTTCTTCTCCTGTCAATCCATCTGTTATACGTTAATCCTTCTCAGTTAAAATCCTACTTACATTTTTAAGCACGAAGAATAATGTTACGCCAATATGATTAATCATAGTCTCTTCCATTGCCTTAACTTTGACTCTCAGAATTATTCTTCTCTCGCATTCCATGCTAATCTTTCCTTCATCCAGACATGCTTCGTATATCTAGTAAGCCATTAGCGTTCAGTTTCCCAACACGTCTGGTCATATCCTAGTATGTTTCCATGCTTCATCCTCTTCTGACTTCCTCAACAATCAATATTTTACATGCGTCATCAAACTTACACTAACCCTTCTACACTCACATTACTCTCATTATGTTACTTCTGTTTATTTACATCATTTACTCTGTTATCCATTTGCTCATTATAATTTCTGTCAATTTAATTACCTTTATAATAACTTTTTAGTATCTCCAAGGTTGTTATTTATATTCACCCTTCTTCTTTCATTACTCGTCTTTGTGTATCTCAGTCTGTCTTGACTGCCCTCTCCATCCCTTCTGTCAAGAAATTAAACCTCACATGATATTTTTTTTCATTAAATATAATATTTCCTCATCCCTCCACCCATGGTTTTTATTCCCTCTCTCTCCCATCCTATATTCACAATAATCACTCCTATTCGTGAAATTCACTTACTTCTCTTATACTTTCACCTCTTAAGTCCTTTATCCTAACACATTTTTCATTCTTTTTTTCCCGCGTATGCTATTCTTATCAGAAACTTAATCTTATTTAGAGCCTCAATTTTCCCCCCTTTCTGTCCAACAATTGTTCCATACTGTGCAAATATGGTTGCTCATGAATAAAAATGTGATGTTAAATATCTTTTTTTATCATTATAGAAAGGCGGAAGTTTACGATATATCGACTATTCTGTATACTAAGTTCGTCTTTTACGTAAATAATCGGCCGGCAAAATGCTTGGTATAGTCAGAAATTGCCAACATGGTATTAGACGAAGGAAAACTATTGTCAGTGTATCATTGCGTAATATTTAATAATATAAAAATAAGAAATAATGAACCTTGTTTCTTATTATTCTAAATTGTCCTCAGAATCGTCGTGCATTCTTCAAGGATAACACGAAATTCTAACTTTTTTGTTGGTATTGTTTACAATCACTGGACCTGGTGCAGTTTAGCATTGCCAACTTGCCAGGTTATGTACGAAGAAAATCCACGCAAATGTCCCACTTTATGTATAATTGATCAAGCAAGAGTAATAAATAATTTAAATTTTACTATTATTCTTTTATGTGCCAATTGAATCGTTTTATACTTGTCATGACAACACACGAATGCCTATCCTTTTTGTTGGTAGTCCTGGATCTAAGTGGCGTTCAGTTGCTTGAAGGAATTTTGGTTGTGGGTGAAAATGATCGTCACCTGACATTATAAAATCCTAATTAGCATTATATTAATTTAAAATAATGGCTTGTAATGGCTGTTATTCTAATAAAAAGCTTCTCTAGTTACTCCATTGGGTTTGAGTCTCCAGTTATCGAGAAAGAAAGAAATTTTACAAATATCCGAGTCCGAGACCTTTATTCCCCCACGTATTGAAATGTTGTTTTCTTGTCAATAGATGGCGTCAGCTCCTTAATTTTGAGCAAAAATACATCGAATTCCCTCTCTAGAGACGACTAGATAGTGGTGGCCACGTGGTCGCCCCATCAATGAATTAAATTTTAACTTAAATTTTTACGGATTTTGATAAAGTTTTGTGAATTAAAGATGATAAATGTTAACTGAAATGTATGTCCTTTCAAAAATAAATTATTGAAATACGATTGGCATGGCATACCTGAATGTAGTTGTTAAATTTATCAACCATTTTTTATATGCAACGATGATATTTATGTTGATACATGATTACTCCTATAATTAGTGTGGTAGTATAACCTAGCTTGCCATGCAATTGCTTACTCTTCTGCAATTATCATGACACCTGTTCAATTGTTGCAAACCTATTTAAACACTGCGTGTGCTCCCTGCTCCCTTCTACATGCTCTTTTCTATATGCTCTCTTCTGTGCTTCTGTGGAAGTTCGTCCTAGAAAAATGAAGAATGAATCTGAAGAAGTTGAAGAGTGAACAGAACCCTTACTAATCCTTATACTCGGAAATATTAATTCAAAATAATAAAAATGAGAATAAACATAAATGACGAAACCCAACTACAAACTCTCTCTCTCTCTCTCTCTCTCTCTCTCTCTCTCTCTCTCTTTGTATGCTTCCAATAGAAAATGCTGTGGCAATATGTGGGAAACATTAATAATCAATATAATAAAAGTATGAGACTAAATTGTGAGGCCCTGCTCGGTCGCCATGACCCTCAGGGCATTCTCGCTTCAAAACTAAAATCTAAGCGACACACCGAGTACTCTTTGCTCGACGAACTTTGTTCGATGTGACGTCAGAAGCGGAGAAACTGCGGTAAAGTTCTGACTTTAACCGCTGTTTCTCCGCTTCTGACGTCACATCGGACAAAGTTCGTCGACTAAAGCGCTCCTGATTCAAACGATTTTTTTAACGCATTTTTCTTTAGCTACTTTATGACATTGTTAGAACTGTACTAACTAACGCATGTCAGGCATTGCAAGCTTTCCAACCTTACATATGTATTGAACTCTCTTTCTACTTTGTATATAAAATTATCAACTATTTTTCAGGAGTGAGAGAATACATCTAGCGGTACATACATATCTGTTTCTCCCTAAGTCCAAATGCTACGTTTACACTTGCAAGAATTCTTGACCTGTCAGGGATTTTTATCAGTAAATCAGAATGCATCTTGGCTCTGCCTCTTACTCGCCGCCTCGTTATATTGGTGACCCCGAAGATGACCGACACCACCAGCACCAGCACCAGTCCATCAAGCTACAAGGCCTAGTTCTTTAGAGCGGATGCCAGATGATATCTTTGAACAAATCACGGAATGGCTCGCTAATCACAAAACCACTGTCACTAAGGTCATCCTTCCACATGCTGCCTGCCCTCAAAGCAAAGAAGTTCCTAGAAAACGTGAGGGCAGCAACAGGAGATAAGCAGCCGTCGCATGTCTACAAGCAACTACTGCCAAACACTACGATGGGCCTTGTGAGAGAGGTCCTACTCACAAAATTACCCAACCAAACAGTTGTGGTCATCTCCAACGCATCAACCATGGACCTCGACGAGTTCCTGAAGATGGTCAAAGCTGTTCACCTGGCCCACAAGCCAACTGAGCCTACACAACAGAGAGCAATCCAGAGGGCCCTGCCGGCCCCATACACTGCTACCGGAGCTTCAGGTGAAAAAAAAACCAAATACAAGCCCAACGGAAGAAAGTTCCAAGGGCATTTGCTTCTAACACTTGAGGTTCAGGAATGAGGCCCGAAAATGCGAAAATAAAATTAAGTTGCATGTCGAATAAGCTTGCAAAAGGGTTGCAGCAGCAACTTAACAAACTAAACGTCAGCCTGCTTTCCGCTGTCTTCCTTCCAGGTACAAGCAAAATTACGGCTTGCATTTTTCATCACAGACGAAAGATCAAATATGGAATTCCTGGTCGAGACCGGTGTATGTAAGTCAACCTTCACGATCACCTTAATCCAATGCCCAGCACACTACAGGTGTCAACAGCAAACAGAGCACCACTGAAAATATACTTTTGGGGGGGAGAGTACTGTGAGGTCCAGCTCAGTCACTGGGACCATTAGGGCATTCTCGCTTCAAAACAAAATTCTACTGAACGCACCGAGTACTCTCAATAAACACAGATCCAGCGCTTTTGATTCACATCTTTTATGTATTTTGCAGAAGCTACTTTATGACATTGTTACAACTGCAATTATTAAAATATGTCAGACATTGCAAACTTTCCAATCATGTGTATTGAAGTTTCTTTTTAATTTGTATATTGAATTATTAACCATTTTCAGGTGTGAGAAAATACATCTGGCTATATATACATATCTCTCTGTTTCTCCCTACTGTCAAGTGCTACTTTTACGCTCACAAGAGTTCTTAACCTGTCAGGGATTTTGTGTCAATAGATCAGAATACAACTTGACTCTACCTCTTACTCGCCACCGCGTTATAAAACTTAATGACAAAACCCAACCCCAGACTCCTCTCTCTCTCTCTCTCTCTCTCTCTCTCTCTCTCTCTCTCTCTCTCTCTCTCTCTCTCTCTCTCTTTTGTACGCTTCCAGTACAAAATGGTGTGCACATATCTGGACAGGAAGTTTCTTTCCATCGAAAGGTTTTATATATTATAAAGCAATTATAGATACTTCATATGTTCATTCAACTGATTCCAAATGACAATGTTGTCTTTATATTGACAAAGTATCAAGGGACAAATATTGTCTTCTTGCGAAAATCAGATGATATATTTAAAAAGGAGTTTCGTACAAATACTCAGATCTGACGTATAACAGGGGTTGTATCTATATTTACCAAAGACGAAAGTAAATATTAATAACTCTCTTGCCCTTATACTGACTTGTGAATCAGAAACAGTATAATTTCCATAACGTTTGCAAAAGCTTGTAGAAGCACATGCATTGTTTAAATAAGTTTGCAACAATTTATGAGTTTCATAATAATTGCAGAAGACCAAGGAATTGCATGGTAAGCTATATTTTACTATCACACTAAATATAGGAGTATTCAATTATCAAGAGAATTATCATAGTTGCATATTATTAAATGGTTGATAAATTTAACAATTACATTCAGGTATGCCATGTCAATACGTAATCAGTAATGTATTGCAGAAAGGACATACATTTCAGATAAAATTTATCATCTTTAGTTCATATAACTATTGAAATGCGAGAAAATTAAAATTATAGTTTAATTTATCATTAGATTAACGTATTGATTAGGCGACACGTGGTCGCTACCTAATTGTTTCTCTAGAGAGGGAATTCGAAGTATTTTTGCTCAAAATTAAGGAGCTTACGCCATCTATTAAAAGGGCGACAGCATTTTATATGTAGGGGTGTAAGGGTCTGAGATATTTGTTAATAATCTTTATTTCTCGTAAACTAGAGACTCAAATCCAATAGAATAACTAGAGTAGTTTTTTTATTAGAACACCGTTGAATTACAAGTCAGTAGTTTAAAATAATATAATGTTAATTAGGATTCCATAATGTAAAGTGACGATTATTTTCACCCAAACCAAAAATTCCTTAGTCCATCTCAACCCCACGTAGATCGAGGACTGCCATCTAAAAAGTAGGCATTCTGTGTGTAGTCACTGAGAAGTATAAAACGATTCAGTTGGCACATACGAGTATGAAAGACAAATTATAATTATTTATTATCAATTGCTTGATAATTTATACATAAAGTGGATCATTTACGTTGATTTTCTTTGTCAAAACATGACAAGTTGGCAATTCTGACAGCACCGGATCCAGGGAATGCAAATAATACCAACAAAAAGTGAGAATTTCGTGTTATCATTGAAAAATATACGACGATTCTAAGGACAATTTAAACGAATAAGAAACAAGGTTTCATTATTTCTTATTTTTATATTGTTATATAATACACAATGATACAATGACAATAGTTTTCCTTCGTCTAAAACCTGGCAGTTGGCAATTCTGACTAGGTATCCCATCTTCAAGGAATTTAACCATCAAACAGCCCGGTAATGCATTTTACAGACCAATTATTTACGTAAAAGACGTACTTAGTACATAAAAAAAGATATTTAACGACACACTTTTCTTCCTGTGCGCGCATATTTGTACAGTAGGCAAAAGTTATTGGAAAGATATGGGGAAAATTGAGTCTCTAAAAATAATTCAGTTTCTGATAAGAAAAAAAGATGAGCATATGCGGAAAAAAAGAATGGAAAAAGGGTTAGAGTAAAAGACTTAAGAGGTGAAAGTGTAATAGAAGCATGTGAATTTCCCGAGAAGGGCTCATAGTTTTACCGGGAGTGATTTTGAGTATAGGATGGCAGGGAGTAGCAATAAAAACGTGGGTGGAAGAAAATTTGAGTATATCTTAGTTTTACCAGACCACTGAACTGATTAACAGCTCTCCTAGGGCTGGCCCGAAGGATAAGATTTTTTTTTTTTTTTTTTTTCACGCGTCAAAGAACCAACTGGTTTATTAGCAACGGGACTTACACACTGTGGGATCCGAAGCACATTCTATTAAGAAATGAATTTCTAATCATCAGAAATAAATTCCTCTGAGTCCTTGCTGCCGGCCGACCGTCGGTCGAGGGATGAGGGAATTTGATATTTAGTAAAAAAGAAAAAAAAAATTATATATATATATACATATATATATATATATATATATATATATATATATATGTGTGTGTGTGTGTGTGTGTGTGTGTGTGTGTGTGTGTGTGTAGAAGGGATCATGTAGAGGTATATGGGTAGATTGAGAGGGCAGTCGAGACAGACTGAGATACACAAAGAAGGCGAATAATGAAAGAAGAAGGGTGAATATGAATAACAACCTTGGGAGAGACTGAGAAGTTATTATAAAGAGAATTAAATTGACAGAGATCATAATGAGCAAATGAATAACAGAGCTAATGCTGAAAATAAACATGTAACATAATGAGAGTAATATGATAGTAGAAGGGTTAGTGCAAGTTTGATGATGCATGTAATAAACAATTGAGTGTTGGGGATGTCAGAATAGGTTGAAGCATGGAAGCATACTAGGATATAACTAGATGTGTTTGGAAACTGAACTCCAATGACTTACTATACTCTTTTTTTTCATCTGTCCATCCGCCTGTGGTGTGTTTGTATGGTAACACAGCGTTCCGGGCTTTAGATAGTTACGCTTTGTCAGGATCCATACAGAGTAAGTTTTAGGCAAATAAAAGGGTATCTGGGTGTACATTTGCAAATGAAGTATTTTAATAATTTACTGTATGCGAATTACACCGTTAATATTCGAAATAGGATATTATTATAATCGTTAAATGTAAGCTGAAAAAACTATCTAAAGCCCGGGACGCAGTGTTACCATACGCAAAACCACAGGCGGATGGACAGATGGTATACGAAGTATGGTTGGATGAAGGAAAGATTTGGATAGAATGGGAGAGAAGAATAATTCTGAGAGTCAAAGTTAAGGCAATGGGAGAAACTCTACAATTAATCATACGGTCGTACCTAAAAATGTATAAAGTAGGATTTTAACTGAGAGGACTTAACGTATAACAGATGGATTGATAGGAGAAGAACAATGCGAGTCTGGAAGAGGTGGTAGGTGTAGGGTTAAGAACGTACTTACTATGAAACATTGAAATAAGAAGTTTCAAATTATGTGGAAAAAGCAAATGAAACATAATACAAACAGAGGGGTAATGAGAAGGATGCTATGGTTGTAAGGTTTGGAAAAAAATATAATAAACATGCATACAATTAAACGTTTTAA
>NC_061090.1:11431486-11446486 GCF_015104395.2 Macrobrachium nipponense | reverse complement strand
ATAATGTTGTAGAATTTTCACTTTATAAAATGGTATATATATATATATATATATATATATATATATATATATATACATCATATATATAGTATACCTGTGAAATACATACAGTTAAAACAGAATTCCATCTGAAGGAAGAAGCACATAAAAACGCCAAACTGTTAATAGTAAATACTATACTATTTCAGAGAAACGGCTGTCTCTCCGTTCAGGCAGGTGATAGATATATATATATGATATATATATTAGTATATATATATATATATATATATATATATATATATATATATATGGGAATCATTTATTTTTTAAATAATATATAATATGCATACATTTAGAAAAATTTGCATTGGCGTGTTGTAACGTTTTAGCTGTATTATCAAATTATGTACATTTTTACCTATACATTTTTATTAAAAAAACAATAATGAAGCAATAGACAGGTTCGCCCAAGTATCAATTGAACTTACAGAAGTCGAATACTGAATAAATCGGAGATCTCATTATACCCATAAATATTAAAGCAAATTACGATTTTGAGCACTTAGTTATTATTATAAAAGTAGTTTAACCAGACCACTGAGCTGATTTTCAGCTCTCCTAGGGCTGGCCGTTTAAAAACTGAACCCTTTTATGTTAAAGCACTCTACTGGAAGTGTAGCCGAAAAAAAAAATAATAAAATAAAAATCCAATAACGGTTATGTTTTGTTAGAAAGGACAGAATGATAGAAAGGGATGTTTGCTCTATTGGAGGCTGTGACACAGTGAGATGAGAAACGTCCAGGAACGCTCGTTCGCGCCCCTGCTATGGTCTTATTGTGCTGTCCATTTCGATGTTTTTTCTTCAAAACGTCAGGACTCCCAATTTCAGAACCTGGAGTTTTTTCTTCAAAAATATCAGGACTCTCAAAATTCGAAATCTGGAGTTTTTTATTCAAAATGCCAGGACTTTCAACTTCAGACTGGATTTTTTTTTTGCAAAATGCCAGGACTCTCAAATTCAGACTCTGGATTTTTTTTTAAATGCCAGGACTTTGAACTTCAGACTCTGGATATTTTTTTTTGTTTCAAAATGCCAGGACTCTCAAATTCAGACTCTGGATTTTTTTTTTTTTTTTCAAAATGCCAGGACTCTCAAATTCAGACTGGATTTTTTTTTTCAAAATGCCAGGACTCTCAAATTCAGACTCTGGATTTTTTTCAAAATGTCAGGACTCTCAAATTCAGATTTTTTTTTTTTTTCAAATTCGAAATCTGGAATTTTTTCTTCAAAGTACCAGGACTCTCAAATTCAGAATCTGGAGTTTTTTTTTTTTTTTTTTTTTTTTTTTTTTTTCTCGAAATCTGGAGTTTTTTTCTTTAAAGTGCCAGGACTTCAAATTCAGAATCTGGAGTTATTTTTTTTTCAAAATGTCAGGACTCTCAAATTTACAATCTGGATTTTTTTTTTTTTTTTTTTTTTTTTTTAAATGTCAGGACTCTTCAAATTCAAAATCTGGAGACGAATAGCAAACTTTTTCGAACTGTTGAAGGCACAATGAAAACTACACGCTCCCTCACATTCTAATCTTGCTACCAAAAACTTTAAATAGAATAACTCTTAAGATATTTGTTTAGAAAGAAATTGATAACCCCTTCTATTAATGGAAGGATTTGCTTGTTTTCTTCTTTAACGATAAAGAAGTCTTTTTTTGTTCTACTTATTTTCTTAACCTAGCCCTGTCCTTAGTCATTACCATTCATAAAAACAACACCCCTTTTATACCATTACTATAAACATATCAAGTTGAAAATGTCCCATTTACAGCCTTAATGAATGCACAAACGAAAAGCAAAACATTTCGCTGTGAAATTTATGTCAAATGAATTTCCATAAGGCCCGTCGTAGTTTGTGTGACATTGGTTAGAAGCAAACCTAAAAAGAAAAATTACGAAAGCATATTTTGTTAACAAACTTCCGTTTAACAGAAGTGATTTAGAAAAGAACTGATGGAATGTGACTTATATTTAAACAGATGTATAATCTTTTTATATTAATCAACACATGAAGAGATTAGCACCCTTGTCATATTTTGCAGTACCAGGCTGATAAAGAGTCGGAAAGTATAAAATTTAAAGTCGTTTATATACTTGATTTTTCTAAAATGAGTATATTCGGCAGTTTATTCTAACTCTACAGCCATTGGTTGTTTTATATTTCTGTCTGTTAGAGCATTAGAAAGACTGAAACGAAGAACTGATATTTTCATGAAAATAATATCCTGGGAAAAATAAACATATCCAATACTCTCATAGTCGAGAAGATATATTTTTGTGCATTATTTACTTACAAGAGCGTGCTGGCGCGCTCTACGCTGCGCTGGAACTCAGTGCTGCCCGTCGTTCTCCCTTACCCTACCGATCCCCTTCCAACCCAGCCCCCACCCAGGCAGACAAACAGTTTTGCAGGAGGGTGGATGTGTCATGTCTCCCCTACCCTCCCGATCCCATACCGACCTGGCCGCAACCCGGGGCGGACAAACAAGAAATATCCACTCGGATTTTATTATTATGGATAAAGTTGGATCAAGTTGTCTGTGTTCGTCTATTATTTCTGTGGAAAATAGAACATATGTCGTAATTCTCAGACAAAATAAGTGAAAATGATTTAAGAAGATACACGTTCGAACATCAAAAATCGCTAAAAGATTTAAGAAGATACACGTTCGAACATCAAAAATCGTTAAAATACAGTGTGTGTGTGTGTGTGTGTGTGTGTGTGTTTGTGTCTGTGTGTGTGCGCGCGTGTGTGTTTGTGTCAATGTATATATCTGTAAAGTAACAGATGGAAATCAGGATATGAAACTTTAAAAACATTACACATCATTTCAATTAACTATGCATATACTTCTTAGAAACATTTTGAAGTTCTTTTTTTATCTATATTAATTATCTTTCACCTAATACATGCTCATCAAAATGAGCATGTATTAGAGAGAGAGAGAGAGAGAGAGAGAGAGAGAGAGAGAGAGAGAGAGAGAGAGAGAGAGATTCAAATTGTTAACGGAGGTCTAGCAAAAATGAATCATATATTGTAAACAACAATAAGAATTAATTATATATTAATGGTAAAGACAAAAGGAACATGAACATTTTATATTATTATTATTTTTTTTTCTTTTTATTGGTATATCACAATACTCCAATTCGACTGGGTGGTATTTATAGTGTGGGGTTCCGGGTTGCATCCTGCCTCCTTAGGAGTCCATCACTTTTCTTACTATGTGCGCCGTTTCTAGGATCACACTCTTCTGCATGAGTCCTGGAGCTACTTCAGCCTTTAGTTTTTCCAGATTCCTTTTCAGGGATCTTGGGATCGTGCCTAGTGTTCCTATGGTTATGGGTACAATTTCCATTGGCATATCCCATATCCTTCTTATTTATATTTTCAGATCTTGATACTTATCCATTTTTTCCTTTCTTTCTCTTCAACTCTGGTGTCCCATGATATTGCGACGTCAATGAGTGATACTTTCTTCTTGATTTTGTCAATCAACGTCACGTCTGGTCTATTTGCACGTATCACCCTATCTGTTCTGATACCATAGTCCCAGAGGATCTTTGCCTGATCGTTTTTTTTCACTCTTTCAGGTTGGTACTCGTACCACTTATTACTGCAAGGTAGCTGGTGTTTCTTGTACAGGCTCCAGTGGAGGGCTTTTGCTACTGAATCATGCCTCTTTTTGTACTGGTTCTGTGCAAGTGCCGGACATTCACTTGCATGTGGTTTACGGTTTCACTTTTCGCATTGCACTTCCTACATATGGAAGAGATGTTATTTCCATCTATTGTTCTTTGAACATATCTGGTTCTTAGGGCCTGATCTTCTGCCGCTGTTATCATTCCTTCAGTTTCCATCTTAAGCTCTCCCCTCTGTAGCCAATGCCACGTGTCATCGCTGGCTAGTTCTTTAGTCTGTCTTATGTATTGTCCGTGCATTGGTTTGTTGTGCCATTCCTCTATTCTGCTTGTCCTTCTCTTGTCTCTGTATATTTCTGGGTCTTCGTCTACTTTTATCAGTCCTTCCCATGTACTCTTGGGCCACTCGCCTTTACTGGCTCCGTGGCAGAGTGGGTTAGGTCGTTAATGGACTGGCTAAGCAACATTGGGGCTGCTCAGTCGTTGAATGGGTGACGCTCTCCTCGGCGTTGATTCCTTGGGAAAGGATCTTTACCATAATTTCCTCAGTCTACACAGCTGTAAATGAGTACCTATTCCTGATGGGGTAGGGTCCAGCTATGGGTTAAATAGCAAAACTCAGCAATGATGGAAAGAAGTGAAAGATTAAACGACAACGACGTAAATGGAAACTCTGGCAACAGAGGAGCTTCGTCCGGCAGCCAGGTATTCAGCCCAGTTGAAGGGGAAGGGAGACGGTCAGGTACTGGACGGTCGACCGACATCCAGCAACTGACCACCAAAACGACAGTAACCAACAACCAGAGCTGGAGCTACAGAAGCAAACCAGAGGAAGAAATTATTATAATAATAATAATAATAATAATAATAATAATAATAATAATAATTAATAATAATAATAATTATTATTATTATTATTATTATTATTATTATTATTATTATTATATTATATTATTATCATTATTATTCAGACGATGAAACCTCTTCATATGGAACAAGTCCACAGGAGCCACTGACTTGAAACTTAGTTTCAAAGAATACGGTGTTCATTAAGAAGTAGGACGATGTAGAAGGAAATACAGAAGATGAAACTCTACTTATCAAAAATACAAATAAATCAATAAATTAACAAATAGATAAAAAATGTACTAAAAGCCAAAAGATTAGTCTTAGGGTAGTAAGTATTCCACCATCGCTTGAACTTTTGAAGTTCCAACTGCATGACTTACTCTGGGAGGATGTTCCACAGTCCAATGGTCTGGAGTAATGAGGGTGATGACTGTTGAGATATAATATATATATATATATATATATATATATATATATATATATATATATATATATATATATATATATATAGTGAAAGTAGACAGATGTTTTGGAAATCTCAATCTCGTAGGAAAAGAAGAGCGTAGGTTAAGAGACACCACCATTTTTATTGCGACGCGTTTCGTTGTTTCTTCATAAACAACATTTTCAAGCCTAAAAGAGACATTACAGTATTTTAATGGTAGTTACAAGAATATGTATTATTGGCTGACAAAGCTTGAGTAAAAGTAACAAAACAATAAGATAATGGTTAAAATCTTTATAATAAATTGCACCAGCATACTAAAAAAATAAATTATATAAGATCTTTAAATAAATTACAACCGTATACTAAAAAACAGAATGGTGGGAGACAGAGATGGAAAGTTTACACTACAAATGAATGACTAAATGATTTATATTAAAAGCAAGGGATAAGATGAATTGTCAAGGTTAAGATAATGGTTTCCTTAAAAATATTTCTATGACTCAGAGATTCTCAATAATGACTCTTCTCTAAAAGTACCAGCACATTAAATTTTTCCAATCTTCTACCTGTATTGCATTCCTCTACGTGCTGTAAAATCGGTGATCTGGTTGGCTTGGCCAGCAAGCAACCAGTACGAGAGAAATGCCATAATGTTCGGAAGATCTTGTCCGGACCGACCGTTTTGACTGGCCAATATAGGTGGCGCTACAGGCGTCACACTTGTAAATATAGGTGATGCCAGACAAAAGGTCCTGAAGGTAGTTTATCTTTATGGTTTAACAACGCTTGGATAGTATGGTTGTTGGTAAATATTAACTTGGGGTTAATGTTGGGGAAAACTATACTTAAACATATTTCTTAGTTCTCTTGTAAACGTATTTAGAACAATGATCACTTATAAATGGAAATTTAAAATACATAGTTAGTTTATCAACACTTGGTATATTTTATTTTGCTATTTATACTAAAGAGATATATTTAGGAACTTTTTGTTTTTATTTCTTTATATATATGTATTGGGATAGCCATTAATTTTGAAATAGTTTAACAGAAACTTTATTTCTGAGTCAAATGCCTGCCAAGAGCTGCAGAGAGAATATGCTCTATGTATTAAAGTCTTAATGTTATTTATTTTGAAGTTAAAGAATGTAGCACTTTGGAAATTCATTCCAAGACCGGTAAAAGTAGACCTTTCTAAAAATGCTAAAATTTAAGAGTGACTTATTGTTTGCGGTAGTTTTGTAATGCTTACATCTAAAAAGTTAAGAATATTATTTTCTTCATGTTCCACGGTAAACTGAATACATGGGTGTTTACTATTTAAGTAATCATGGAATCGCTGTACGTGACTTAAATGCCTGAAAACCAAACCAAAAATGTGTTGTCAACATACCTGTGATAAACAATTGGTTTAAACTCAAGGGGACAATCATCAAGCCATCGTTTTTCATGAAAACAAAGAAATATGTTGGCCATTGGGGCTGAAAGTGGAGATCCCATTGCGAAACCTTCAAATTGTTTGTAGTGCAAATTATTGAATAAAAAGTGATTATCGTTTATGCATAAGTTGAGAAGAGTTTTAAAAGCATTTCTTGAAATATTTCTCACCTGTTCAATGTTATTATAAATAGAGTTTAAAACTATATCAATCGTCCTGATAGGAACGTTTTGTGAAAAGGGAGGTGATGTCAAAGCTTGCTAGCACCGCACCTTCGGGTATTCATAAGAATTGATGATGTTCTTGAACTCATACGTATTTTTTAATGCATACTGATTTTCTGTCAAAGGCTGTAGAAAACTTATTAAAAACTTCGCTAGTTGTAGGATGGTGCTTTAAAGGCAGACAGAATGGGTCTCAATGGTATTCCACTTTTATGAACTTTTGGTAGTCCGTACAATATTGATGGTGAACTCCCACTTACAAACAACTTGTTATATTCTTCTTCACTGATCGAATCATTCTTTCTGAGCTTTCTTAATTGGTAATGATCTTGTCTTCTGTATTCAAGTTTGTTTTATATATATCTTCTTGAGGACACTTCATAAATTTTGAACTGTCAGAGAGAACAGTTTCCATCTTTTCAACATAATCGGCTCTGTTTAATATGACAATGCCGTTACCCTTATCGGGCCTAGATATCACAATGTTTTTATTTATTTTCAATTTCTTAAGTATATCCATATCCCTAGTGGAAATTGTGTTAAACGAATAACGAAAAAACTTGGGAATTTTAGTGATAATGCTTCTTACATTATTCACGCACTCCCTAAATTCTCTTTTATAGATGGGTTGTTGCCTCAGTCGGTAGAGCAAGTGTTCGAAGTACAGCAAAATGGACTTCTTGGGGTACTTGAACAAAGGGAAGCAGAAGTTCATTCCTAGTGATAACAGAAACTTTTCTCTGCTGTTGAGTACATAGTTGGAGTAATTGTGAATGCACTTGTCCTCGTTGTTAGGGTTTAGGTCGAATGATCCTCCCCAGTTGACAAACTTCCTTCTGTGAACACTTGTTACCTGTTCATTATACCTCAGGATGGAGTTTTGAATAACATTTTTCACATGAGTAAATCATGATTGCTCAGAGCATTCATGACCCTGTCCTCAATGGCGGCGATGTCCTGCTTCAGTCGGGCAGACACCTCCCCGTTTTGTGGTCGATTTCTTGCAATAAAAGAGTGTGTTGGCAATCCTCATAAGCGGGCGATTAGATGAGGTTCATTCTATACACTTAAATCTTAAAATTTCGGCATAATATTCTGTGAAAAGCATCTTTTTCAGAAAGTCCACGTCCAATGAAGCCTTTGACTCTTGCTTTGCCAGCTTTTCCCATTTCCGTACGTCTCTGGTAGTCTGGGCATCATATCTTCTTCGGATTACAGTGAAAGTAGACAGATGTTTTGGAAATCTCAATCTCAGTAGGAAAAGAAGAGCGTAGGTTAAGAGACACCACATTTTTATTGCGACGCGTTTCGTTGTTTCTTCATAACAACATTTTCAAGCCTAAAAGAGACATTACAGTATTTTAATGGTAGTTACAAGAATATGTAATTATTGGCTGACAAAGCTGAGTAAAAGTAACAACAATAAGATAATGGTTAAAATCTTTAAAATAAATTGCACCAGCATACTAAAAAAAATAAATTATATAAGATCTTTAAAATAAATTACAACCGTATACTAAAAACAGAATGGTGGAGACAGAGATGGAAAGTTTACACTACAAATGAATGACTAAATGATTTATATTAAAAGCAAGGGATAAGATGAATTGTCAAGGTTAAGATCTGGTTTCCTTCCTTAAAAATATTTCTATTGACTCAGAGATTCTCAATAATGACTCTTCTCTAAAAGTACCAAGCACACTAAAATTTTCCAATCTTCTACCTGTATTGCATTCCTCTACGTGCTGTAAAATCGGTGATCTGGTTGGCTTGGCCAGCAAGCAACCAGTACGAGGAGAGAAATGCCATAAGTTCGGAAGATCTTGTCCGGACGACCGTTTTGACTGGCAATATAGGTGGCGCTACAGGCGTCACACTTGTAAATATAGGTGATGCCAGACAAAAGGTCTGAAGGTAGTTTATCTTTATGGTTTAACAACGCTTGGATAGTATGGTTGTTGGTAAATATTAACTTGGGGTTAATGTGGGGAAAACTATACTTAAACATATTTCTTAGTTCTCTTGTAACGTATTTAGAACAAGGATCACTTATCTTATGGAAATGAAAATACATAGTTAGTTTATCAACACTTGGTATATTTATTTTGCTATTTATACTAAGAGAAATGTTTAGGAACTTTTTGATTTCTTTATATATTATGTTATTGGGATAGCCATTAATTTTGAAATAGTTTAACAGAAACTTTATTTCTGACTCAAATGCCTGCCAAGAGCTGCAGAGAGAATATGTCTATATATTAAAGTCTTAATGTTATTATTTTGAAGTTAAAGAATGTAGCACTTTGGAAATTCATTCCAAGACCGGTAAAAGTAGACTTTCTAAAAATGCTAAAATTAAGAGTGACTTATTGTTTGCGGTAGTTTTTGTAATTGAAAATAAATAAAAACATTGTGATATCTAGGCCCGATAAAGGGTAACGGCATTGTCATATTAAACAGAGCCGATTATGTTGAAAAGATGAAACTGTTCTCTCTGACAATTCAAATTTATGAAGTGTCCTCAAGAAGATATATATAAAACAAACTGAATACAGAAGACAAGATCAATTACCAATTAAGAAAGCTCAGAAAGAATGATTCGATCAGTGAAGAGAATATAACAAGTTGTTTGTAAGTGGGAGTTCACCATCAATATTGTACGGACTACCAAAAGTTCATTAAAAGTAAAAGGAATACCATTGAGACCCATTCTGTCTGCCTTTAAAGCACCATCCTACAAACTAGCGAAGTTTTTAATAAGTTTTCTACAGCCTTTGACAGAAAATCAGTATACATTAAAAAATACGTATGAGTTCAAGAACATCATCATTCTTATGAAATACCCGAAGGTGCGGTGCTAGCAAGCTTTGACATCACCTCCCTTTTCACAAACGTTCCTATCAAGGAAACGATTGATATAGTTTTAAACTCTATTTATAATAACATTGAACAGGTGAGAAATATTTCAAGAAATGCTTTTAAAACTCTTCTCAAACTTATGCATAACGATAATCACTTTTTATTCAATAATTTGCACTACAAACAATTTGAAGGTTTCGCAATGGGATCTCCACTTTCAGCCCCAATGGCCAACATATTTCTTTGTTTCATGAAAAACGATGGCTTGATGATTGTCCCCTTGAGTTTAAACCAATTGTTTATCACAGGTATGTTGACGACACATTTTTGGTTTTCAGGCATTTAAGTCACGTACAGCGATTCCATGATTACTTAAATAGTAAAACACCCATGTATTCAGTTTACCGTGGAACATGAAGAAAATAATATTCTTAACTTTTTAGATGTAAGCATTACAAAAAACTACCGCAAACAATAAGTCACTCTTAAATTTTAGCATTTTTAGAAAGTCTACTTTTACCGGTCTTGGAATGAATTTCCAAAGTGCTACATTCTTTAACTTCAAAATAAATAACATTAAGACTTTAATACATAGAGCATATTCTCTCTGCAGCTCTTGGCAGGCATTTGACTCAGAAATAAAGTTTCTGTTAAACTATTTCAAAATTAATGGCTATCCCCAATAACATAATATAAATAAAGAAATCAAAAAGTTCCTAAATATTTCTCTTAGTATAAATAGCAAATAAATATACCAAGTGTGATAAACTAACTATGTATTTTAAATTTCCATTTATAAGTGATCCTTGTTCTAAATACGTTACAAGAGAACTAAGAAATATGTTTAAGTATAGTTTTTTTTTTTTCCCCACATTAACCCCAAGTTAAATATTTACCAACAACCATACTATCCAAGCGTTGTTAAACCATAAAGATAAACTACCTTCAGACCTTTGTCTGGCATCACCTATATTTACAAGTGTGACGCCTGTAGCGCCACCTATATTGGCCAGTCAAAACGGTCGGTCCGGACAAGATCTTCCGAACATTATGGCATTTCTCCTCGTACTGGTTGCTTGCTGGCCAAGCCAACCAGATCACCGATTTTACAGCACGTAGAGGAATGCAATACAGGTAGAAAATTGGAAAAATTTTAGTGTGCTTGGTACTTTTAGAGAAGAGTCATTATTGAGAATCTCTGAGTCAATAGATATATTTTTAAGGAAACCAGATCTTAACCTTGACAATTCATCTTATCCCTTGCTTTTAATATAAATCATTTAGTCATTCATTTGTAGTGTAAACTTTCCATCTCTGTCTCCCACCATTCTGTTTTTAGTATACGGTTGTAATTTATTTTAAAGATCTTATATAATTTAGTTTTTTAGTATGCTGGTGCAATTTATTTTAAAGATTTTAACCATTATCTTAGTTGTGTTACTTTTACTCAGCTTTGTCAGCCAATAATTACTATTCTTGTAACTACCATTAAAATACTGTAATGTCTCTTTTAGGCTTGAAAATGTTGTTATGAAGAAACAACGAAAACGCGTCGCAATAAAATGTGGTGTCTCTTAACCTACGCTCTTCTTTTCCTACTGAGATATGTATATATATATATATATATATATAGATATATACTATATATATATATATATAGTATATATATATATATATATATATATATATATATATATATATATAATATATATATATATATATATATGTCTTGCTTGCGTACTGAAATTCCTTCGCTCAAGTAAGCTGCCCTTACAGCTCAGCTTGTCTCCAAGCAAGACATGATATGTGATTTCACTAACATTACACACATTGTAAGATGGTACACACACACACACACACACATATATATATATATATAAATATATACGTATATATATATATATATATATATATATATATATATATATATATATATATATATATATATATATATATATATATATATATATATATATAGTATATATATATATATATATATATATATATATATATATATATATATATATATATATATATATATATATATATATGTATATGCATGTATGTATATATATATATATATATATATATATATATATATATATATATATATATACATATCATATATGCAATTGTAATAGCCACAAAGACCTCTTAACTTCTTAAATTCTTTACTTCTTTTTTTGTTTTTACACGCTTGTCACTACAAAGCTGAAGATCCAAGTACAAAGAAACTGAAGAAATTGTGATGTCCAAATACGGGAAACGAACCCAGGTCTCATAATCACAAAGAGGTAATGGGCATGTTGCCGCCCTGACCACGGCAACGTGACCTCTTTGTGAATATGGGGACCATGGGTTCGTTTCCCGGTACCGGACATCACAAATTCTTCAAAGTTTCTTTGAACTTGGATCTTAAGGCTTAGTGACAAGCATATCAAAAAAAAAAAAAAAAAAAAAAAAAAGAGCAAAGAATTCGAGACGTGAAGAAGCTTTGTGGCTATTACGATTACTATGTATCTGGTAAAATAGGGACCAGTAGATTCTACACACACACACGCAAACGCACACACACACACACACACACACACACACACACACATCATATAGATATATATATATGATAGTAGTGATATAGATATATAGAGAGATATATATATACATATCTATATAGTATGTATATATATATATATATATATATATATATATAGATATATATATATAGATATATATATGATAGATATATATATAAATATATATATCTATATAGTATGTATATATAGATTATATATATATATATATATATATATATATATATATATATATATATATATATATATATATATATATATATGGGTCAATGAACACGATAACTGAAGAAGTAAAAATCAGCAAAAAAAAGCAAGAAAAAAAAATATTGAAGGAAATATCCGATACACCAGACTGAAAGCTATTAAGACTGACGGTATTTTTTTTCTCCAGGTCTGTCTCCTGATTTCCCCAGAGCATTCACTAGACAATTCGCCGAATTAACTCTCCTAGTAAACATTTCTTCAACTGCATCTCATTTCAGAAGACGAAGCTCAGGAGACTTTTTTTTTTTTTTTTTTTTTAACAAAAAATAAAGTCATCAGAAGCTAGACACTTATAATGAATTCATGGAAGTAATCAGATGGTTTGGAAAGGCTCCCCGGTTTCTCTTTTTCTTATTTGACCCTGTAATGGAGGATGGAACTCTTAAAATAACTGTCCTTCTCTCTCTGTTTGCTGTTGAAATGTAGGTACATCTTCCACAGAGGAAGAGTAAAGTCAAAGTCAAGATTAAGAAATAATGTAACGGTCGAATGGCAGTATCATATCATAATAAATAAACTCACATACTACACAGAAAGAATATAGAATGAGTTTGACACAAAACTCACATTCTACGCAGAAAGAATATAGAACGAGTTTTACACAAGAATAATCTTCAGAAGGATTAGGAAGTGAAGTTCACTACGACATTTACTATCGGTAATCATAGGTTTCAACTATTTTTAACATCCTTGTAAAAGTTCGTCAACGCCTTAAACTGTATTCCATTCGAAACTCCTGCTAAACCTTCGTGAGGAGACTGAATTAACAAAAACCGATGGCATTCCGTCAGTCTTTGAACTAAGCTTAACAGCAATAACGCTGTAATAATATTAGAATCATATTATCAGTGAAAAAAATTAGTATAATTACCAGTGCCGAGCAGGAATCGACCCATGGTCTGGTAGACAAACAACATAGACAGTGACTTTGATGGTCGCGGCAGAAGCACTTGTAATTATATATATATATATATATATAGATATATATATATATATATATATATATATATATATATATATATATATATGAATAACTTGATCACGAACTATATAAAACGTGATGCTATGTATAAATAAAGGTTGCCACCAAGGAAAAAGATGAAAAAGCGGGATAGCCAAGCACTTTCGGTCTGGTTCGACCCTTTACTCAGGCACAACTGATCTTACAGAGGAAAAAACATAGTCAAGGTAGGCTTAATATCCAAACTGACACTACAAGATTAGTAATAAGGTCGATTTCACTCTACAGAAACGAGGAAACGCCTGAGGGCAGCCACACCTTGGAGGATACACACGCCGGTCAACAGATGATTCACCAGAAAACAGTACATTTTGAAAAAAAGGAGGCATATACAAATTATCATGAATTTACAAAAATGTTACCAAAAAAATTATTAATGAAAAAAACGAAAAAAAATATAGATATATCGAGCAAGAGAGAGAGGGAGAGAGAATATCGAGCAAGAGAGAGAGAGAGAGAGAGAGAGAGAGAGAGAGAGAGAGAGAAATAATAGCTATATACATGTGGGACTAATTTATTAGTAGTTCATTTATTTTAAGGTCCTTCATAAACATTTTACAAATATACAGGTCCAAATGGTACATTCCCGGACTAAGATTTAGGTTGTTTTTATTAGTGATTTGTATAATTGTTGATTCCAGTAAATTTCTTGAAACATAATCATGATATCTAGCAATTACAGAAGTATCACCCTAATTAACACAATCTGAGTGAAAAAATCTCATTGTATTAATTGAGATGATACCTCTGTAATTGCTAGATCTAATGATTATTATATATAATAATCATTATATATATATATATATATATATATATTATATATATATATATAATATATATATACCTATATATATATATATATATATATATATATATATATATATATATATACCTATACCTATATATATATATATATATATATATATATATATATATATATATATATATATATATATATATATATATATATATCGCTCGATATTTTCTCTCTCTCTCTTACTCGATATATTGATATTTTTTTCGTTTTCATTAATAATTTTTTGGGGAACATTTTTGTAAATTTCATGATAATAAGTGTATATGCCCCCTTTTTTTTTTTTTTTTTTCAAAATGTACTGTTTTCTGGTTGAATCAGTTGTGCCTCGCTTTTACAATTTTTCCTCCATGGCAAAAACCTTTATATATATATATATATATATATATATATATATAATATATATATATATATATATATAAAAAGTTGTAGCTAAATATAAGCAACAAAATTATTATATTCAGTTGTATAAATGATTTTGGACTTTGTATGGCCAAACATTCACCACTCTCTTATGGTTAAGTCTGTTTTAGTTTGTGACCGTTTGATCTCCGATTATCCTAGATTATCTCTTGATTTTCACCCTTTTGACAATAATCATCTGGTGTTATTGATCTTTTTGTTTACCTCGGTACGAATTTCTGCCTAGTTATTTTTCTGTGGTATTCGCTTATATCATGAAGTCACGTGCCTCTACTGTGTTTTACGAATATATATATATATATATATATATATATATATATATATATATATATATATATATATAGTATGTGTGTGTGTGTGTGTGTGTGTGTGTGTGTGTGTGTGTGAAAC
>NC_061090.1:11416486-11418986 GCF_015104395.2 Macrobrachium nipponense | reverse complement strand
TTATAGTTCTGGGGATCTAATATCTCATACGAGGATTATTTCGAATTGATTTTAATAATGGAAAAATATTTTTAATTATGTTTGACTTTTTTCCCAAAGGGTAATCATTATACAAATGACCAAGTGTTTGAGACCAAGAACACGATAATGACACGTATCAAATTAAGAAAGGGTAAATAGGTTCCCTGAACACAAGAATGTCAAAAGATAACCCGAAAGAGAAAAAAATAATGACTGGCCAACACCTCTTGGGGTCCTAGCTCTCTCTACAGGTACGTCTATCACACTATACGGAGCTTGAAACGTATCAGTTTTATTTTGCTGTAATAGAAAACTATTGACGTGGCTGTTTGTCTGACCGTCCGCACTTTTCCTGTCCACCCTCAGGTCTTGCAGACTACTGAGGCTAGAGGGCTGCAAATTGGTATATTGATAACCCGCCCTACAATCATAAACCATACCAAATTGCAGTCCTCTAGCGTTAGTAGTCTTTATATTATTTAAGGTTAAAGTTAGCCAATAACACAAACCATCACCGGCCTATGGCTGAAAGTTTCATAGGCCGCGGATTTAAATTTCATGGGCCGTGGCTGAGTTTCATACAGCATTGTAAGCTGTACAGAAAACTTGGTTGCGCGGAAGAAATCACGGGGCATTTTTTACTTGTTTACTATTGGCCACTTTAAAAAGTTGTTTACATACAAATACATTATTTACAACTAGTAATGAATTCCTGGATTGTATATCAATCTGATCGCATTTTGTAAACAACACCATGGAATTGCCATGGATGTCTAACTAATGCAACAATCGAGAAACTGATTTAAAAAACAAACTATGGACAAAAAATGGGCAAATATATACCCATTATTGTTCAGTGATCCATTTAGAAAGTATTTTTTCCCATCTGTTTTGTTTTGCTCAGTTCTATAAATGGTTTGTAAACAGCCGGTTACTGGCAACAATTACCTGTTCCACATATCAGATCTGGTTTGATGAACAACAAACAAATGTCAGATTTGCGTACAAATGATGAATATTCTTTTAGTGCATATCCGCTCTTCACAAAGCAATTCGCTAGCTAGCCCACTTTAGAAAACTACAAAGTTTCGTAGGTATACTTGTTGATTTCTCCATGACTTGTGGATCTAGTCTCAAAACTAAAGAAAAAAAGTTGATCACAAAATCAGGCTCTTGGCTTTTTTTTTTTTTTTTTTTTGTTTTTTTTTTTTTTTTTTTTTTTTTTTTTTGACATCGTCCCTTGCAAAAACCCTATTGTCATACACTGCACTGGCAACATTTTATTTCAAGATAAGGTCACTACGACATAAGGAATACCATATAGGTTACTTTTGTCTCCATTTTCACATTGAATTCAATTTGTGAAAATGTGATCCCATGGCAATAAACTTAAATCACTTCGAATTTGCTTGTATGATTCCATAATTTCCTAATAAAGGTTGTGCCCTCTCGACTGTAATATTTTCCATAACTCTGTTTACTGATATTATAGTTATATGATGATAAACCTGTAAGACTTCTACAACAATTATGATACAGAAAACAAGCATTTATCTATTCAAGGGTGATCTGTACCGCTTTTTTTGACAAAGTTATTCGTGAGCTTTGAAATATGGGAAGTATTTGGCTCTTTCTCATTCTGGAATTTGTAATAATTTCATTGTTTTTTCACCCTAGGCTGTCAGATTAAGCAATTAACTGTTTTCGTAATCCTGGAGGATTTGCCTTTTACATTATTGGTTAATAAATAATCAACCTTAATCTTCCCTTACGTATATCACCATAATTAACTATTAGTTTGCTCACAGCATTATCTAAACTAGTAAGCTGTATTACGTCAAAACAAGCCATTTTTAATAAGATAGGTTATTACGAATTATGATTTCCATTAAACATGGTTTCCGTGAACAGGTACCGATTTATTTATTATAACCATCTTATTGATATCTTGTTCTGTCTTATTTAGTGTGTTTAGTAAAAAAAAAACAAAAAAAAAAAAAAACGCTACAGTAGCATTCCCAGTCTATAAATACCGCACGTCAGATTTGTGGGAATTTGAGATATATTATGAAACACTAAACACTCAAAACTCAATTAGCCTAGGACTTAAAATCCAGCTCCCTTTTACCTGTAGGACTTAAAATCCAGCTCCCTTTTACCTGTAGGACTTAAAATCCAACTCCCATTTACCTGTAGGCCTTAAAATCCAACTCCCTTTTACCTGTAAGACTTAAAATCCAGCTCCCTTTTACCTGTAGGACTTAAAATCCAGCTCCCTTTTACCTGTAGGACTTAAAATCCAACTCCCTTTCACCTGTAGGACTTAAAATCCAGCTCCCTTTTACCTTAAAGCACCAAACCCTACAATTTTAAATCTGCAAGGATTTGAAAACGTTTCCACCTGCTGAAAACTGAAAGGCTAAAACCTGAAGCCATCCCTCAGTTGCTAAGGTCAACAGAGGAACACTAGGTCTTCAGG
>NC_061090.1:11406486-11413986 GCF_015104395.2 Macrobrachium nipponense | reverse complement strand
CTTCGCCTGGCCTGAAATGGCGCCTCTGAAATTCTGCAATATCTCGTTTCTTGCATTGCAGCCGGACGAAGCTCGCGGATATTCTACAGCGAGAAACGCGAGAGTGATTCCATCTTCGCTGCGAACGCCGCTCTGTTTTCCTTTTTTTTTTCCCCGGACTCGAAGATAATTCCATTAACGGCGTATACAGCGTATCTGGATGGAGCTCTGAGTTGGGTGTATCGCTTCTGTATTTCGGTACACTTCTTCCCGTTGCGAGATTTCACTGGTGTTTACGGTGGTGCTGCATCTCGCGTTTGCAGCGATGCATGCATAACCCGGTTGTTTATACTGTATACCAAAGACTATATAAAAAAAATAACGTTCTATGCATGTTTACGACTCTTCACAATGTGTGTGTGCGTGTGCATGTGTGTGT
Organism: Macrobrachium nipponense; assembly: GCF_015104395.2. Classification (NCBI taxonomy): domain Eukaryota; kingdom Metazoa; phylum Arthropoda; class Malacostraca; order Decapoda; family Palaemonidae; genus Macrobrachium; species Macrobrachium nipponense. Next base: position 11,413,568 of record NC_061090.1, on the reverse strand, counting down.
GTGTGCTTTGTGTGTATAAATCAATTATAATTATATCAATTTTAAATACAGAAACGGTGAAAATGCGCGCTCATGAATGCAGTCCTACGCGCGCAAAACCACACAGAAACATATATATATATATATATATATATATATATATATATATATATATATATATATATATATATATATATATGATATATATATATATACTATATATATATATATATATATAGATATATATATATATATATATATATATACATATATATATATATATATTATGAATTAAGACTGATGGTCGTGGAAACGAATAACTTTCTCTCGACTACGATTAAGTAGGAGACGATCTGCTTGATCAGGTACAAAGAAAACAAGATGTCGGCTGAAGGCCCAAATACAATTTACGGGGAAGAAATCCTAATGAAACTCCAAGGGTTGAATTACCAGGGGAATGTATTTACATCTAAGGATGCTATATTACTGAAATCAAGGCGTCGACAGACGCGCTTGACTCTAGCCTAAGGCCACGGACTGGAACAGTTGAAAATGAGCAGTGTTCAGAGACACATGTAATGATTCGCAGCGTTTCTTAAAGGCCCAGAGCAATAGGACAAAGGGGGGATCCACCCCCTTCACAGCAGGTAAATTGCAGACACCTGCAATACAGACGTCGTATGAATACGTGATAAAGGTTAACATGAATCTTAGATTCCTCAGAGGACAAGGAATGAATGAATTATGGCTCAAACTTTACTGTACTGAAATGGGGAATTGAACATAAATTGCCTTTTTAGGGAACCACAGCTCTTGAACCAAGATATCTTCTAAGGAAGCACAACTGTGGGGATGGCTGAATCACTATCAATGATAAACGGACAGATAATGAAATATAAGAAGATTGCCACCACTCGTTTGCACATGTTACCTTTCTCCTGAGATATATATTCGTAAAATGTAGGTGAAGGAAGTCAACTTCTTCAAGCATTGATAAAAAAAACAAGGATTTCCCGTGGCGGCCCACAGCCACGTGAGTTCAAGCTTGGGTCCTGGTAGATGCTGCATGGCACGGTGGGGAGGGAGTCTATCAAGGTGTGACCTGAGTCACCTGATCGAACTGGGGTGTGAGAGAAAGTGAGAGTTTCCTCCTCACGTTGGTCCTTTTATTTCGTCTGCTGACTCATTTCAGTAGTTCTGGAAAGTACGAACAACGGCAGCTCAGAAAAGACAAGAGAAATGTGGGATGTACGAGAGAGAGAGAGAGAGAGAGAGAGAGAGAGAGAGAGAGAGAGAGAGAGAAGGAAAATATCAGAAGCAGTGCTTTTAATGTTACTTTACATGGATGAAGCAAAGGGGATTCATAATATATACATATATATATATATATATATATATATATATATATATATATATATATTCATATACACACATATATATATATATATATATATATATATATATATATATATATAATTACTTTGAAAAGAGAGTATGTATGAAGTGTATCTTTTACCCATTGTTATCATTATTACAGATGGGTTCTTATTCCATGGTACTAGAGACGGGATCTCTAACCTGACTAATATAATGAAATTATTGACATTTTGGGTCTGGGAGTGAATTCTTAGTCAGGAGGGTAGAATGTTAACTTACTAGTTTTCTTTATGGCAGATTTGGGTTTTTTGTCACTATGACTTGTTAATCATTTTGTTCTATTCTATATTCATCTGCTTTGGTAATAAATAGTATATTTTTATACTTACGAGATCTTAATAGCCTAACGACATGGTTGCAGACAGAGGGCACCATTGACAACAGGTAAGGGTTTTCAATTTGTGTAGTTTAATAAATGGTGGGTAAGATATATATATATATATATATATATATATATATATATATATATATATATATATATGCATATATATATATATGTATATATGTATATATATATATATATATATATATATATATATATATATATATATATATGTGGGTTTCTGTACGGTTTTGCGCGCGTAGGACTGTATTCATGCGCGCACATTTCGCCATTTCTGTATTTAAAATTGATATAATCATACTTGATTTATTTTCTCCGCCGTGGTTCTTGAAGAGGTTGTTGGTCACCACCGAGGTGACGAAAACGTCTGGTTTTCCTTGGTGGACACAACCAGGCATTATCAGACAGAATTCAACTCCTTTTCAAAACAGTGTAATAGATTGTACCCTTGTTAAAAATATTAGTCTTCAAACTAGAGATCTACGACGCTCGAAACATTTGACTTGGTGTTTAAAAGCAACATACAACTGTAATGAAAATTACTGAAATGTTGGATAAACGTTTTATCGTAATTCCTGTACTGCCTTTTTTCGACAGATACTTAGAAACTTTCGCTTCCGCTGATATCATTAAAGCATAAATAACTTTTCCTGTGTATATTTTACAGGACCATTTTAAAACACAGAAATGAGCTGGAATGCGTCTGTTTTTAACGTCTAGAAAATTTTCTAATGTCGCATCCATTATTAGTTTGTTCGAGGTTCTAACAATTTATATATATATATATATATATATATATATATATATATATATATATATATATATATATATGTAATATATATTATATGTGTGTGTGTGTGTGTGATGTGTGTGTGAATGTGTCCAAATAAGAGGTTAGACTGATATATTCTGACAGGCTACTGATAAGAGTTTAGGGTTTTTTGTAATTTTTTTTTTTTTTTTTTTTTTTGTACTGTTCTTTTTAGGATGGAGCAATGCACACAAAGTTCTTTAACAAACTTAATTGAACTGGACAGAAAAAGTACTGATTTTCCAGGATCGCTGACGACAAACGGATCAATATTGGCAACGCCAACCAGGAATTTTAAAAATCAACAAGAAAGAAAGATTTACAAGCCTAAGATAAGACCATGGAATTGTCACAAACAAGTGCAGCAGAGGTTCACCAAAGCTTAAATTCCTAAAGGGGGTAAGCCAGCATCAAAACAGAGCATGCTGCATATTCCTATATCTTTCTTGATATTGTGTTCCTGTGCAACCCTTGGCGCTCAAGTGGTTACAACACACACCTGTCTCTCTTCAGCTTAGCAGCAGGAATCTAGAATTAAAGGAGTGCTGAAAGAACAAGGAAGAGGTATATCGTTCGTTTGTTTGTTTGTATGGTGTTTTTACGTTACATGTAACCACTGGTTATTCAACAACGGGACCAACGGCTTTACGTGACTTCCGAACCACGTCGAGAGTGAACTTCTATCACCAAAAATACACATCTCTAACCCCTCAGTGGAATGCCCGAGGATCGAACTCGAGGCCATCGAGGTGGCACGCCAACACTATACCAACCAAGCCACTGACGAGTTAGACTGGTTAGTGTGGTGGCATGCCACTCAGATGCGCAGGTTCGCGTCTCCCCCCAGGTCGATGAGAAATCAGTGGCTCAGTTTCTGCTGCAGTGTGGGGTCTGCGGTGGGAGGTTGAAACCAACATTATTTTGGTAGCTTGAATTTCAAGTGAAAGCCCCTGAGTGCTTGTCCCATGTGAATAGGTTTTAGCTACTGAAATAATAATAATAATAATAATAATAATAATAATAATAATAATAATAATAATAATAATAATAATAATGACAATCAAAAGCCACAGTAGTGTTAAAATATATTATTGTACGATGGTAAAAAAGACAAGGAGAGACTTTCGGATACTGCTCCGTATCCCTCTTCAGTCCTACTGACGGTCAAACAATGGAGGGAGCGTTACAAACAGTGAAAAAACAAAAAAAAATAAATAAATAAAAAATAACAACTGGTTCAAGGCGGGTGGATCTAAGTGTTGGTCAGGTAATCCCCGTTCGGTTGTTTCCATCCGCCTTGTAGGACTAAAGAGGGATACGGAGCAGTATCCGAAAGTCTCTCCTTGTATTTTTTTACCATTGTACAATAATATATTTTAACACTACTGTGGCTTTTGATTGTCAATATTATAGCCTCGTTACGGAGGTTCCTTAGTTCAATAGTAATAATAATTTTTCAGTTAAATAACATTTTATACTTTCGTAAAAGCCTTTTTACTTGTTCAAGTGAAATTAATATAAAACTATAAATATTTTTGTGACAGTGTTTTTCTTTTAATATATCTATTGTGAAAGTGGGTTACCTATATTATTATTATTATTTATTATTATTATTATTATTATTATTATTATTATTATTATTATTATTATTATTATAAGCAACTGCTAACTTTAATCAAATTTTTATGTGAAGTTAAATGCAAAATGGTTTCTAATATTTGAAGACAATAATGATAAAAACTCCAATACTTTTTTCTCACCTATTTTCAATACTTTTCAATACTCACTCGCCTTTGAAATTATTGTACCTCAAGGTAAATATGTCCACGAATTTCATTATGAGTCGTCCTTCTGATGAAAAGACTTCACCGCTTATAAGTAGTGCTGGGCTTTGGTAATTTACATGTTTAAAAAGTATCTAATGAATATTAACAAAATTCTGTCGAGGTAATTTGTGATTCTTCAAGTATTGTACTTAGACTTCAACTTCTTTTTTGAAACTTAAAATTCAAAGCGTCCGTCCGAGTGGCACTATTACAAACTAGGAGAGAAATAGACACCATTTGTGGATAAATGAAATACATAAATTTCATTAATTACGCAAATATAAGGTTCGTTTTGCTTTAATTGCCAATTAATACCAAGGACATTTTAACTTAAACTAATATCTGAAGGAAAAAGATAAAGATAAATCAATACCAAGGACATTTAACTTAAACTAATATCTGAGGAAAAAAAAAATAAATATAAAGTTGAAAAAAATGGGAATTTAAGTTATGAAGCTAAGGGCATCGATCCTCCCAGCTCAGTTAAGCTTTCAGCTATATAATAGATTCACATCAACCTTGCATTAAATGTCTAGGCCAGCCCCTTACGACGCTCCTGATTGGCTGTTGATAAGCCAGTCAAAGGCCTGGAAAATCTCAGTCTCTAAGAGAGTTCACAAGGATAACAGCCACGTTCCACCTTCTCCTGAAGGATACGTCAATTTTAAAGTATCCCTCAGGAGATCTAGAACATCATCCTCCTGCCTATAACTCTCTCGAGAGACTGAGAGTTTCCAGCCCTGTGACTGCCTTATCAACGGCCAATCAGGAGCGTCGTAAGGGGCGTGCCTGACAAAGACACGGTTGCTGTGACTCTACTATAGTAGCATCCTTAGTTCTCACCCCTAACTAGAGAGTTCATGACTTCAATCCTGGTGGTATAGTACAAGGGGATAGTTGGTGACCATCGCTCTTTGGGTTGCTAGTTTAAGATCTGTTCACCGTTTGATAGATTTCACTACAGCGACCTCACTGTCCATGTTGTTACGATGGGGGCGGGGCGGGGGGGGGGGTGTTTACATACTAGTTCTATCTGTGAGCCATCAACTACCATAGTAAAGTACCATAGTTGGATTTGAATGCTGATCTTTGTTCTATCTGTGAGCCATCAACTACCATAGTAAAGTACCATAGTTGGATTTGAATGCTGATCTTTGTTCTATCTGTGAGCCATCAACTACCATGGTTGGATTTGGGAGCTGATAATGCACGTAATACATAAGGCACCTTACGGATGAATCTCATGAGTGACAGTGAAGCATTTGATGAAGAAACTGTTTGCGATTTTGACCGAGTTTTGATTTCTAACAACAAATAATGAAAGTCGTCCAAATCTGAGACATAACTTCTTTTTGAGAAAATCACTAAGTAATTACTTTTCAAGCGTATCCATACCGTGAAATCTCGACTATTACTTTCCTAATACGTAATATTTCTGTTTTCTCTCTCTCTCTCTCTCTCTACTCTCTCTCACTCTCTCTCTCTCTCTCTCTCTCTCGCTATAAGCTGTTTAATGGACACTCGTAGCCCACCCTGTTCATATTTTAGTAGCCTTTAATAAGTTACGCTTTTGCTTTCCAGTTGGAAAGAAATATTTACACTGGAACTCCCCCCCCCCCCACCCCCCAGAAGGAACAGTACCCCAAATCCGTGTCAGAAAATATAATAGACACACACGTTTGTTTTGCATAAAGTCATTTATAATTTTCGGTGAAGTTTTTTTTTTCCCCCGCGGAGGCGCGAAATTGAATACATTTACATACATATTGCTATGGAATGTTAGAAGACGTCTTAAGGAAAAAAAAGAAAATCTTCACCGTATACTATCTTTTATAATGTCAGTACTTGCTAACGTCATCTCACAGGGATTTCTGGTTTAAACGGAAAGTCTAAGCACATTCTAAATATATATATATATATATATATATATTATATATATATATATATATATATATATATATACATATATATATATATATATATATTATATTATATATATATCATATATATATATATATATATATACACATATGTTTTGTGTGTGTGTATGAGTGTGTATATGTATGTATATATGTATGTATGTATGCATTTATATATATATATATATATATATATATATATATATATATACTATAAAATATATATAAATATATATATATATATATATATAATATATATATATATATATATATATATATATATATACACACATACATACATACATACATACATAAACACACACACACACGCAAACACACACACACACACACACACACACACACACACACACATATATATATATATATATATATATATATATATATATATATATATATATATATATTATCACGCCCGAAAGTATTTTCGTTCGTTTATTTATATATTTATTTTTTGCCCACGCAGTCGTATGTTTGCTGCTTGTTAGTAACTGGGTGCGTTTGCTTGTTATTTGTTTCGCAGTCGTTAAGGAGGATGGTTTCTAATCCAATAATTCTTCCTTTACATGATGACGTGGAGGCAGAGAGACTTTTTTTCGGGAAAAGCCCAAGTTTGCCGTGAGTGATCCTCTGAACGCTAGAGAGGTTGGGATTGCCTCTGAGAGGTACTTGTCTACTGAGAGCAGTGGATTCGCCTTGGATCGCTTGCCAATGGTGAGTGTAGCTGTTAGCGCCCTTTATTCGACATC
>NC_061090.1:11404080-11405986 GCF_015104395.2 Macrobrachium nipponense | reverse complement strand
GTACTGGTGCCTCTGTATTACCTTTTACTCTGTAAAATGTTTTATTGTGTTAAATTTCTATTGAAGCTGCTAAAGTATTTCCCTTCAACAACAGTAAATCACTGGCATCGTTGAATTTAGATTTGAAATAGATATTATCAACAACACCACCAGCGCTGGTCTCACCATTAGCATTAACGTCATTAGTTTTATAAGGTTTTCATTAAATATTAGAAATAATACATATTCTGATGGAAGACCTCATAACATTCGAGATTTTGATACTTTATGCGAATAAGGCTATTGAAAACTTTTTTTTTTCCTAGGATCACCTTTTACGTTTATCAAACATTTGATGAAATGACAGCATAAATATTGCTGCTCAACAAAACGTAATCATAGCTTACAACTAACAGCGAGCCAATGTCAACGCAATTCCATTTATGGAAGGCAAATACACGTCAGACGTGTAACTGAAATGTTGAAAAATAATGAGTTTATTCTCAAATCCTAATCCGCTTATTTTACAGATGTTTATGCTAAGAAATCTCAGAAACTTGAGTAATGAGTATCTCGAACTAATTCTATTTTATCTTAAGGCTTGTCCACACTAGGAAACATTGTTGCTAACAGTTTGCAAACTGTTTGCAAACATTTTTCGCAAACTTTGTTTGCAAACAATGTTTCCTAGTGTGGAAAGGCCTTTAAAGAGAAATGTGGCTTATTTACAGGGGGGAGGGGGAGGAAATCATTAATTTCTTTATATTAGGGTAAAATATCGTAGAGTAAACTAGAATGAAAAACGATAAGTGTTCATCATAAATCAAAAACTTTTTTATTTCTGCATATCGTCAGTGACTTATCAATGCTCACCAAAAAATATGAAATAAAAATAATATATCATTTATCCCAAGTTATATTCATGAAATAGAAGACTATTGTCCCTATAATGATCAATATAATTTACAAAAATAACACATTTCGAAGAAATAGCGGAACCGCTACATTGAAGTAAACAGCCCAATTTAGAGGAATGACTAGCATTGAATATTCATTAGAACAATGATTTCTACTCTCTTTCCCCCTCTTTGTGTAATATGATTTTCAAAATGGCTCCATAAGTGCTCTGCCCTTTCCCCTTTTAAAAGATTTCATTTTATTCTCCAGGACATACGCGATACATTAAGCAGCTAAAAAGCAAGGTATTGTATAGTCATAAAAAGACGAAAAGGGTTCGGTTCATATCTTTAATTTCCATTATGCTTCTTCCCTTTCCCTACCTGATCTCTTTCTAACATACTGCTCTCGAACGAGCTCCTCTTGTCCATTTGAGCCGAAGTAAGTTCCTTACCGAAAGAAGATTGGTCGTTATATAAATGTGCAATTAATGTTCAAAGGCATAAAGAAAATTGTCAACTAGCTCAAACAAAGATGTCTTTGGTTTGAATAGACTAGAAAGTGCAAAAGCTCTTGGCCACTTTGTCAATACAAAAGTGACTATGTTTATTTTTTTCATTCTCTCTCTCTCTGTCGCTCTCTCTCTCTCTCTCTCTCTCTCTCTCTCTGTCTCTCTCTCTGTCTCTCTCTCTCTCCATGTGCACTGTTGGCAGAGTGGTACATTGTGTGTGGTTTTTTTTATCATTAGCCATCAAGTATCCTAGGCGTATTGATGGCTGTCTTCTTGATTTATTTTGTTTTCTGAAACCTTGTGAATCCCAGTCTATGAGAGTTTAAGTTAACATTCAAATCAATCATTTCGATTTTCCAGTGAACATTCAACAATCAAGACCAGTTTTAATTAGGTTTCCGATTTTCCAATAAACAATTAAACTAGTAGCTTGAATTAAGTCCCATTTTTCCTTCAAGGCACAGAATACACGGAATGCCAATAATGGCTATCTTTTTAATTCATTTTGCTCTAGAAAAA
>NC_061090.1:11369080-11399080 GCF_015104395.2 Macrobrachium nipponense | reverse complement strand
GTAAGCCTTTAGATGCATTTGCTGACTACAGCATTCGTCCTTTCCACCTTGAATGCAAACTTTTATACCAAAAACTTCCCAGACACACTATTAGTAAGTCAGAACGAGCAAACATTTTCTTTTCAGGAAACTCCTTTAGGTTGGACAATCTCTCGAGATCGAACTAGGATATCTATAATATCCATTCGCCGGTAAACCTTATACAGGCAAAAATAATGACAATGATGTCTGAGAAGATGTTTAATGCGTCTAACTCGGAATTTAGGATTGGTGACAGAAATAATAAAATTCGCGTAGTGTGGTTAGTACTACTTTCGCTTGTCATCTAAGCCTCACCTACTCCGAGGTGTTATAGCAGATTCACATGCCCCGTGCATCTGATGACTAGGCCAGTCAGTCACTTACGACGCTCCTTGACTGGCTGTTGATAAGCCAATCACAGGGCTGGAAACCCTCAGTCTCTCTAGAGAGTTCACAGAGGCAGGATGTACGTTCCACCTCTCCTGAGGGATACTTTTGAAAGTCGAATCCCTCAGGAGAGGTGGAACACACAGCCTGCCAATGTGAACTCTCGAGGAGACTGAGATTTCTAGCCCTGTGATTGGCTCATCAACAGCTAATCAGGAGTGTCGTAAGGGACTGGCATAGAAATCAGATGCATGCTTGATGTGAATCTACTATAGTACTAAAACATAGTATGGGTAAGTGTAAAGTAGGCAGCCGCCACGAATACATATATATATATATAGATATATATAGATATATATATGATATATATATATTATATATATGTATATATAGATATAGATAGATATATATATATATATATATATATATATATATATATATATAGATATATATATATATATATATATATATATATATATATTGTTTATTGATATGATTTGACCACAAAATATAGTAATGGGTATATATATATAATACTTTGATCCCCGAGGGGCTAGTACGAAACACGGCGTCCCAATGAGCTTAGGCCATGTTTATTGCTAGGACCTTGGACGAGTAGATACAATTCCAAGGTAGCACCGTGTGGGTTTAGTCTAACAAACTGGCGCTCACGAATAAACTCGGTACGGTAGAGCTCAAAAGTGTTCATTATGAGTGCACACAGAAAATGTGAGCGCTGGATATTTTATGTTTTTTTTTTTGCAACTCCTACCCACATCTTTCATTTCCACGACAGATAGCAATGTAATTCGATTTTTTTAAATGACAATAATAAACAAGAGGCTCTTTAAAGATTCCATACTTAGCTATCACCAGTACATTCCATTTCCAGAGAGAACATCCACTTTAACCCTCAGCGATCGGTACTCGTATTAATGATATGTTGCTTTATTGTACCAGAGATTTTCGCCTCATTTAAATGCTAACATTATTTTTTGTTTGTTTGTTTGTTTGTTTGTTTTTATCCTGTTTTTTACGTTGCAAGGAACCAGTGGTTATTCAGCAACAGAACCAACGGCTTTATGTGACTTCCGAACCACGTCGAGAGTGAACTTCTATTACCAGAAATGCACATCTCTAACCCCTCAGTTGAATGCCCGAGAATCGAACTCGCGACCACCGAGGGGGCAAGCCGGCATTGTACCCGGATCTTTATAGATGGCATTGGCTGCAGGTTCAAGGAACGCCCTTATGAAATACTGACTCATTCGTCTAGTTTATTTATGTCTCATGTTCTGGTTATGATACTGATTTAATTTTTGTACATTACTTATCCTTATTTTTGTTTTTTATGACTTTTCCCATTGGGCATTTAATTTTTTATTTTCTGGGAGCTGCCTATTTAAATTAATTATTTTTTTAGCTATTTCCTTAAACTATGTGCAAATGAAGACTACCAACAACACAGACGGATTCTGCAGAAGGTGCAGAAGTTTAAGCATAGATGTTCATGCGTTAACGTTGATATTGCGCCCCGAAATTGTTCCGAAACGAAAAAGTCATAAATAGATAAAAGGAATCGTTAGATAAGACCGGCCGATGTTTAGTGCCTCAGGAAAAGGCTCCTCTGGGATATTTATCGCCAGTTCCTTGGCCAAAGAAATACATTTGAACTCGGAGGAAAAGGAGGAACCAAGAGAAATTTTCGTGTGAACATTTGCTGTAAAGGTGAATACAGCTTTCACCAACAGATAAATAAATAAAATTTATTGAATTAAACCACGTAACACCTAATGCAACAGCATTCAGCAGGTTCAAAGATATATGTAAGAACTATAAAATTAAATCACATATCTGCTGACAAAACACTCGTAGCATTCAGTCTTTTAATAAAATAATTTTGAGAAGACAGTTTCTAAAAGACATTTCTTCTCAAAATCGTTAGCTCTTAAAAAATTGCTCTGCAAAAGAAATATATTTAAAAGAAAGAAAAGGATAATGTATGACATACCTAGAGAATAGTCCAGATCGATAACATTTGGATTTTAAAAGATAGTAAGATAGTTATATTTATTAACGGGGAGTACCACTTTGCCTATGGGAATGATTTAAATATACCTCTCTCTCTCTCTCTCTCTCTCTCTCTCTCTCTCTCTCTCTCTCTCTCTCTCTCCACCCGTCCGCCTTTGCGCCGCTCTTCCTCCCATTCGAAGAGATAAAATCATCTGTTAAATGAAAATAAATAACGTTGGAAGTATCATAAATGAAAATGTATTATATATATATATAGATATATATATATATATATATATATGATATATATATATATAGATATAGATATATATATATATACACATATATACATACACACACACACACACACACACACACACACACACACACACACACCAATATATATATATATATATTTACACACACACACGCATATATATATTTTTTTTCTAAATGCAATATTACAATGACGTATTATATTTCATTGCTCTCTTGAAACATTTTTTCACAGGAGAATTTATTTTTGTGTCAGTATCAAAACACATTACCTTCAAATAGAATAAATTTTAACATCAGAATCACACTATATACACATCTGTCTATTCCAGTGAGTTTACATTTAACGGAACAACGTAAAAGGATCTCCAGGGGATTTTCGGTAAATTAAGTGTCACATCCTCTTTCTTCGCACACTTTGGAACTGTGATCATTACAACAAACTGCAAATGGAAGTGGAAATTTTACTTTTCGGCGTCTTGTTGACATTTTACCGAACTTGTAGTCTGCTGCATTTTACCAGAAAGAGGCGATACTATATATGTCTTGCGAAGGACAAATGAAGACGCTGAGTAATGCTATTTTAGAGGAATTGTGATTTTAAACTTATTTGTAATTGTATGGTTTATGTTGCAAGAGACGTAGAAGTTTTTGATACCCAATTCGTTAGGCTATGATAGGACATAATATGTACACACACACACACACACACACACACAACACACATATATATAATATATATATATAATATATATATATATATATATATATATATTATATATATGTAATAAATACATTTTAGAATTACATAATCTGTAAATAAAAAAACCCATGACCTGAGGTCATTGGCATTAGGAGGGTCCTACGTGACCAAGGCAGATCTAGATTACGCTATGCGATGTCTGCAGTAGCCTGGTTTAGGTTGTTTGATAAGTTCAGCATGTTTGTATATTGTCTATCTTTTTCAACACGCCTTCCATGGGAAGCGGTTGACCTGTTAACCTACGCCGGAAACTTGTAACTTCCGAGCCGGCGGACTACGTATGTTTTTATGTGAATCGCTGAGATAGCTAATGTTTCGCTATCAACGTGATGCTCTAATAAGTTAGTTCATTTCTAGCGATCAAACGTATCGGTCTCACGACCGAACTGTCTCTCTTATTATGGAGTTACAGAATAAAGTTGTTGTACCTTTTTCAACTTATCCGTTTGAATCATCTCCTTTAATTTAAGAAGAACCACTCTACTAAGATATCACATAGGAGAAAGAAGGAACCAGAAATACTTACGAATGACAGTCGTAAGGAAAACCAAACAGTCTTTCGCAAAAGCGAAAAGCAAAAGACTATATATATATATATATATATATATATATATATATATATATATATATATATATATATATATATATAAAGACAAAATCCACGAAGGCAAATGAAACAAGGCCACGCTGCGATGCTCCATTGTTTCACTTTACTTCGTGTCTTTCGTGGATTTTGTCTTTATTTATCTACTCATGACGTTCCACATTTTCGTGATTTAGTTACATATATATATATATATATATATATATATATATATATAATAGATATATATATATATACACAAACACACACATACCAATATCTTCGTAACAGTCCTTTGTATATTGGTAAACATTACTTTATATAATTCAGTCGATTCCATCAAATCTATTGCATATCAAAGAAAGGCCTGTGATCAATTCTCCAGTTATTCATTTCCTTTCTTTTATGTACGTACGTTTCTTCAAATGTTATCATTAGGAAGCTATTTTCCTTCACTAGGAAAAACGTACCTTTCTCAATTATGATGAAAGAGCTTAAATGAGACAAACTTCTGTACCAACATACACCAATTGGAGGATCGGCTGATGGCCTTTTCTCTACTTTGGTAGTTTACTCGCACAGGAGTTTCTGAACTATTTCACATTGGGCAGCCTTTCAGAGGTGGTATTTCAATGTTTGTTCGCCTCTTGTTATCCCAGTGGTGGAGCAAGTTACTGCGTAAGTTGGCACAGGTTGGATTTGCAGTTCCATGAGCGAGTACTAAATACAAGAGGAACGAAAATGTAGAATATTATATCATGTTTATTAAGTTAAAAAAATACAGCATACTCACGTTCAGTAGTGATAATGGTAATGTAAAATTATTGCAATTGTGGATATTCATTGTTAAATATATCTTAGTTTAACCAGGCCACTGAGCTGATTCACAGCTCCCCTAGGACTGATCAGAAGGATTAGATTATGTTTACATGGCTAGGAACCAATTGGTTACCTAGCAACGGGACCTACAGCTTATTGTGGGATATGAACCACATTACATCAATAAAGGAATTTCTAATCACCAGAAATAAATTCCTCTGCTTCCCCTTTGGCAGAGCGGGGAATCAAACTCGGACTACCGAATCGGTAGGCGAGCACGTAAAACATTCGTCCATCGAAGAACTGCTGGATATTCAAATAATTATATATATATATATATATATATATATATATATATATATGAATATATAAAATTTACCAGTATGTGAATAGTAATTTACAAGGCAATGCAGTAGGTAATCAAACGTTAAATTGCATAGGAGAAAAGTAAATATAATCCTTGGAAAATTGCAAAGCTAGAAATTAATCTGAATTCACAACAGCAAGGAAACATAGGTTACAATATATATCATCCTGCCACCTGCTCCTACCCTTCCCACCGTTATTCACGTACACACGCACAAATCCTCATATATAAACCCTCACACACACCCTCTACAAATTATACGGAAGACTTTATTTAAGCTATGTTTTCTGATGCGATCTTTCCTCGCCTTTTCTCCAATTTTGAATCTACAGGTATCAGATGAAAACGAAGACATTTTCCACAAAGTACTTCCTACGTATCATGGAATATTTAACGACACGGTTTGTTGACGTTTATCTAGTAAACAACTTGACGGAACGGCCTTATGAGACGCCATATGGTTAATTCATAACCTACCGGAGATGCTTTTCAGATTCCTGTTTCCTTTGATGTCCCCCAGAGTAATGAGCTACAGCCTTTGACTTTAACCTTTCGGCCGTTGCCTTAATCGGCTCTGACACTGTGACTTTTGGGGTCATTGGACAAAGACGAAGGACTTTTTCTTCTTCGTCTGTTTCGAATTTTTCTCTCATTCTTTTCGTTTGTCCCAACCATTTGCTTTTCTGTAGATAGTAGTGCATGGTTATTTCCAGTAGCAAATTCTGAATAGCCTAACAACCAAAACTGAAAACTAAATGAATTTTAACTCTCCAAACCTTATCCCAGCATAAAACTCTACACTTTTTAATAAGGGTATTTGTTTAGATAATACATACGGCCCTAGTCGCAGTAATTGTCAACCAAAAGCATTCATGGTATCTGATTATCAAATAAAAATAAAGACTAAATATCATCTAATGTCATTACTTCTTAAGGATTTATTTAATCACTATTTATTGTTAGTAATTATTATCATTATCATTATTATCATGATTTCATTAAATGAAAGAAAGAATGTTGGTTTCAGCTTCCAACTGCAGACCCCACACTGCAGCAGTAGCCAGTGATAGTTCATCGCCCTTGGGGGAGGCGCGAACTAGCGTCATCTGAGCTGCATGCCACGACGCTAGCGACCATACCACATAAATGAACATGTAAACAAAGGTACTTGAGAACGAAAGACCTATGGATTATATGATGAGTGATTTCATCCCAGAGGGAAAGATTGCTTCGTCGAAGCTCTCCTCTTTTTAAATTTGAAATGCAGGCACACATTTTGTGTGGACATTGATTGATCGCTCAAGGCTATGATATTTACCTCTCTCTCTCTCTCTCTCTCTCTCTCTCTCTCTCGTTTTCTCTTTATTCACTACCAAGAGGAGGTCGGCATCAAATACCCAAATTGAATATTTAGAAATGTTATTGTTTTCAATTGTACCTCCAGACCTTGGAACACATTCACTGAGAGAAAATTAAATAACAACAATGGAAAACGCAAGGCTCGAAATAAATCTGAATTCGCAGCGGAAAGGCAGATATCATTTACAATATAAAATATCTCGTTACCTGCCACCATCCCTACCTCTACCCCTTTGTCACTGGGCAAAGATACGCACACACACACACACACACACAAACGGGCACGCACTCGCTGTATAAGTGGTACCGAAAACGATTCATTCCATTGGCTCTCCCATTCAAAGTCATTTTCCTGAAAATTCCCTCTACTACTCATTTTTGTGTTCCTTGTAGTGCCGTCAGTGAACCTCGTGCGGTGCATTGTAGGTATTACTTAAGGTTCTTTGCAGCGTGCCTTCGGCCCCTAGTTGCAACCTCCTTCAATCGTTTTTACTGTACCTCCTTTGATATTCTCTTTCTTCCAGCTTACTTTCCACCCTTTCCTAACAACTGATGTATAGTGCAACTACGAGGTTTTCCACTGTTACACCGTTCTAACCTTTTACTGTCAATTTCCGTTTCAGCGATGTATGGTTTCGTAGGTCCCAGTGCTTGGCCTTTGGCCTAAATTCTATATAAAATTCAATTCAATTGTAGTAATTAACTTTAATTACAGAATACCTATTTATTTCGAAAAAAGAAAGTTAAAGTCTCCCTCCATAAAGCTATTAAGCTAAGTCTACTGATGCGATCTTTCCCACTTTTCCTCCAGTTTTCGATCAACTGGTATCAGGTAAAAACCGAAGACATATTCAGGTACCGCTCTCTTACGTATAATAAATATTTAATGGAAGGTTTGACGTTGATTTAGCAAACAACTTGAGGGAGCGGTTTAATGATACGCCTGATATCCTATCGAAGAAGCATCTGAGGTTTTTGTTTCCTATGACGTCACCCATAGTGATACCCTATATCCTTTGACGTCACCCATAGTGATACCCTATATCCTTTGACGTCACTCATAGTGATACCCTATATCCTTTAACGTCACCCATAGTGATAACCTATAACCTTTGACGTCCACCATTGTGATACCCTATATCCTTTGACGTCACCAGAGTGATACCCTATATCCTTGACGTCACCCAGAGTGAAACCCTATATCCCTTTGAAACGTCACCCAGAAGTGGAAACCCTAATCCTTTGACGTCCCAAACCCATTTAGCCCGATAACCCGATATCCTTTTTGACGTCCACCCAAGTTGTACCTATATCCCTTCCTTTAACGTCAACCCAGAGTGTACCCTATATCCTTTGACGTCATCCTTAGTGATAACCTATATCCTTTACGTCACCCAGAGTTGATACCCTATATCCTTTGACGTCAACTCTGAGTGATACCCTATTTAGCCCTTTTGAACGTCACCCAGAGTGATACCCCATAACCCTTTGACGTCACCCAAGTGAAACCATAATTCCTTTGGAAGTCACCCAGAGGAAACCCTATTATCCTTTGACGTCACCCAGGGGAAAACCCCTATATCCTTTGACGTCACCCCATAGTGATACCCTATATCCCTTTGCGTTCACTCCTGAGTGTTACCCTATATCTTTCGAGTCACCCCATGTGATCCCCTATACCTTTGAACGTCCAACCATAGTTGATACCCTATATCCTTTGACGTCACCCAGAGTGATACCCTATATCCTTTTGACGTCAAACCCTAGTAATACCCTAAATCCTTTTGAACGTAACCCCAGTGAAATTACCCATATTCCCTGACGTCACCCTAGTGAATTACCCTTATCCCTTTGACGTCACCCAGGAGATACCCTAATATACCCTTTGACGCACCCATATTGAATACCCTATACCTGACCGTCACTCTGGAGTGATAACCATATAATTTGACGTCACCCATATTGTACCCGATATCCTTTGACGTTCACCCAGATGAATATATCCTTTGACGTCACCCCGAGTGATACCCATATCCTTTGAACATCAACCCACAGAGTGATAACCCTATATCCTTTGACGTCACCCAGAGTGATACCCTATATCCTTTGACGTCACTCTGATGATACCCTATATCCTTTGACGTCACCTCTGATCACCCTATTACCTTTGACGTCACTCGATGATACCTATCCTTTGACGTCACCCAAAAGGGGGGAAGGTTTTTTTGGGATAAAACCTATAATCCTTTGACGTTTCAGCCATAGTAAATAACCTATATCTTTGGACGTCACCCCATAGTGATACCCTATATCCTTTGAACGTCCCACAGAGTGATCCCTATATCCTTTGACGTCACCCAGAGTGATACCCTATTATCCTTTGGACCCCAGATCCTTTACCGAGATACCCTATATCCTTTGACGTCATTCCATAGTGATAACCTAATATCCTTTTTGACGCAAAAACCCATTAGTGAAATACCCTATCCTTTACGACGTCACCCAGGAGTGATACCCTATACCCTATGGACATCACCCCGAGTGATACCCTATATCTTTGACGTCACCCCAGAGTGATACCCTAATACCCTTTGACAATCAACCCAGAGTGATACCCTATATCCTTTGACGTCCACAGAGTTGATACCCTAGATCCCCTTTGACGTCACCCTGAGTGATAACCCTAATCCTTTGACCGTCACTCTTGAGTGATACCCTATACCTGTTGACGTCACCTAGTGATCCCTATATCCTTTAGTCCAACCCAGAGTGAGTGATACCCTATCCTTTGACTCCACCATAGTTTGAAAAAAAAAAAAAATACCCTATATCTTTTGACGTCACCATAGTGATACCCTATATCCTTTGACGTCATCCATACCTTTGATACCTATATCCTTTGACGTCCCGAGTGATACCCTAATATCTTTGACGTCCCCATAGTGATACCTATATCCTTTGACGTCACCCAGAGTGATACCCTATATCCTTTGACGTCACCAGAGTGATACCCTATATCCTTTGACGCCTCACAGAGTGATACCCTATATCCGTTTGACGTCACCCTGATGTACCATACCTATCATCCTGAGCGTCACTTCTTGAATTGATTAACCCTATTATCCTTTGACGTCACCCAGAGTGATATATCCTTTGACGTCATCCTATGAATAACTATATCCTTTGAACGTCGCCCAGATGATACCCTATATCCTTTGACGTCACCTTCCTTCAGAGTGATACCCTATATCCTTTGACGTCACCCAGAAGATCCCTAATTCCTTTTGACGTTCCCCATAGTGATAACCCTATATCCTTTGACGTCATCAGAGTGATACCCTATATCCTTTTGACGTCACCCAGTAGTGATACCCTAATATCCTTTGGAACGTCACGAGTAACCCTATATCCTTTGACGTCACCCAAGTGATACCCTTATATCTTTGACTCACCCAAGTGAATACCCTTATATCCTTTGACTCACCCAAAGTGAATACCCTATATCCTTTGACGTCAACCCGAGTGATACCCTATATCCTTTGACGTCACCCTAGAGTGCATACCCTATATCCTTTGACGTCACCTGATGATACCCCTATATCCTTTGACGTCACTCTGGAGTCCCTACTATATCCTTTTGACGTCCCAACAGAGTGAAACCCTATATCTTTTGACCGTCCACCCAAGTGATACCCTATATCCTTTGACGTCACCCAGAGTGTACCCTATATCCTTTGACGTCACCCAGATTGATACCCTATATCCTTTGAGTACCCAGGTGATACCCTATGATCCTGACGTCACCCCAGAGTGATTACCCCAATATCCTATATGCCTTTGACGTCACCATAGTGTTAATATACCCTTAATTAGCCTGACTACCCTGAGTGAATACCCATAATCCTTTGACGTCACCCACCGCCGAGTGAGATTACCCTATATCCTTTGACGTTCACCCAAGTGATACCCTAATTCTCCTTTGACGTCACCCAGAGTGATACCCTTATATCCTGACTCCACCCATAGGTGATAACCCCCATATCCTTTGACGTCACCTCGGTGATACCCTATATCCTTTGACGGTCACCACATAGTGATACCCTATATCCTTTGAACGTCACTCTGAGTGATACCCTATATCCTTTGACGGTCACCCAGAGTATACCCTATATCCTTTGACGTCACCCAATAGTTATAACCCTAATATCCTTTGACTTCAACCCAGTGATACCCTATATCCTTTGACGTCCACTCTGAGTGAAATACCCTATATCTTTTGACGTACCCGAGTGATTACCCTATATCCTTTGACGTCCCCAGAGTGTACCCTATACCTTTGACGTTCACGAGTGATACCCCTATAATCTTTTGACGTCCCCAAGAGTGTATACCCTATATCCTTTGACGTTTACTCATAAGTGATACCCTAATATCTTTTGGACGTCACTGAGTTGATACCCTATATCCTTTTGACGACCCCAGTGATACCTATATCCTTTGACGTCAACCCCTTAGTGATTACCCTAATATCCTTTGACGTCCCTCTGAGATCCCTATATCCTTTGACGTCACCCAGAGTGATACCCTATATCCTTTGACGTCACCCAGAGTGATACCCTATATCCTTTGACGTCACCCAGAGTGATACCCTAGTTATACCCTACTCCTTTGGACGTTCACCCAAGTGTACCTATATCCTTTGACGTCATCCTAGTGATACCCTATATCTTTGACGTCACCCAGAGGTGATACCCTATATCCTTTGACGTTCCATCTTGGTTGATAACCCTATATCCTTTGACGTCACCCAGAGTGATACCCTATCCTTTGAACTTCACTCTGAGTGATACCCTATTATCCTTTGACGTCACCCTGAGTGATACCCTATATCCTTTGACGTCCACTCTGCCCGTGATACCCTATATCCTTTGACGTCACCCAAGTGATACCCTATATCCTTTTTGACGTTCCCCCATAGTGATACCCTATATACCTTTGACGTCACCCAGGAGTTATACCTATATCCCTGAGCACCTAGAGTGTACCCTATATCCTTTTGATTCTGAGTCACCCCACGTAGATGATACCCTATATCCTTTGACGTTTGACGTCCCATAGTGAATACCCTATATCCTGACGTCACCCAGAGTGATACCCTATAACTTTGAACGTCAACTCTGAGTGATACCCTATATCCTTTGACGTTCCTTCATAGTGATACCCTATATCCTTTTGACGTCACTCTGAGTGATACCTATATCCTTTGAGTCAACCCAGATGATACCCTATATCCTTTGACGTCACTTCGAAGTTGATACCCGATATCCCCCATTTTGACGTCACCCGAGTGACCCTATATCCCTGAAACTTTACTCCATAGTGAACACCTATATTCTTTTGACGTCACACCATAGTGATACCCTATATCCTTTGACGTCCCCCAGAGTGAATACCCTATATCC
This sequence comes from Macrobrachium nipponense, assembly GCF_015104395.2. NCBI lineage: Eukaryota > Metazoa > Arthropoda > Malacostraca > Decapoda > Palaemonidae > Macrobrachium > Macrobrachium nipponense. The sequence continues at coordinate 11,387,030 of NC_061090.1, read as the reverse complement.
CTTTGACGTCACCCAATGATACCCTATATCCTTTGACGTCACCCATAAGTGATACCCTATATCCTTTGACGTCCCCCAGTGATACCCCTATATTTGGGACGGCACCCAGAGTTTGATACCCTAATATCCTTTGGAACGTTAGAGTGATACCCTATATCCTTTGACGTTAATCCCCAGAGTGATTCCCTACCCTATCCTTTGACGTCACCCAGGAGTTCTTACCCTATATCCTTTGACGTCACCTAGAGTGATACTACCCCTATTTCTTCCTTTGACGTCACCCAGAGTGATACCCTATATCCTTTGAACGATCACCCAGAGTGATACCCTATATTCCTTTGACGTTCACCCAGAAGTGATACCCTATATCCTTTGACCTCCCAGAGTGATACCCTATACCCTACCTTTTGTTTCGTCACCCAGAGTGACCTACCCTATATCCTTTGACGTCACCCAGAGTGATACCCTATATCCTTTGTCGTCACCCATAGTGATACCCTATATCCTTTGACGTCACCCAGAGTGATACCCTATATCCTTTGACGTCACCCATAGTGATACCTATATCCTTTGACGTCACTCTGAGTGATACCCTATATCCTTTGACGTCAACCTTTCGGTGGATGTCTAAATCCGCTCTGACGTTGTGACTTTCAAGATGATTTTAGACAAAGGGGAATCGATTATTCTTTGTCTATTTCGATGTTTCTCTCGTTCCTTTAGTTTGTTCCAACCGTTTGCTTTACATTATAGATAATAAGGTGTGATTATTTAATCAATTTTTACTAATCAAACTTTACCGAAGCAAATGAAGCTTTAAACAGATTCTAGTTACTCCGTTTATTCCAGAACTATTACAGAATTAAATTCTTTACTAATTAAATCGGTATATGTGCCTAGATTCCAATGTCCTAGCTTCAAAATATCTTTGCTATAAACATTCGCGGTATTCGACCATCAATCAAATCTAGAGAAAAGGCTTATTCAACATCATTCTTCGCTTAAGAATATATTCATTCTCATTCATGCCATAGATACAACTGCAGAGCTTAAATTTTGCTGTTCCATTTCTTAAGTTCTTTCCCACCTTTATCCCTACATTAAGGGGTCGGTTGCCCGATGCTCCTTCTCCACTGCCTTCAATCAAAGCCATCATCCTTACCAAACCTCTTCTCTCCATATCTTCCTTCACTTTATCTCGCCATCTCATTCTCTGTCTCCCTCTGGATCTTCTTCCTCTAACAGGTTCCTCCCAAGCTCTCTTCACTCTTTCCTATCATCCATCCTCAACACATGTCCATACCATCTTAATCGTGACTCTCTTATTACCTCTGTAATCTTTACTAAGCCTCCCCTTCTTATCTTTAATACTTAAATACTATCAATGCTTGAATTGATATATGATGAGTTATTTCATTCCAAAGGGAAAGATTGCCTCCTGGAAGCTCTCCCGTTTGTAGATATGGCATGCTGGCAAACATGTTGAGTGGACATTGAATGATTGCCTAAGGCTATCATATTTTCCCTTCTCTCTCTCTCTCTCTCTCTCTCTCTCTCTCTGTGTGTGTGGTGTGTGTGTGTGTGTGACTTTCTTTGTATTCATCTCCAACAGTTTTCCACAACACCAAATAACACACCTCATTCAAAGAGGGGTAGCACTAATAATGAAGAAACTTCCCTTCTCCATTCATTTCCTCGTCAGGAGATAGAACTCGGGGAACTGAGGTTGAGCGCAGATTACCATCACTGCCCAATTTGAATGTTTAAAAAAATACATAGTCATAAATTTCACTTTAGGACCTCGAACATCTTTTGCTTAACCTTGGCACTCTTTCTGTTCCATACAGTATAAATATTTTAAGTAAATAATTAAACGAGATTACTGAGAATTTCACGTATATAGGGGAGAAAGTCGTATGGATGGGAAATAAAATATTACTGGGGTTGGCTGTATTATTGTAATTCCATTGATGTTAATGATATATATTGTTGTGGTCATCACTTTAGTGTTGATCCTAATGAGCTGAACAAACATCTCTTCTGATAAAGTCCTTGATTCCAATGGACGCTGTCATGAAGCTATACAAATCCTTACCCCTACGACGGTGTCATGAAGCTATTCAAATACTTGGCCCTATGACGCTGAAGCTATTCAAGCCCTTGGCCCTATGACGCTGAAACTATTGAAAACCTTGGCCCTATGACGCTGAAGGTATGCAAATCATTGGCTCTATCCTATATAGAGCTATTTGGAACCATTGCTGATGTTTTTAATGTGTGTGTGTATATATATATATATATATATATATATATATATATATATATATATATATATAATATATATATATATATATACGTATATATATATATATATATATATATATATATATATATATATATATACTATATATATATATATATATATATATACAACACACATATATATATATATATATATATATATATATATAGTATATATATATATATATATATATATATATATATATATATATATATATATATATACATACATATATACATACATATATATACATATACGTTATACACACAACACACACACATATATATATATATATATATTATATATATATATATATATATATATATTTGTGTGTGTGTTGTGTGTGTATGTATATGTAATTATGTATGTATATATATATAATATATATATTATATATAATATATAATATATATATACTAGTATATTATATATATATATACAATTATATATATAATATATATATATATATATATATATTATATATATATATATATATACATATATATATATATATATATATATATATATATATATATATAAAGAGAGAGTCTTATACATGAATGCTTATAAGTTTACGCAAATATCCCGTAATACAAAAATGAATGCCATTCAGGCTTGAAAAGGCGTCAGTTCTTATTTCTTGCCAACACTCATAGAACCGTCCGGAATCTCTATGATGTTTCCCCTTTTGCTCCGCCTTTTCCAGTTCCTAAATAATCCGCTGGAATTCACAGAGTGGGAACTTTGCTCATTACTCAAATGCATCAACATTCGCCAAAGAAAAAATTGCAATTAGTAATCGAGAGACTAAAGTTGAACTAAGTTCTTTCTTCGTGTAAACTTGGTGACTGGATAATCACAAGAAGTTAAAACTACGAGGTGATGCAGTTTGTTGAGCCAGCTCACACGAGTCGTACTCCAGAGTTTTAATTGCTTTATCCCATTTTTTCTAGGGTATTTCTTTCGTGTAGCTTTTTCTTCACTGCTGTATTTATTTTTTTCTTAAATGGCAGAATTCCCTCTGGAGTTCTTGGACTTGTAGTGTCTTATTTTTCTTACATTGTATACAGTCTTCCCTAATAAAACTTCTTCTTCTTCTTCTTTCTCTAAAAGCTTGTCCCTATTTGGGGTCGCTGTAATGGTTCTTCAACACATTCTTCCATCACCTTCAGTCCAGTATATCTTTCTCGCTCAATCCCAACTCCCTCATATCTCTCTTTACACAGTCAATCCATCACAATTTTGGTTTAAACTATTTTCTGAAATTATGAGAAAGTTTTTGAGTGACACATATCGGCCCTGAACATTTGTCACTCAAAGACTTTCTCATATTTTCAGAAAAGACTAGAGCGGGCTAAGAGTTAACAGCAAATAATTTAAAAGTATGTAAGACTGTAAAAAAAAAAAAAAAAAAATGTAAAACGCCTTTGGATTTAGGCTATGGGAAAGTACGTCGCCGATTACCAAAAACTCAAAATTGCCCCGCGGTCAAACTTGAGTCCCCGGGAATCCCAATCCAGGAGCAGACGACTATTCTGCTGAAACGGGGACCCATGTCCCCGCCAGGATCCCCAAAGAGTGATTATAATAATAGCTACAGACGGATCATAAATACTTGAGTTCACTTGAGAAAATCATCGCATAAAATCCTTTGAAATAAACTTTTTGACTTCAAATGCGTGATTCAGCTAACTGACAGACCTGCACTTTATGTAATGAAATATATGACTGTTATATTCTTTACAAAATAATATTTACTCTACATTATATAAGAGGCAACAATAACATAAATGACTCTGGAAAATGAAAAATGAGTCTTTAGTTTTCATATTGGTTTACTGACTCTCCTCGGCCAACGCGGAATCAGAGGAATTTATCTCTGGTGACAAAAATTCATTTTCTCGAGATATGTAATGTGGTTCGGACCCCACCATAAGCTGTAGGTCCCGTTGCTACGAAACCAATTGGTTCCTAGCCACGTAAAAAAATACCTAATCCTTCGGGCTAGCCTCTAGGAGAGCTGGTAATCAGCTCAGTTGTCTGGAAAAACTAAGATATACTTACCTTTCATTTGTGCAAATCTTGATTTGAATTTCCTTCTATCAGTATGCTACTGGAATAAATGGCAGTATATTTTCTTACGTTTCGATACGTCCATTCTTCGTAAATAATACAATACTGACCCTCAGATCTAAACTTGCTGAGCGATTCCAGGCATGCCCTGGTTATCCATTCTAATAACCTGTCTTTGGGAATATACGGCACTTAACCCTGATACCGGGAACGTGGTCTGTTTACCCAATAAAGTGTAAACAGCAGGGTACAGACTACATCCAAAATCTCGAGTTTTTTTTTTTTATCTTTGTTCTCTACTGGTTGAGATATTAAATCACAATAAGGCTAATCGACAGATCTTGCAATGAATAACTACTCTAAATTTATGCTGTAGTCTCATAAAAAAAAACTAACTAATGTGGTTGGAGGAAATCTTGCAAGGCTTGTACTGAATTATGAGAAGATATAAACTCGGCCAATCTGCTCATATGATAAGGCGGGTAATCATATCCGTCCCTGGAGGTGGACTGACTGTCGCCAGATGATAAGGTGGGAGGGTTTGGGCCGATGTTTGGGTCAAATATGGGTCAGAATGATCAGAATAGAATTGAGGCGGGCGTTGCTGGATTAAGCGTGAGTGATTAGATTTATCTTGACAGTTAATTAGTTTTGATTGATGATTTTTTTTTTTTATTATGTAGGGTATTGTTTATTTACTGTTTATTTTCTACTACTTTGACCGACCCTGACCCTTGAAATAGACAGGTATGATTATAACAGCAGGCCCCCCCCTCTCTAAACGCCCATTGCTCCGCACTCTCTCTCTCTCTCTCTCTCTCTCTCTCTCTCTCTCCTCTCTCTCTCTCATTTCCCGACGGGTTACCCATCGGTTTATAAGCGTAGTTTGTGTACGGTTCTATAACAAAGTAGTGCGATATGCCTCGGTAAAATAAATAATGAAATCGTCATTTCTTGATGATATAGCGTGATCAAGACGAGGAGGTACATTCGAAAACCCATCCACGATTTATTATTGTTTTATTCCCTTACTTGGTACTGATTCGTTCTTTATTTTTATTATTATTTTATCATCTTTATTTTGTTTTATTTTGTTATTTTTATTTTTATTATATTTTTCATTATTATTTTGTTATTTTTATTTTTCTTTATTTAACTTCCCGCAGCACTCCATCCATGTATATATAGCAGGCAGCCATCAATATTTCAATTTAACACAAATATATATTCCAATTTTACACCAAATTAAATATTAAAACTTTTTTAACCTTGCATTCATAGCATCCTTCTCATTAGCCCTCTGTTGACTTTTTCATTTGTTTTTCAACATCGTCGTATACCTCATAAAAGCTTTTTCCACATAATTTGAAATTTCTTATTTCATTGTTTCATAATAAGTAAGTTCTTAACCCTACACCTACCACCTCTTCCAAACTCGCACTGTTCTTCTCCTGTCAATCCTTCTGTTATACGTTAATCCTTCTCAGTTAAAATCCTACTTTGTACATTTTTAGGCACGAAGAATAATGTTGCGACAATATGATTAATTATAGTCTCTTCCATTGCCTAAACTTTGACTCTCAGAATTATTCTTCTCTCACATTCCATGCAAATCTTTCCTTCATCCAGACATGCTTTGTATATCTAGTAAGCCATTGGCGTTCAGTTTCCCAACACGTCTGGTCATATCCTAGTATGATTCCATGCTTCATCCTCTTCTGACATCCTCAACAATCAATATTTTACATGCTTCATCAAACTTACACTAACCCTTCTACACTCACATGACTCTCATTATGTTACTTCTGTTTATTTACATCATTTACTCTGTTATCCATTTGCTCATTATAATTTCTGTCAATTTAATTACCTTTATAATAACTTTTTAGTATCTCCAAGGTTGTTATTAATATTCACCCTTCTTCTTTCATTACTCGTCTTTGTGTATCTCAGTCTGTCATGACTGCCCTCTCCATCCCTTCTGTCAAGAAATTAAACCTCACATAATATCTTTTTTCATTAAATATAATATTTCCTCATCCCTCCACCCATGGTTTTTATTCCCTCTCTCTCCCATCCTATATTCACAATCACTCCCGGTAAAACTATAAGCCCTATTCGTGAAATTCACTTACTTCTCTTATACTTTCACCTCTTAAGTCTTTTATTCTAACACATTTTTCATTCTTTTTTTCCGCGTATGGTATTCTTATCAGAAACTTAATCATATTTAGAGCCTCAATTTTCCCCCCTTTCTGTCCAACAATTTTTCCATACTGTGCAAATATGGTTGCTCATGAATAAAAATGTGATGTTAAATATCTTTTTTTTATTATTATAGGCGTAAGTTTACGATATATCGACTATTCTGTGTACTAAGTACGTCTTTTACGTAAATAATCGGCCGGCAAAATGCGTTACAGGGCTGTTTGATGTTTACATTCCTTGGCCTTGGTATAGTCAGAATTGCCAACATGCCAGGTTTTAGACGAAGGAAAACTATTGTCAGTGTATCATTGCTTATTAAATAACAATATAAAAATAAGAAATAATGAAACCTTGTTTCTTATTATTTTAAACTGTCCTCAGAATCGTCGTGTATTCTTCAATGATAACACGAAATTCTCACTTTTTTGTTGGTATTGTTTACAATCACTGGACCTGGTGCAGTTAGCATTGCCAACTTGCCAGGTTATGGACGAAGAAAATCCACGCAAATGTCCCACTTTATGTATAATTAATCAAGCAAGAGATAATAAATAATTGAAATTTTACTATTATTCTTTTATGTGCCAACTGAATCGTTTTATACTTGTCAGTGACAACACACGAATGCCTATCCTTTTTGTTTGGCAGTCCTGGATCTACGTGGCGTTCAGTTGGATGAAGGAATTTTTGGTGTGGGTGAAAATGATCGTCACCTGACATTATAAAATCCTAATTAGCATTATATTAATTTAAAATAATGACTTGTAATTGGCTGTTATTCTAATAAAAAGCTTCTCTAGTTATTCCATTGGGTTTGAGTCTCTAGTTAACGAGAAAGAAAGAAAGTTAACAAATATCCGAGACCTTTATTCCCCCACGTATTAAAATGTTGTTGTCCTGTCAATAGATGGCGTCAGCTCCTTAATTTTGAGCAAAAATACACCAAATTCCCTCTTAGAGAAAGGACTAGATAGTGGCCACGTGGTCGCCCCATCAATGAATTAAATTATAACTTAAATTTTTACGCATTTTGATAACGTTTTGTGCATTAAAGATGATAAATGTTACCTGAAATTATTGAAATACGATTGGCATGGCATACCTGAATGTAGCTGTTAAATTTATCAACCATTTTTTTAATATGCAACGATGATATTCATGTTGATACCTGAATACTCCTATAATTAATGTGGTAGTATAACCTAGCTTGCCATGCAATTGCTTACTCTTATGCAATTATCATGAAACCCTTCAATTGTTGCAAACCTATTTAAACACTGCGTGTGCTTCCTGCTCCCTTCTACATGCTCTTTTCTATATGCTCTTTTCTACATGCTCTTTTCTCCATGCTCTTTTCTATATGCTCTCTTCTGTGCGTCTGTGGAAATTCGTCCTAGAAAAATGAAGAATGAATCTGAAGAAGCTGAAGAGTGAACAGAAACCTTACTAATGCTTATACTCGGAAATATTAATTCAAAATAATAATAATGAGAATAAACATAAATGACGAAACCCAGCCACAAACTCTCTCTCTCTCTCTCTCTCTCTCTCTCTCTCTCTCTGTATGCTTCCAATAGAAAATGCTGTGGCAATATGTGGGAAACATTTATAACCAATATGATAAAAGTATGAGACTAAATTATGAGGCCCTGTTCGGTCGCCAGAACCCTCAGGGCATTCTCGCTTCAAAACTAAAATCTAAGCGACACACCGAGTACTCTAGGGCCCCGTCCACACGCCGAGCTTTGCTCGACGAACTTTGTTCGATGTGACGTCAGAAGCGGAGAAACTGCAGTAAAGTTCTGACTTTAACGCTGTTTCTCCGTTTCTGACGTACATCGGACAAAGTTCGTCGACCAAAGCTCGACCGTGTGGACAGGGCCTAAAGAAACAGATTCAGCGCTCCTGATATAAGCGATTTTTTTAAGCATTTTTCTTTAGCTACTTTATGACATTGTTAGAACTGTACTAGCTAACACATGTTGCAAGCTTTCCAACCTTACATATGTATTGAACTCTCTTTCTACTTTTTATATAAAATTATCAACTATTTTTCAGGAGTGAGAGAATACATCTCCCTAATGTGAGAGAATACATCTCCCTAATGTCCAATGCTACTGTATATAAAATTATCACCAGAGAATAAACTGGTGGTATATAGATATCTTTGTTTCTCCATAATGTCAAATGCTACGTTTACACCTGCAAGAATTCTTGACCTGTCAGGGATTTTTATTAGTAAATCAGAATGCATCTTTACTCTGCCTCTTACTCGCCGCCTCGTTATATTGGTGACCCCGAAGATGACCGACACCACCAGCACCAGTCCATCAAGCTACAACGTCGCAGCAGCAGCGGCAATTATGCAGCTACCACGGTCTAGGTACAACTATCTGGACCGTGGCAGCTACCACACTTCACAGCCCATAACCTAGAGGCCTAGTTCTTCAGAGTGGATGCCAGATGATATCTTTGAACAAATCACGGAATGGCTCACTAACCACAAAACCACTGTCACTAACTAAGGTCATCCTCCAGTATGCTGCCTGTCCTCAAAGCAGAGAAGTTCCTAGAAAACGTGAGGGCAGCAACAGGAGATAAGCAGCCGTCGCATGTCTACAAGCAACTCCTGCCAAACACTACGATGGACCTTGTGAGAGAGGTCCTACTCACAAAATTACCCAACCAAACAATTGTGGTCATCCCCAACGCATCAACCATGGACCTTGACGAGTTCCTGAAGATGGTCAAAGCTGTTCACTTGGCCCACAAGCCAACTGAGCCTACACAACAGAGAGCAATCCAGAGGGCCCTGCCGCCCCTATAATACACTGCTACCGGAGCTTCAGGTAAAAAAAAAAAAAACAAATACAAGCCCAACGGAAGAAAGTCCCAAGGGCATTTGCTTCTAACACTTGAGGTTCAGGAAAGAGGCCCGAAAATGCGAAAACAAAATTATGTTGCATGTCGAATAAGCTTGCAAAAGGGTTGCAGCAGCAACTTAACAAACTAAACGTCAGCCTGCTTTCCGCTGTCTTCCTTCCAGGTACAGTATGCAGCAAAACTCGTGTGACTTTTTTATTTTTGTACTGGACAAGCGTTGTTCTCAAGTTGCCACTTAGTATTAAATCTGTATTTTATAAACGTATATATGAGGAAAAGTTGGTCACTTGTTATATAGAATCTTATAATTGAAATATATTGGAACCTGACCAAAAATATTTCACGCTACAATATTTCTGAACGAAAACTAAATACGTTACTGTAGCATGAAAACCTCAGATCACCGTGACTTCCATGAGTCGTGTGGAATCGTCAGTCTGGACACTGTGAAAGAGGACATCGCGATGGAGAGCAAGAGAAAAGTTGAGCAGAGCATAGTCTAATGATAAAAATGGGTGCATTTGGGATATGAATCGAAGTTATTACTTTTAGCTTTTGTGGCTTTGTGTATAAAGCAAATGTTAGTCGAGATCATGATTTCGATACTTGCAATAAATTATGGCTTAGGCTTAGGTTATAGCTAGTGCTACATAAGTCTAGTCTCCCGAGGGGTTTCTTCAGTTTGAAGAAAATGTAAATAATAAATAACTGAATAAATAAGCGAGGTGAAGAGTAATCTTCGCTATTAGAAACACAACTAATTTATATTATTTTACTTTTACTTTAGGAATGGAAGACTATAATCAGGTCGGATATTATCAGCTACAACTGTCGAGTGCAGATTCTACAGAATGACAACTGCAACGTATTATAAACAATAATGGCTAGGCCAATGCTATTGGCTTTATAACATACTGGGCTATATTCCAGACAGCAACAAGTTGCATCAAATCTTTGTAACTTATGAAGGGTGTCTATAAGACCATAAAGCAGGATTTGTGAAATTCTTCCACAGTCTTGATGTGGTATACTTCCGTCATTATTTTCTTCATAGGCCTATAGGCTTAATGAGAATGATAATCGAGAAGCGCGAAGTGCACTTGGCCTACGGGTAAGGCAAGCTAAGCCCATTGCGGGCCACTATGCACCCTTCACCAGTTGGGTCTAATGAAATCTTAGGTAGATCTCAAGAAATGTAACTTAGTAAAGGCATTAATAAACCAAGCAGCAAATAATGAATATGAATTGACTAATAATAACGGTACTTAGTAAAGGCATTAATAAACCAAGTAGCAAACAATGAATATGATTGATAATAAAACGGTATAGGTTAAGTAAATGGTATACCAATATAATATTTTTAAAAAATACGTATAATTCTTTGAAATACATAGGTCCCTGTGAAAAATAATATACAAATTCCAGCAAAACAAATAGAGTAAACACAACCTCGTCTTTTAAAACACGTCATACATATATAGCTACACATACATTACATACGAGAGAGAGAGAGAGAGAGAGAGAGAGAGAGAGAGAGAGAGAGGGAGGGTTATTAATTAATTTAGTATGTGAGCCTAGGTTGTCTATTACCGAATTAAGCCGTCTAGGAATACTGTCAACCAGTCTACTGCAAATATTTTCCCCACGCATTGACTCCCACACTGACAAGCAATGGCTTATGATGGCTTGTTTACTGTTCAGAACGGAGCCATCCCATTCCTTTGTCATAATGGCCCATAAATTTTCAATGGGATTGAGATCCGGAGATTTTGCAGGCCAGTCGATCCGAATAACTTCTGGATGCTGCTGTAACCACTTTCTTACTGGCATGCTATTATGAACAGAGGAGTTGTCCATTGCCAAGAATATGGGCAACGGTTCCGGAATCAGTAGCATCCTAACAGATGGAATCAGCACCTCGTCAAGAATGTCAACATACTGCCTGCCAATTTAATCGCTCATGGATTGGCACTAAAGCACCTGGTCCGCAAGACGCCATCCAACCCCAAAGGCCAGCGGTTATCCTCCCACTTCGTCGATTTGGTTCTACATATTTATCCTCAAATCTGAAAAAAATAGAGAGAAGGATTTAGAGAAAATATAAATTTACAGATATTCGGAGAGAAAACAATGACAGTGGGCTTACTTTTAAATATAAAGAAACTGTTTTAACTGCAGTTCTTCCTCTCATCAATAGATCTTATGGATTAGAAAAAAAGAACTGACGCTTTTATTAAGCCATACTTTCAGTAATATTGCTATAACACCGAACTTTTTAACTTTTAAGACTTGAAGTGCATTGTTAAGAAAACACTATAAGGTTATTCTATATAAAACTATGTATATATATATATAATAATATATATATATATAGATATATATTATATATATATATATATACAGTTCTTTAATATGCATTTAACCAAAACTTATTTAAATATTAGAAACAGCTACGTCAGTTGTATTTTCTGCCAGACTTAGTTTACAGTGAAATAATTAAAAGAAATCTTTGGTTGTAGGCCTAATAGTACTATTATGAATTCGGAAAAGAGGCATAAGGAAAGTTGTCATAGCATAGTAACTTAAACGACTTTTAAGTCAGTGCAATGTGTATCAAACATTCACGAGACTCGAAGGAAAGCTAGCACGAACTTCCTCTGCGACTGGTTTCCCGCCAAGCAACACTTCGAAGCGCAGGCGGTCGAAGCGGAGGCGGGATTTTATAGATATTTAAACTGCTTCCTCAGTAATGTCAATTCCCAACTCCACCCTAGGTCAGATTAATTTATATCTTCTCTTGCATTATTTCTCCATGATTACATCGTAACTTCCATTAAAGATATTTGTCAGCAGGTTTAAAAACCAGTGTAAGAGGAATTACTATTCATTAAAGCTTTAGCATATATACAAGACTAGGCCTATAATACAAAGTATATCACACCTAGGCTACACGTAAAAAATATAAGGCAAAATAAGTAAATGTTCATTACCTGGTTTTTCCTGGACGCCAGCAGTGCAGTCTTCCCTGTTGGTCGTTGCAAAAAGTCTTCTCGTCACAAACCATAAGTTCCCAAAACTGCTCGCTCTTGGACAGATATTCGAGCGCAAACCCGAGACGATGGTCCATATGCGTCTGTGTAAGTAGAGGCTTGAGCGCAGGTTTCCTACATAGAAGACCAGCTTCTTCGAAACCGACGTCTTACAGTGTCAACTGATGTTTGTATATTTGTTTCTCGTTTCACTGAAAATGATGACGAAACGGGTGTTTGTTGGTTATAAGTTAATTAACACTTCGTCTTCTTCTGCGGTTGTGCAGCGGGGTCTCCCAGATCTAGGGTGGCTTTTCAATCCTTCTCCGTCGTTGTATCGTTTTAGCCATCTATACACAGTTGTCTTGTTGATATTAAGACGATTAGCTATGTCTTTTTTTGAAAATCTGGCGAGATGCAGCTCAACTATAGCTCTCCTTGTTGGGGGTGACGTTTCCGGTAGCTGTCGGGTTGCTCCAACCATGTTTGGCAAATGACCACAGTTGACGTCATGTTAGGCCACGCCCACAACTACATCTCCGTTACGTTCATTACATTAAATAAATTACTATGATGGCTAACATGTAAAATTCGTTTAATATTTACGTCTTTTCATATTTACCATGATTAAAAACTAAGGTGTTAATGTTTTTTCTAATGACCTAGCTATATTTTGATAAAAAATATATAACATTATACTATAAAACCATGCTAAATGAACTGTATTCTTTTTTATGAGCGAAGTTCCAAAATGTTTCGCCGTTGCAATTCAGTGTCATTAGAAATGTGAAGAAGGTAAGAGTTGCCAGTTAGTCACTTTTTGAACGAAAATCACTGAAATCGGGTCACTCGAGTTTTGCTGCATACTGTACAAGCAAAATTACGGCTTGCAATTTTTCATCACAGATGAAAGATCAAATATGGATTCCTGGTAGAGACCGATGTATGTAAGTCAACCTTCACGATCACCTTAATCCAATGCCCAGCACACTACAGGTGTCAACTGCAAGCAGAGCACCACTGAAAATATACTTTTAGGGGGGAGAGTACTGTGAGGTCCAGCTCAGTCGCTGGGACCATTAGGGCATTCTCGATTCAAAATAAAATTCTACTGAACGCACCGAGTACTCTCAATAAACACAGGTCCAGCGCTTCTGATTCACATCTTTTATGTATTTTTCAGAAGCTACTTTATGACATTGTTACAACTGTAATCATTAAAATATGTCAGACATTGCAAGCTTTCCAACCATGTGTATTGAAGTTTCTTTTTAATTTGTATATAGAGTTATTAACCATTTTCAGGTGTGAGAAAATACATCTGGCTATATATACATATCTCTCTGTTTCTCCCTACTGTCAAATGCTACGTTTACGCTCACAAGAGTTCTTGACCTGTTTTGTGTCAATAAATCAGAATACAACTTGACTCTACCTCCTACTCGCCACCGCGTTATAAAACTTAATGACAAAACCCAACCCCAGACTCCTCTCTCTCTCTCTCTCCCTCTCTCTCTCTCTCTCTCTCTCTCTCTCTCTCTCTCTCTCTCTCTCTCTTTGTACGCTTCCAGTACAAAATGGATGTGCACATATCTGGACATGCAGTTTCTTTCAATCGAAAGGGTTTATGTATTATAAAGCAACTACTGATACTTCATCTGTTCACTCATCTGATTCCAAATGACAATGTTGTCTTTATATTGACAAAATATCAAGGGACAAATATTGTCTTCTTGCGAAAATCAGATGATATATTTAAAAAGGAGTTTCGTATAAATACTCAGATCTGACGTATGACAGGGGTTGTATCTATATTTACCAAAGACGAAAGTAAATATTAATAACTCTCTCGCCCTTATACTGACTTGAGAATCAGAAACAGTGTAATTTCTATAACGTTTGCAAAAGCTTGTAGAAGCACATGTAGTGTTTAAATAAGTTTGCAACAATTTATGAGTTTCATAATAATTGCAGAAGACCAAGCACTTGGATGGTAAGCTATATTATAAGTAATGACACTAATTATAGGAGTATCCAATTATCAAGAGAATTATCATAGTTGCATATTATTAAATGGTTGATAAATTTAACAACTACATTCAGGTATGCCACGTCAATACGTAATCAGTAATTTATTGCTGAAAGGACATACATTTCACATGACATTTATTTTCTTTAGTTCACATAACTATTAAAATACATGAAAATTAAAATTATAATTTAATTTCATCATTAGATTAACGTATTGATTAGGCGACACGAGGTCACTACTTTGTCATTTCTCTAGAGAGGGAATTCAAAGTATTTTTGCTCAAAATTAAGGAGCTGACGCCATCTATTGACAGGACGACAGCATTTTACACTTAGAGGTCTAAGGGTCTTATATATTTGTTAATATTCTTTATTTCTCGTAAACTAGGGACTCAAATACAATGTAATAACTAGAGGGACTTTTTACTAGAACATCGTTGAATTACAAGTCGATAGTTTAAATTAACATAATGTTACTTAGGATTCCATAATGCCAAGTGACGACCATTTTCACCCACACCAAAAATTAATTCCTACGTCTAAATGAACGCCACGTAGATCCAGGACTGCCAGTAATGTAAGAAGAATGGTGAATATGAATAACAACCTTGGAGAGACTGAGAAGTTATTATAAAGCGAATTAAATTGACAGGGTATACGAAGTATGGCTGGATGAAGGAAAGATTTGGATGGAATGGGAGAGAAGAATAATTCTGAGATTCAAAGTTAAGGCAATGGAAGAAACTCTACAATTAATCATATGGTCGTACCTAAAAATGTACAAAGTAGGATTTTAACTGAGAGGACTTAACGTATAACAGATGGATTGATAGGAGAAGAACAATGCGAGTCTGGAAGAGGTGGTAGGTGTAGGGTTAAGAACGTACTTACTATGAAACATTGAAATAAGAAGTTTCAAATAAATTATGTGGAAAAAGCAAATGAAACATAATATAAACAGAGGGGTAATGAGAAGGATGCTATGGTTGTAAGGTTTGGAAAAAAATATAATAAACACACATACAATTAAACGTTTTAATAATTGAAGAAAAACATTTTTTAGAATACAAGGTAGTACTTAATTTGGTGCAAAAGGGAGTCTGAGATCAGGCCATTTGGAATAATCATGGTTGCCTATTATCTAAAGGGATGGATTGCTGCGAGAGGTTAAATAAAGTACAAATCGGAACCAAGCAGTGAGATAAGACAATAAATCGTGGATGGGTTTTGGAATGTTCCCTTGTCTTGATTACGCTATATCATCAAGATATAATGATTTCATCATGCATTTTACCAAGACATATCGCAATACTTTGTTCTACAACCATACAGATAACTACGCTTATAAACAGATGGGTAACGCATAGAGAGAGAGAGAGAGAGAGAGAGGAGAGAGAGAGAGAGAGAGAGAGAGAGAGAGAGGGTGCGGAACATTAATCAGCAACGCTCGCCTAACCATCGGTAACAATCTGACCCTATTTGTCCATAATCAACCACGTTAATCAGGAACGTCCACCTTATCATCGGCGACAATCAGCCTACCTGCAGGAGAAAAGAGATGATCACTCACCTGATCAGATGAGCCCATGAGTAGGGAAGTTTATATATAGTATTACGTTGTGGTTTTACTAAATTGCCTTTATCAATGGACCGACATAACATTTGATCAATATCTTTTACTGGATGTTAGAAAATCATATGAAATCCGTATGCTAGTAGCTGCATGGGTTAAAACAGATTCTATGGAATGGGCAAATCAGCTCTTGGTAGCTGAGTTCAAACATTTTCTATGGAATGAGCTAAACAGCCTTTGGTACCTGACTTCAAATAGATCCTATGGAATGAGCACAAAGGCTCTTGGTAGCTAGCTAAATTCAAACAGATTCTGGAATGAACAAAAAAGCCCTTGGTAAATGAGTTGAAAAAGATTCTATGGAATGAGCAAAACAGCCTTTGGTAGCTGACTTCAAATAGATTCTATGGAATGAGCACAAAGGCTCTTGGTAGCTAGCTAAATTCAAACAGATTCTATGGAATGAGCAAAACAGCCTTTGATAGCTGACTTCAAATAGATTCTTTGGAATGAGCACAAAGGCTCTTGGTAGCTAGCTAAATTCAAACAAATTCTATGGAATGAGCAAAACAGCCCTTGGTAGCTGAGTTCTAACAAATCCTATGGAATGAGCAATACAGCCTTTGGTAGCTGACTTCAAACAGATTCTATGGAATGAGCAATACAGCCTTTGGTTGCTGACTTCAAACAGGATTCTATGGAATGAGCAAACAGCCTTTGGTAGCTGACTTCAAACAGATTCTATGGAATGAGCAAGCAGCGCCTTTGGTAGCTGATTTCAAACAGATTCTGTGGAATGAGCAAAACAGCCCCTTGGTAGCTGAATTCAAACAAATCCTATGGAATGAGCAAAACTGCCTTTGGTAGCTGAGTTCAAACAAATCCTATGGAATGAGCAATACAGCAGAAAAGCGATAACTTTAAATCCCTCACGACCAGTCACACAGACAGACAGTCAGATAGTGACAACGAAAGGGATCCGATTGCAAAAAATACGTCGACTACTAAGCAGGATTACAATAGGGATGAGATGCATATATTTCTGAAGGCATCGAGCATATTACCTTCGGTGAAGTTATGGAGAGAGACAGAAACATCTGCATAGTCCAGCTTACGTCTAGTCCCAGGGCTCCCTGGCCAAGACCTGTATCCAAACAGGAGCCATAATTCAAACTAAGGCGCTTATCCAACCGTCGTACCAGAGATGAAAATTTTGAAATGTGAGAAAAACGTGACATTTTGTCAAGAAAGCTAGATAATAGCACTAATGGTTAATTCTCACTATGCTATTGGGCAAATGAATCCATACACGTACTCACACACACAAACATATATACAGTATATATATATATATATATATATATATATATATATATATATATATATATATATATATATATATATATATATATATATATATATATATATATATATATATATATATATATATGCATTATACATACATTTCTCTCTTTCTCTCTCTTCTCTCTCTCTCTCTCTCTCTCTCTCTCTCTCTCTCTCTCTCTCTCTCTATATATATATATATATATATATATATATATATATATATATATATATATATATATATATATATATACATATATATATATATATATATATATATATATATATATATATATATATATATATATATATATATATATATTTCTCTGGGTAACAACATTATTGCCAGCGATATTTA
Organism: Macrobrachium nipponense; assembly: GCF_015104395.2. Taxonomy (NCBI): domain Eukaryota; kingdom Metazoa; phylum Arthropoda; class Malacostraca; order Decapoda; family Palaemonidae; genus Macrobrachium; species Macrobrachium nipponense. The sequence continues at coordinate 11,369,229 of NC_061090.1, read as the reverse complement.
TAGTACAATGATTGAGTTGTGTGGGTGTGTGTATCCAGAAGCGTCTGATACTAGATGTTTTCATAGATCAGACCTATTTAAAGTACATGATGTAACTAATTACAAATAGATACAAACTACCAAAACAGGTGTGTATGTATAAACAATAC
>NC_061090.1:11336580-11364080 GCF_015104395.2 Macrobrachium nipponense | reverse complement strand
AGCTTAATTACGGGGTTAGTTAATAGCCAGCGGGATACCGCTTTGAATATAAAGAATAATACAGACTATACATTAGAGCATAAAATGCAAATATCACAAATTAGAATAACCAAATAATATCCTTAGGAAATTCACTCAATTATGAGATTCAGCTTTAAAATGGACAAGTAAAGGGTAACTATACTTTTGTGTACATACATACATACATACATACATGCATACATACATACATACATACATACATACATTATAAGAGCCGCTGTCGATGATTAAGCTGACCTTATGGTAACGGGGGCTTTTGATCCTGAAGAAGCTGTTTCAACATTTCAGAACAGTAAAATATCCAAAAAAAAGTTTAGTATTCAGCATTTAATTTATAACAAACATATCCTATTCTACATTTAGGAAACAGAAAGTATTTTTGAAATGGTATGACCAATATCTCTGAAATGTAGGATATTCTTCACATTTCATATGCAAAAATCATAAATCTAAACTATTGTAATCATTTCGTATTAATTATTTCTGACATACAAACTATTTTAAATGATTCACAATGAAAATTACATCTATATTTATTTTCTTTAATGTATCACAGAACTTTATATCTGTAACTATAAATATCCACAATGTAAATTAATTTGAAAATTGGCCATCTAATGTAAACCTCCTCATCTCGACAAAACGATAATTTATTCTGGGAGATAATACGATAGATTAACAATGTATTTCGGTGTAATTACCGAACTCTGTTGCAAAAGAGACGTGCAATTTGGCACTCCTGCAACACAATGATTTATAACCAATTCATATTTTTCAATTGTGATTCAAAATTGAAATCTCGTGTTTCGGTCACTAATGAAGTTGTTTCCATGACTGTAAAAATTAATTTTCAACCCGCGTACAGAGTTATTTTGGTGCATTGCTTTTAATTACACGCTGGAAATGTACAATAATGTTGTAGAATTTTCACTTTATAAAATTTGAATCTATATATATATATATATATATATATATATATATATATATATATATATATATATATATATATATTTATATATATATATATTTATATATATATATATATATATATATATATAATATATATATATATATATAATATATATATATATATGCCTGTGAAAATACATACAGTTAAAACAGAATTCCATCTGAAGGAAGGAGCACATAAAAACGCCAAACTGTTTACAGTAAATACTATAAATATTTCAGAGCCCAGCTGTCTCTCTCTCTCTCTTCAGGCAGGTAATGAATGAGAAAAGCTACAAAAAAAAAAAGCGGTATTTATACCAAGAGGTCCACAAGTCAGCCGTTTAAATCACAGCCACCCCCCACCCCCCCACCCCCCACCCCCCCACCCCCCCGTTGACAATTTCTCTTTAATCTTCTTAATCGCTAGTTTGGGATTCAGATATTAGCGATTAAAATCTTCGTCAAAGAGAAATTGTCAACGAGGGGTGATTTAACGGCTGACCTGTGGACCTCTTGATATAAATACTGCTTTTTCTGTAGCTTTTCTCATTCATCACCTGCCTGAAGAGAGAGAAAGAGACAGCCGGGCTCTGAAATATAGTATATATTTTCATCTATATTTTGGTGTGTTTCTGAGCTCCTTTCATTAAATGGAATTCTGTTGTAACAGTATAAATTTCACTGCCATATATATATATGTGTGTGTATATATATATATTATATAATATATTATATAGATATAGATGTATATAGATATATGTATAGATATATATGTATATAGTATTATATATATATATATATATATATAATGTTATTTTATATATATATATATATATGTATATATATATAGTATATATATATATCTATATATATATATATATATATATATATATATATATATATAATATATATATATATATATATATATGTATATAATATATATATATATGGCAGTGAAATATATATTGTTAAATTAGAATTCCATTTAATGAAAGGAGCCATAACACACCAAAATATAGAAAGTAAATACTATATTTCTGAGGCCAGCTGCTCTCTCTCTCCAGGCAGGTGATGAATGAGAAAAGCTACAGAAAAAGCATTCTATATATATATATATATATATATATATATATATATATATATATATATATATATATATATATATATATATATATATATATATATATATATATATAGATATATATATATATATATATATATATATATATATATATATATATATATATATATATATATATATAGTATATATATATATATATATAAATATATATATATATATATATATATATATATATATATATGTATATATACATACATACTTATATATATATATATATATATATATATATATATATATATATATATATATATATATATATATATATATATATGTAGTAAACTACATTATTAAATTACAGTATCTGTAAATAAAAACCCATGAGCCTGAGGTCATGGCATTAGGAGGGTCCTACGTGACCAATGCAGATCTAGATTACGCTATGCGCTGGTTTAAATCTGTTACATTGTCATCATTTTGCATTACTGATAACTTTGCACAACAACTTCCAAGGGAAGCGGTTGACCTGTTAACCTACGCCGGAACTTGTAACTTCCGAGCCGGCGGACTACGTATGTTTTTATATGAATCGCTGAGATAGCTAATGTTCCGCTATCGACGTGATGCTTTAGAATGGCAGTTCCGTGCCAGCATTCAAACATATCGGTCTCCCGACCGAACTGCATCTCTTAGTATGGAGTTACAGAATAAAGTTGTTATACCTTTTCAACTTATCTGTTTGAATCCTCTCCTTTAGTTTAAGAAGAACCACTCTACTAAGATATCACATAGGAGATGGAAGGAACCAGAAATACTTACGAATGACAGTCGTAAGGAGAAACAAAAAAGTCTTTCGCCAAAGCGAAGAGACTAAGACTGGTGGCAGCGGTGGGATAATTGTAGACGCCCAAGGGGCGTCTACAATTATTTGGCACGGGGTAAGCCCCTAGGCTGACAGGTGTCTTCGTGTGCCCTTTGTATTCTTGACAAGTGCGACAATTTGCTATGTGCTTTTTTATATCTGTAAACATCGCATTCTTACCGTAGCTGAGATAAATCACGCTCAATCAGTTGCGGATGAATCCCTTTTGCAATCTATAAAGAACAAAATCAATAAGGACATTCAAGAAGAAGAAATTCAGCAGAAATTTTTGAATCTTTTAACTGAATATCATGATGTTTTTTCCACTACGGATGGAACCTTAGGAAAAACGGATGTCATCGAGCATCAAATAAGGCTCAAGGACAAACAGAAAGTAATCTATGTACCTTCGTACCGACTTCCTATGAAATTTCAGAATGAGATAACAGAGGAAGTAGGTAAAATGCTAAAAGAAGGAGTCATTAGGAAATCAAACAGCCCTTATAATTTTCCGTTAATAGTAGTACCGAAAAAAGATCGAACTTGGCGGATATGCGTCGATTTTCGCCGTTTAAATGAAGAAACAATCCCTGACCGATTCCCAGTACCATGTACTGATGATATCCTATCTCTACTAGGTCAGAACAAATATTTCACCAGCTTGGACCTACTAAAAGGATTTCATCAGATTCCGTTGGAACAAGAGAGTATCCCATACACTGCCTTCAGCACAGCCAGGGGACATTATGAATTTTTGCGTATGCCTTTTGGTTTACGTTGTGCTCCCATAACTTTTACTCGTATGATAAACATTGTGTTTGGAGACTTGTTAGGAGATATCCTACATGCCTACATGGACGAACCTAGTAACTATTTTCCAATACATTAGAAGAACATCTACGTAAATTAGAGTTAGTGCTACAAAGACTAAGGCAGCATAATTTAAGGGTAAAGATAAGTAAGTGTGAATTTTTTAAACAGAACTAGTCTATTTAGGTTTCACGGTTTCTAGTGAAGGTCTTAAAGTAGTCCATGATAAGGTATCGGCTATCCGTAACTTTCCGATACCTACTAACGTCAAGGGAATACAGCAATTTTTAGGGTGTAGCGGATACTATAGGAGGTTTATTATGGAACTACTCCATCATAGCCGCTCCCCTAACCGATCTTATAAAAAGGGCGTAGATTTCATATGGTCTGAAATTCATCAACAGGCGTTCGATAAATTGAAAGATGAACTGTAGTTCTCCTATCTTGAAATTTCCTGACTTCGGTAAGGAATTCTTCATAGCAACAGACGCCTCAGACCTAGGAGTAGGCGGGGTATTGCTTCAACAATATGATAAACAGTTTTCCCTATAGCTGTTTTATTCACGTAAACTGAGACCTTCCGAAAAGTAAACATGCAGTAATAGACAAGGAAGGGCTCGCTATTGTTAATTCACTCGTGCATTTTTAAATTTTATTAATATACGGTTATCCCGTCAAGGTTCTCACTGATCATAAGCCCCTAACGGACTTCTTTAAAGGCTTTAGTTATATATATATATATATATATATATATATATATATATATATATATATATATATGGGAATCATTCATTTTTTAAATAATATATAAATATGCATACATTTAGAAAATTTGCATTGGCGTGTTGTAACGTTTAGCTGTATTATCAAATTATGAAAATTTTTACCGATATTTTTATTAAAAAACAATACTGAAGCAATAGACAGGTTTCGCTCAAGTATCAATCGAACTTACAGAAGTCGAATACTGAATAAATCGGAGATCTCATTATACCCATAAATATTAAAGCAAATTTACGATTTTGAGCACTTAGATTGTTATTATAAAAGTAGTTTAACCAGACCACTGAGCTGATTTTTCAGCTCTCTAGGGCTGGCCGTTAAAACTGAACCTTTTTATGTTAAAGAACTCTACTGAAGTATAGCGAAAAAAATAATAATAAAATAAAAATCCAATAAACTGTGTTTTGTTAGAAAGGACAGAATGGTGGAAGGGGATGTTTGCTCTCTTGGAGGCTGTGACACAGTGAGATGAGAAACGTCCAGGAACGCTCGTTCGCGCCCCTGCTATGGTCTTATTGTGCTGTCCATTTCGATGTTTTTTCTTCAAAACGTCAGGACTCTCAATTTCAGAATCTGGAGTTTTTCCTTCAAAAATATCAGGACCCTCAAAATTCAAAATCTGTTTTTTTTATTCAAATGCCAGGACTTTCAACTTCCAGGACTCTGATGGTGGCAAAATGGGCAGACTCTAAATTCAGACTCTGGGATTTTTTTTTTCAAAATGCCAGGACTCTCAAATTCAGACTGGATTTTTTTTTTTTTTTTTTCAAAAGCCAGGCTTTTTTTTTTCAAATTAGACTCTGGATTTTTTTTTTTTCAAAATGCCAGGACTCTTCATTTTTTTTTTTTTTCAAAAGATTTTTTTTTTTTTTTTTAAATTTTTTTTTTGATTCAAAATGCAGGACTCTGGATCATGCCGGACTTCTCAAATTCAGAAAAACTTTTTTTTTTTTTTTCAAAATGGATTCAGATGGCCAGGACTCTCAAAATTCAGTACTGGACTTTTTTTTTTTTGATCAAAATGCAGGACTTCATCAAATTCAGACTCTGGATTTTTTTTTTTTTTTCAAAATGCCAGGACTTCGGTCAAAATCAGACTGGATGTTTTTTTTTTATTTTTTTTTTTTTTCAAAATGCCAGGACTCTCAAATTCAGGACTCTGATGGGTCAAATGGCAAAGGACTCTCAAATCCAGGACTGGATTTTTTTTTTTTTTTCAAAATGCCGGACTCTCAAATTCAGACTCTGGATTTTGTCAAAAGCCAGGACTTCTCAAATGCAGACTCTGGATTTTTTTTTTTTTTTTTCAAAATGCCAGGACTTCTCAAAATTCAGACTCTGGATTGCATGGGGCAGACTCTCAAAATCGGACTGGATTTTTTTTTTTTTATTTCAAAATGCCAGACTGGCTCATTTTTTTTTTTTTTCAAATACTCTTGATGGCAAAAATGGGCAGACTCTCATCGAAAACACTGGATTTTTTTTTTTTTTTGTCAAATGCAGACTCTTTTTTTTTTTTTTTCAAAATCACCTCTGATTTTTTTTTTTTTTTCAAAAATGCCAGGACTCTCAAATTAGACACTGGATTTTTTTTTTTTTTTTTTCAAAATGCCAGGACTCTCAAATTCAGACCTGGATTTTTTTTTTTTTTTCAAAACCATGCCAGACTTTTTTTTTTTTTTCCAAATCCAGGACACGGGATTTTTTTTTTTTTCAAAATGCCAGGACTCTCAAATTCCAGACTCTGGGATTTTTTTTTTTTTTTCAAAAAAAAAATCCCAGGACTCTCAAATTCAGACAATGGATTTTTTTTTTTTTTTTTTCAAAATGCCAGGACTCTCAAATTAAGACACTGGATTTTTTTTTTTTTTTTTCAAATGCCAGGACTCTCAAAATCAGAACACTGGATTTTTTTTTTTTTTTTCAAAAATGCCATGGATTTTTTTTTTTTTTTTTTCAAAAAAAATCCAGGACTCGGAATTTTTTTTTTTTCAAAATGGCAAAAGAGACTCTCAAATTCAGACACTGGATTTTTTTTTTTTTTCAAAATGCCAGGACTTCAAATCAAAAAAAATTCCGACTCTGGATTTTTTTTTTTTCTTTTTTTTTTTTTTTTTTTCAAAATGCCAGGACTCTCTTAAATTCAGACTCTGGATTTTTTTTTTTTGGTTTTTTTTTTTTTCAAAATGCCAGGGTACTCTCAATTTTTTTTTTTTAAATCAGACTCCGATGGTTTTTTTTTTTTTTTTCAAATGCCAGGACTCTCAAATTCAGACTGGATTTTTTTTTTTTTTTTTTTCAAAATGCCAGGACTCTCAAATTCAGACTCTGGATTTTTTTTTTTTTTTCAAAATGCCAGGACTCTCTCCAAATTCAGACTCATTTTTTCTTGCTTTTTTTTTTTTTTTTTTCAAAATGTGCCAGACTCTCAAATTCAGACTCTGGAAATTTTTTTTTTTTTTTTCATTTTTTTTTTTTTTTTTTTTCGCCCAGGACTCACCAAATTCAGACTCTGGATTTTTTTTTTTTTCAAAATGCCGGGAGACCTCAAATTCAGACAAAATGGATTTTTTTTTTTTATTCAAAATGCCAGGACTCTCAAATTCAGACTTTTTTTTTTTTTTTTCTCTGGATTTTTTTTTTTTTTTTTTTCAGAAAATGCCAGGACTCTCAATTCAGACTTTTTTTTTTTTTCTGGATTTTTTTTTTTTCTTCAAAATCGCCAGGACTCTCAAAATTCAGACTCTGGATTTTTTTTTTTTTTTCAAAATGCCGGACTCTCAAATTTCAGGACTCGGATTTTTTTTTTTTTTTTTTCAAAATGCCAGGGACTCAAAATTTTTTCCCCCCCCAGAAAAACTGGATTTTTTTTTTTTTTTTCTTTTATTTTTTTTTTTTTCAAAATGCAGGACTCTCAAAATTCAGACTCTGGATTTTTTTTTTTTTCAAAATGCCAGACTCTTTTTTTTTTTTTTTCAAAATTCCAGGACTAAATGGATCAAAATTTTTTTGGGGGGGGGGGCACGACTCTTCAAATCCAGGACTGGATTTTTTTTTTTTTTTCAAAATGCCAGGACTCTCAAATTCAGACACAAAATGGAGTTTTTTTTTTTTATTTTTTTTTTTTTTTCAAATGCCAGGACTCTCAAATTCAAAAGCCACTCTGGATTTTTTGGTTTTTTTTTTTTTTTTTTCAAAATGCCAGGACTCTCAAATTCAGACACTGGATTTTTTTTTTTTTTTTGCAAAATGCCATGACTCAAATCAGACTGGAAATTTTTTTTTTTAAGGCAAAATGCCAGGCTCTCAAATTCGACTGGAAAATTTTTTTTTTTTTTGCAAAAATGCCAGGACGGTCTCAAATTCAGACTGATTTTTTTTTTTTTTTTTTCAAATGCCAGGGACTCTCAAATTCAAAAGAGGATTTTTTTTTATTTCATGGCAGGGACTTCTTCAAATCCAGAACTCTTGGATTTTTTTTTTTTATTTTTTTTTTTTTTTTCAAAAGCCAGGACTCTCAAATTCAGACTCTGGATTTTTTTTTTTTTTTTTTCAAAATGCCAGGACTCTCAAATTCAGACACTGAATTTTTTGATTTTTTTTTTTTATTTTTTTTTTTTTTTTTCAAAATGCCAGGACTCTCAAAATTCAGACTCTGGATTTTTTCTTTTTTTTTCAAAATGCCAGGACTCTCAAAATTCAGACTCCGGAATTTTTTCCTTTTCTTTTTTCAAAAGGCCAGGACTCAAATTCAGACACTGGATTTTTTTTTTTTTTTATTCAAAAATGCCAGGACTCTCAAATTCAGACTCTGATCTTCTTTTTTTTTTTTCAAAATGCCAGGACTTCTCAAATTCAGACTTTTTTTTTTTTTCTGGATTTTTTTTTTTTTTTTTTCATTTTTTTTTTTTTTCAAAGCCAGGACTCTCAATTCAGACATGTATTTTTTTTTTTTTATCAAAATGCCAGGACTCTCAAATTCCAGACTGGATTTTTTTTTTTTTTCAAAAATGCCAGGACTCTCCAAATCAGACTGGATTCAAATGCCAGGACTAAATCAATTCAGACACTGGATTTTTTTTTTTTTTTTTTCAAAAATGCCAGGACTCTCAAATTCAGACTCTGGATTTTTTTTTTTTTTTTCAAAATGTTCGAGGACTCTCAAATTCAGACACTGGATTTTTGTTTTTTTTTTCAAAATGCAGGACTCTCAAATTCAGACTGGATTTTTTTTTTTTTTTTCAAATTGCCAGGAACTCTCATTCAAAATGACAATTGAATTTTTTTTTTTTTTCTTTTTTTTTTTTTTTTTTCAAAATGCCAGGACTCTCAAATTCCAGGAACATGGATTTTTTTTTTTTTTCAAAATGCCAGGACTCTCAAATAGACTGGAAATTTTTTTTTTTTTTTTTTCAATTTTTTTTTTTAAAATCGCCAGGACTCTCAAATTCAGACTGGATTTTTTTTTTTTATTCAAAATGCCGGAAGGACTCTCAAATTCAGACACTGGAAATTTTTCTTTTATTTTTTTTCAAAATGGCCAGGACTTCTCAAATTCAGACTCTCAAATCAAGGACTTTTTTTTTCTGGATTTTTTTTTCAAAAGCCAGGATCTCAAATTCAGACTCTGGATTTTTTTTTTTTTTCAAAAAAATGCCAGGACTCCAAATTCAGGCCTCTGGATTTTTTTTTCAAAAATGCCAGGACCTCTCAAAATTCAGACTGGATTTTTTTTTTTTTTTTTTTCAAAAGGCCAGGACTCTCAAATTCAAGATGGATTTTTTTTTTATTCAAAATGCCAGGACTCTCAAATTCAGACTTGGATTTTTTTTTTTTTTTCAAAATGCAGGCTCTCAAATTCAGTTTTTTTTCCTTTTGTTTTTTTTTTTTTTCAAAATGCCGGAATCTCAAATTCAGACCTGGATTTTTTTTTTTTTTTTTTCAAAATCCAGGACTCTCAAATTTCAGACTCTGGATTTTTTTTTTTTTTTTTCAAAAATGCCAGGGACTCTCAAATTCAGACTGGGATTTTTTTTTTTTTTTTCAAAATGCCAGGACTCTCAAATTCGGACTCCTGGATTTTTTTTTCTTTTTTCAAATGCCAGGACCTCAAATTCAAACTCTGGATTTTTTTTTTTTTTTTTTTTTTTTTCAAAATGCCAGGACCTTCTCAAATTTCAGACACGGTTTTTTTTTTTTTTTTTTCAAAATGCCCCAGGCCTTCAAATTTCAGACTCTGGATTTTTTTTTTTTTTCAAAAAAAAGGCCAGGAACTCTCAAATTCAGGACTGGATTTTTTTTTTTTTTTTTTCAAATGCCAGGACTCTTCAAATTCCAAAGGGGGGGGGGGAAACTCTGGATTTTTTTTTTTTTCCCAAAATGGCCAGGACTCTCAAATTCAGACTCTGGATTTTTTTTTTTTTTCAAAATGCCAGGACTCTCAAATTCCAGACACTGGATTTTTTTTTTTTTTTTTCAAAATGCCAGGACTCTTCAAATTTTCAGACTCTGGAATTTTTTTTTTTTTTTTCAAAATGCCAGGACTCTCCAAATTCAGACTGGATTTTTTTTTTTTTTTTTCAAAAAATGCCAGGACTCTTCAAATTCAACTCTGGATTTTTTTTTTTTTTCAAAATGCCAGGACTCTCAAATTCCAGGACTCTGGATTTTTTTTTTTTTTTTTTCAAAATGCCCGGACTCTCCAAATTCAGACACTGGATTTTTTTTTTTTTGTTTTTTTTTTTTTTTTTCAAAAAAAGGGCCAGGGACTCTCAAATTCAGGGACTCTGGATTTTTTTTTTTTTTTCCAAAATGCCAGGACTCTCAAATTCAGACTCTGGATTTTTTTTTTTTTTTTTCAAAATGCCAGGGACCTCCAAATTCAGACTGGATTTTTTTTTTTATTTCAAAAATGACCCAGGGGACTCTCAAATTCAGAACTCTGGATTTTTTTTTTTTTTAAAAATTGCCAGGACTCCTTTCAAATTAGACTCTGATTTTTTTTTTTTTCCAAAAATGCCAGGACTCTCAAAATTCAGACTCTGGTTTTTTTTGGTTTTTTTTTTTTTTCAAAATGCCAGGACTCTCAATTCAACTGGATTTTTTTTTTTTTTAAAATGCCGGAATCTCAAATTCAGACCACTGGATTTTTTTTTTTTTTTTTTCAAAATGCCAGGACTCTAAAATTCGACTCCTGGATTTTTTTTTTTTTTTGGACAAACAAAAAAAAGAAAAAAGGAAAAAATGCCAGGACTCTCAAATTTCAGACCTGGATTTTTTTTTTTTTTTTAAAAATGCCAGACTCTGGATTCAAAATGGCCACTCTGGATTTTTTTTTTTTTTTTTCAAAATCCAGGAACTCCTCAAATTCAGGACTCTGGAAATTCAAAATGAAACCAGGACTCTCAAATCAGACGGAATCTGGAAATTTTTTTTTTTTTTTCAAAATGCAAACAGGACTCTCATAATTCAGACTCTGGATTTTTTTTTTTTTTTTTTCAAAATGCCAGGACTCTCAAATTCAGACTGGTTTTTTTTTTTTATCAAAAAATGCCAGGACTCTCAAATTCAGACTTTTTTTTTTTTTTTTCTGGATTTTTTTTTTTTTTCAAAATGCAGGACTCTCAAATTCAGACTCTGGATTTTTTTTTTTTTCAAAAATGCCAGACTATCAAAAAAAAAAATCAGGACTCTAAACGGATTTTTTTTCGGATTTTTTTTTTTTTTTTTCAAATGCCAGGACTCTCAAATCAGACTCTGATTTTTTTTTTTTTTTCAAAATGCCAGGACTCTCAAATTCAGACCGGGATTTTTTTCTTTTTATTTTTTTTTTTTTTTTTTCAAAAATGCCAGGACTCTCAAATTCAGACTCTGGATTTTTTTTTTCCTTTTTTTTTTTTTTTTTCAAAATGCCAGACTCTCAAATTCAGACTTCTGGATTTTTTTTTTTTTTTTTCAAAATCCAGGACTCTTTTCAAAAAATTCAGAAACACCCCTCTGGATTTTTTTTTTTTTTTGTTTTTTTTTTTTTCAAAATTGGCCAGGACTCAAAATCAAATTCAGACTCTGGATTTTTTTTTTTTTTCAAAATGCCAGGACTCTCAAATTCAGAGACTGGATTTTTTTTTTTTTTTTCAAAATGCCCAGGACTCTCAAATTCAGACTCTGGATTTTTTTTTTTTTTCAAAATGCCAGGACTCTCAAATTCAGACTCTGACTTTTTTTTTTTTTTCAAAATGCCAGGACTCTCAAATTCAGATTTTTTTTTTTTTTTCAAAATGGATTTTTCAAAATGCAGGACTCTCAAATTCAGACTCTGGATTTTTTTTTTTTTTTTTTTTTTTTCAAAATGCAAACCAGGACTCTCAATTCAGACTGGATTTTTTTTTTTTTTTTTCAAAATGCCCAGGACTCTTTTTTCAAAATTCAGACTCTGGATTTTCTTTTTTTTTTTTTTTTCAAGAAAATGCCAGAACTCTCAAATTCCAGGACTCTGGATTTTTTTTTTTTTTTCAAAATGCCAGGACTCTCAAATCAGAACACTGGATTTTTTTTTGATTCAAATGCCAGGATCTCAAATTCAGACTCTGGATTTTTTGGGGGTTTTCAAATGCCAGGACTCTCAATTCCAGACTGGATTTTTTTTTTTTATTCAAAATGCCGACTCTCAATCAACTCTGGATTTTTTTTCTTTTTTTTCAAAATGCCAGGACTCTCTAAATTCAGACTCGGGATTTTTGTTTTTTTTTTTTCAAAATGCCAGACTCTCAATTCGACCTGGATTTTTTTTTTTTTTTGTCAAATCCAGGTACTCTCAAATTCAACTCTGGATTTTTTTTTTTTTTTTTCAAAATCCTAGGATCTTCAAATTCAGACTGGTTTTTTTTTTTTTTCAAAATGCCAGGACTTCTCAATTCAGACTCTGGATTTTTTTTTTTTTCAAATGCCAGACTCTCAAATTCAGACTCTGGTTTTTTTTTTTTTCAAAATGCCAGGACTCGCAAATTCCAGACACGGATTTTTTTTTTTTTTTTCAAATGCCAGGACTCATCAAATTCAGACTCTGGATTTTTTTTTTTTTCAAAATGCCAGGACTCTCAAATTCCGACTGGATTTTTTTTTTTTTTTTTCAAATGCCAGACTCTCAAATTCAGACTCTGGATTTTTTTTTTTTTTCAAAATGGCCAGGACTCTCAAATTCAGACTCTGGATTTTTTTTTTTTTCAAATGCCAGGACTCTCAAATTCAGACACTGATTTTTTTTTTTTTTTTCAAATGCAGGAACCCAAATTCAGACTCTGGCTTTTTTTTTTTTTTTTCAAAATGCCAGGAACTCTCAATTCAGACTCTGTTTTTTTTTTTTTTTCAAAATGCCAGGACTCGTCAATTCAGACTGGATGTTTTTTTTTTATTCAAAAATGCCAGGACTCTCAAATTCAGACTCTGGCTTTTTTTTTTTTTTCAATGCCCAGGACTCTCAAAATTTCAGGGACCTCTGGATTTTTTTTTTTTCAAAATGCCCGACTCTCAAATTCAGACTCTGGATTTTTTTTTTTTTTTTCAACATGCCAGGACTCTCAATTCAGACTGATTTTTTGTTTTTTTTTTCAAAATGCCAGGACTCTCAAATTCGGACATGGATTTTTTTTTTTTTTTTCAAATTCCAGGACTCTCAATTCAACTCTGTATTTTTTTTTTTTCAAAAAAAGGCCAAGGACTCTCAAATTCAACCATGGATTTTTTTTTAGATGAGGTTTAAAATGCCAGGACATCTCAAATCAACGCTGGATTTTTTTTTTTTTTTTCAAAAAATGCCAGGACTCTCAAATTCAGACTCTCGATTTTTTTTTTTTTTTACAAAATGTCAGACTTCCAAATCAGACTGGATTTTTTTTTTTTTTTATTCAAAATGCCAGGACTCTTCAAATTAGACTTGGATTTTTTTTTTTTTCAAAATGCCAGGAACATCTCAAATCAGACTGGATTTTTTTTTTTTTTTCAAAATGCCAGGACTCCTCAAATCGGAACTCTGATTTTTTTTTTTTTTTTTTCAAACTGCCAGGACTCTCAAATTCAGGACTTTTTTTTTCTGGATTTTTTTTTTTTTTTCAAAATGCCGACTCTCAATTTCCAGGACTGGATTTTTTTTTTTTTTTCAAAATGCCAGGACTCTTCAAATTCAGACTTCTGGATTTTTTTTTTTTTTTTCAAAATTTTTTTTTTTTTTTGCCAGGACTCTCAAATTACAGATAAAACTGGATTTTTTTTTTTTTTTTTCCAAAAATGCCAGACTTCTCAAATTCAGACTCTGGATTTTTTTTTTTTTATTTTTTTTTTTTTCAAAATGCCAGGACTCTCAAATTCAGACTCTGCTTTTTTTTTTTTTTTTTGTCAAATGCCAGTACGGCTCAATTTTTTTTTTTCAAGACTTCTGGAAAATTTGTTTTTTTTTTTCACCAAATGCCGGGGACTCTCAAATTCAGACACTGGATGTTTTTTTTTTTTCAAAATGCAGGACTCCAAATTTTTTTTTTTTTTCAGACCTGGTTTTTTTTTTTTTTTTTCAAAATGCCAGGAACTCTCCAAATTCCAGACCTCTGGATTTTTTTTTTTACACATTCAAATGCCAGACTCCTCGAATTCAGGACTCTTTTTTTTTTTTTGGAATTTTTTTTTTTTTTCAAAAAAAATGCCAGGACTCTCCAAAATTCCAGGACTCCTGGTTTTTCTTTTTTTTTTTCAAAATTGCCAGGACTCTCAAATTCAGGGACACTGGATTTTTTTTTTTTTTTTTTTTCAAAATTTTTTTTTTGCCAGGACTCTCAAATTTTCAGACGGGATTTTTTTTTTTTTTTCAAATGCCAGGACCTCCTCAAATTCCAGACTCTTGATTTTTTTTTTTTTATCAACAAATTGCCAGGACTCTCATTCATACACTGGGATTTTTTTTTTTTTATTCCAAAATGCCGAGGACTCTCAAATTCAGACTTCTGATTTTTTTTTTTTTATTCAATGCCAGGCTCTCCAATTCGAATCTTTTTTTTGGATTTTTTTTTTTTTTTTTCCAAAATTGCCGGAAAACTCTCAAAGTCCAGGACTCTGGATTGTTTTTTTTTTATTCAAATGCCAGACTCTCAAATTCGACACTGGATTTTTTTTTTTATTCAAAATGCCAGGACTCTCAATTCAGATTCTTTTTGGAGTTTTTTTTTTTTTCAAAATGTCAGGACTCTCAAATTCAGAATCTAGAGTTTTATATATATATATATATATATATATATATATATATATATATATATATATATATATATATATATATAAATTCGAAATCTGGATTTGTTTTTTCTTCAAAGTGCCAGGACTCTCAAATTCAGATTCTTTGTTTTTTTTTTGTTTTTTTTTTTTTTTTCAAAATATCAGGACTCAAATTCACATCTGGAGTTTTTTTTCAAAATGTCAGGACTCTCAAATTCAAAATCTGTTTTTTTTTTTTTTTTTTTTTTTTTTTTTTTTTTTTTTTTTTTAATGTCAGGACTCTAAAATTCAAATCTGGAGACGAATATGATAACTATTTCGACTGTTGAAGGCACAATGAAAACTACACGCTCCCTCACATTCTAATCTTGCTACCAACAACTTTAAATACAATAACTCTTAAGATATTTGTTTAGAAAGAAAATGATAACACCTTCTAATAAAGAAAGGATTTGCTTATTTTCTTCTTTAACGATAACGAAGTCTTTTTTTTTTTCTACTTATTTTCTTAGCCTAACCCTGTCTTTAGTCATTACCATTCATAAAAACAACACCCCTTTTATACCATTACTATAAACATATCAAGTTGAAAATGACCCATTTACAGCTTTAATGAATGCACAAACGAAAAGCAAAACATTTCGCCGTGAAATTTATGTCAAATGAATTTCCATAAAGCCCTTCGTAGTTTGTGTTGGCATTGGGTTAGAAGCAACCTAAAAAGAAAAATTACGAAAGCATATTTTTTGTTAACAACAAAACTTCCCAGTTTAACAGAAGTTATTTAGAAAAGAACTGATGAAATCTGACTTATATTTAAACAGATGTATAATGTTTTATATTAATCAACACATGAAGAGATTAGCACCCTTGTCATATTTTGCAGTACCAGGCTGATAAAGAGTCAGAAAGTATAAAATTTAAAGTCGTTTATATACTTGATTTTTCTAAAATGAGTATATTCGGCAGTTTATTCCAACTCTACGGCCATTAGTTGTTGTATATTTCTGTCTGTTAGAGCATTAGAAAGACAGAAGCGAAGAACGGATATTTTCAAGAAAATAATATCTTGGAAAAAATAAACAAGTCTAATACTCTCATAGTCGAGAAGATATATTTTTGTGCATTATTTACTTATAAGAGCGTGGTGGCGCGCTCCACGTTGCGCTGAAACTCAGTGCTGCCCGTCGTTCTCCCTTACCCTACCGATCCCCTACCAACCCAACCCCCACCCAGGGCAGACAAACAGTTTTGCAGGAGGGTGGATTAGTCATGTCTCCCTTACCATCCCGATCCCCTACCGACCTGGCCGCAACCCGTGGAGGACAAACAAGAAACATCCACTCGGAATTTATTATCATGGAAAAAGTTGGATCAAGTTGTCTGTATTCGTGTATTATTTGTGGAAAACAGAACATACGCCAAAACAAAACAAAAAATATACAAAATCAATTATGTCGTAATTCTCTCGGAAAATAAGTGAAAATTACTTATGTCGAATTATCAGGGAAATGAGTGAAAATGACTAAGATTTAAGAAGATACGCGTTCGAACATAAAAAATCGCTAAAATACAGTGCGTGTGTGTGTGTTTGTGTCAATGTATATATCTGTAAAGTAACAGATGGAAATCAGGACATGAAACTTTACAAACATTACACATCATTTCAATTAATTCACTTGACTATGCATGTACTTCTCAGAAACATATTGTAGTTTCTTTTTTTACCTATATTAAACATCTTTCACCTAACACATGCACATCAAAATGTTTTCTCTTTACACACATAGTAGGCGTAATTTTTCCTGGAAATAAACCACCATTAAAATTACCAACCTAGCCAGCACTTGGCGTCTGTTCTGACAACTGATAAGATTCTAATATCACGAGAGAGAGGAGAGAAGAGAGAGAGAGAGAGAGAGAGAGAGAGAGAGAGAGAGTAAAAACACTTCAAGTGAGATTCAAATTGTTAACGGAGTCTAGTAAAAATGAATCATATATTGTAAACAGCAATAAGAATTAATTAATTATATATTGATAGTAGAGACAAAATAAACATGAACATTTTATATAATTAATTTTTTTTTTATTGGTATATCGCAATCCTCCAATTCGACTGGGTGGTATTTATAGTGTGGGGTTCCGGGTTGCATCCTGCCTCCTTAGGAGTCCATCACTTTTCTTACTATGTGCGCCGTTTCTAAGATCACACTCTTCTGCATGAGTCCTGGAGCTACTTCAGCCTCTAGTTTTTCCAGATTCCTTTTCAGGGATCTTGGGATCGTGCCTAGTGTTCCGATGATTATGGGTACAATTTCCATTGGCATATCCCATAACCTTCTTATTTATATTTTCAGGTCTTGATACTTGTCCATTTTTTCCCTTTCTTTCTCTTCAACTCTGATGTCCCATGATATTGCGACGTCAATGAGTGATACTTTCTTCTTGATTTTGTCAATCAACGTCGCGTCTGGTCTATTTGCACGTATCACCATATCTGTTCTGATACCATAGTCTCAGAGGATCTTTGAATGATCATTTTCTATCACTCCTTCAGGTAGGTGCTCGTACCACTTATTACTGCAAGGTAGCTGGTGTTTCTTGTACAGGCTCCAGTGGAGGGCTTTTGCTAATGAATCATGCCTCTTTATGTACTGGTTCTGTGCAAGTGCTGGACATTCGCTTGCTATGTGGTTTATGGTTTCACTTTTCGCATTGCACTCCCTACATATGGAAGAGATGTTATTTCCATCTATTGTTCTTTGAACATATCTGGTTCTTAGGGCCTGATCTTCTGCCGCTGTTATCATTCCTTCAGTTTACATCTTAAGCTCTCCCCTCTGTAGCCAATGCACGTGTCATCGCTGGCTAGTTCTTTAGTCTGTCTTATGTATTGTCCGTGCATTGGTTTGTTGTGCCATTCCTCTATTACTGCTTGTCCTTCTCTTGTCTCTGTATATTTCTGGGTCTTCGTCTACTTTTATCAGTCCTTCCCATGTACTCTTGGGCCACTCGCCTTTACTGGCTCCGTGGCAGAGTGGGTTAGGTCGTTAATGGACTGGCTAAGCAACATTGGGGCTGCTCAGTCGTTGAATGGGTGACCGCTCTCCTCGGCGTTGATTCCTTGGGAAAGGATCTTTACCATAATTTCCTCAGTCTACACAGCTGTAAATGAGTACCTATTCCTGATGGGGTAGGGTCCAGCTATGGGTTTTTTAAATAGCAAAAAACTCAGCAATGATGGAGAAGTGAAAGATTAAACGACAACGACGTAAATGGAAACCTCTGGCAACAGAGGAGCTTCGTCCGGCAGCCAGGTATTCAGCCCAGTTGAAGGGGAAGACGGTCAGGTACTTGGAGGTCGACCGACATCCAGCAACTGACCACCAAAACGACAGTAACCAACAACCAGAGACTGGAGCTACAGAAGCAAACCAGAGGAAGAAATTATAATAATAATAATAATAATAATAATAATAATAAAATAATAATAATAATAATAATAATAATAATAATAATAATTATTATTATTATTATTATTATTATTATTATTATTATTATTATATTATTATTATTATTATTATTATTATTATTATTCAGACGATGAAACCTCTTCATATGGAACAAGTCCACAGGAGCCACTGACTTGAAACTTAAGTTTCCAAAGAATACGGTGTTCATTAAGAAGTAGGACGATGTAGAAGGAAATACAGAAAGATGAAACTCTACTTATCAAAAATACAAATAAATCAATAAATTAACAAATAGATAAAAATGTACTAAAAGGCCAAAAGATTAGTCTTAGGGTAGTAATGTATTCCACCATCGCTTGAACTTTTGAAGTTCCAAACTGCATGACTTACTCTGGAGGATGTTCCACAGTCCAATGGTCTTGAGTAATGAGGGTGATGACTGTTGAGATATATATATATATATATATATATATATATATATATATATAATATATATATATATATATATATAATATATATATATATATATATACATATATATGTATATATAGTGAAAGTAGACAGAGTTTTGGAAATCTCAATCTCAGTAGGAAAAGAAGAGCGTAGGTTAAGAGACACCACATTTTATTGCGACGCGTTTTTCGTTGTTTCTTCATAACAACATTTTCAAGCCTAAAAGAGACATTACAGTATTTTAATGGTAGTTACAAGAATATGTAATTATTGGCTGACAAAGCTGAGTAAAAGTAACAACAATAAGATAATGGTTAAAATCTTTAAAATAAATTGCACCAGCATACTAAAAAAAATAAATTATATAAGATCTTTAAAATAAATTACAAACCGTATACTAAAAAAACAGAATGGTGGGAGACAGAGATGGAAAGTTTACACTACAAATAAAGAATGACTAAATGATTTATATTAAAAGCAAGGGATAAGATGAATTGTCAAGGTTAAGATCTGGTTTCCTTAAAAATATCTATTGACTCAGAGATTCTCAATAATGATCTCTCTAAAAGTACCAAGCACACTAAAATTTTCCAATCTTCTACCTGTATTGCATTCCTCTACGTGCTGTAAAATCGGTGATCTGGTTGGCTTGGCCAGCAAGCAACCAGTACGAGGAGAAATGCCATAATGTTCGGAAGATCTTGTCCGGACCGACCGTTTTGAACTGGCCAATATAGGTGGCGCTACAGGCGTCACACTTGTAAATATAGGTGATGCCAGACAAAAAGGTCTGAAGGTAGTTTATCTTATGGTTTAACAAACGCTTGGATAGTATGGTTGTTGGTAAATATTAACTTGGGGTTAATGTGGGGAAAACTATACTTAAACATATTTCTTAGTTCTCTTGTAACGTATTTAGAAACAAGGATCACTTATAAATGGAAATTTAAAATACATAGTTTAGTTTTATCAACACTTGGTATATTTATTTTGCTATTTATACTAAGAGAAATATTTAGGACTTTTTGATTTCTTTATATATTATGTTATTGGGATAGCATTAATTTGAAATAGTTTAACAGAAACTTTATTTCTGAGTCAAATGCCTGCCAAGAGCTGCAGAGAGAATATGCTCTATGTATTAAAGTCTTAATGTTATTTATTTTGAAGTTAAAGAATGTAGCACTTTGGAAATTCATTCCAGACCGGTAAAAGTAGACTTTCTAAAAATGCTAAAATTTAAGAGTGACTTATTGTTTGCGGTAGTTTTTGTAATGCTTACATCTAAAAAGTTAAGAATATTATTTTCTTCATGTTCCACGGTAAACTGAATACATGGGTGTTTACTATTTAAGTAATCATGGAATCGCTGTACGTGACTTAAATGCCTGAAACCAAAAATGTGTCGTCACATACCTGTGATAAACAATTGGTTTAAACTCAAGGGGACAATCATCAGCCATCGTTTTTCATGAAAAACAAAGAAATATGTGGCCATTGGGGCTGAAAGTGGAGATCCCATTGCGAAACCTTCAAATTGTTGTAGTGCAAATTATTGAATAAAAAGTGATTATCGTTTATGCATAAGTTGAGAAGAGTTTTAAAAGCATTTCTTGAAAATATTTCTCACCTGTTCAATGTTATAAATAGAGTTTAAAACTATATCAATCGTTTCCTTGATAGGAACGTTGTGAAAAGGGAGGTGATGTCAAAGCTTGCTAGCACCGCACCTTCGCGGGTATTCATAAGAATTGATGATGTTCTTGAACTCATACGTATTTTTTAATGTATACTGATTTTCTGTCAAAGGCTGTAGAAAACTTATTAAAAACTTCGCTAGTTTGTAGGATGGTGCTTTTAAAGGCAGACAGAATGGGTCTCAAATGGTTATTCCACTTTTTATGAACTTTTGGTAGTCCGTACAATATTGATGGTGAACTCCCACTTACAAACAACTTGTTATATTCTTCTTCACTGATCGAATCATTCTTTCTGAGCTTTCTTAATTGGTAATTGATCTTGTCTTCTGTATTCAAGTTTTTTTTATATATATCTTCTTGAGGACACTTCATAAATTTTTTTTTGAAACTGTCAGAGAGAACAGTTTTCCATCTTTTCAACATAATCGGCTCTGTTTAATATGACAATGCCGTTACCCTTATCGGGCCTAGATATCACAATTGTTTTTATTTATTTTCAATTTCTTAAGTATATCCATATCCCTAGTGGAAATTGTGTTTAAACGAATAACGAAAAAACTTGGAATTTTTAGTGATAATGCTTCTTACATTATTCACGCACTCCCTAAATTCTCTTTTATAAGATGGGTTGTTTGCCGCAGTCGGTAGAGCAAAGTGGTTCGAAGTACAGCAAAATGGACTTCTTGGGGTACTTGAACAAAGGGAAGCAGAAGTTCATTCCTAGTGATAACAGAAACTTTTCTCTGCTGTTGAGTACATAGTTGGAGTAATTGTGAATGCACTTGTCCTCGTTGTTACGGTTTAGGTCGAATGATCCTCCCCAGTTGACAAACTTCCTTCTGTGAACAACTTGTTACCTGTTCATTATACCTCAGGATGGAGTTTTGAATAACATTTTTCACATGAGTAAAATCAAGATTGCTCAGAGCATTCCTGACCCTGTCCTCAATGGCGGCGATATCCTGCTTCAGCTCGGGCAGACAGTCCCGTTTTGGTGGTCGATTTCTTGCAATTAAAAGAAAAAGTGTGTTGGCAACTCCTCATAAGCCGAGGCGATTGGATGAGGTTCATTCTATACACTTTAAATCTTAAAAATTTCGGCATAATATTCTCTGTGAAAAGCATCTTTTCAGAAAGTCCACGTCCAATGAAGCCTTTGACTCTTGCTTTGCCAGCTTTTCCATTTCCGTACGTCTCTGGTAGTCTGGGCATCATATCTTCTTCGGATTACAGTGAAAGTAGACAGATGTTTTGGAAATCTCATCTCAGTAGGAAAAGAAGAGCGTAGGTTAAGAGACACCACATTTTTATTGCGACGCGTTCGTTGTTTCTTCATAACAACATTTTCAAAGCCTAAAAGAGACATTACAGTATTTTAATGGTAGTTACAAGAATATGTAATTATTGGCTGACAAAGCTGAGTAAAAGTAACAACAATAAGATAATGATTAAAATCTTTAAAATAAATTGCACCAGCATACTAAAAAAATAAATTATATAAGATCTTTTTAAAATAAATTACAACCGTATACTAAAAAACAGAATGGTGGGAGACAGAGATGGAAAGTTTACACTACAAATGAATGACTAAATGATTTATATAAAAGCAAGGATAAAATGAATTGTCAAGGTTAAGATCTGGTTTCCTTAAAAATATTTCTATTGACTCAGAGATTCTCAATAATGACTCTTCTTCTAAAAGTACCAAGCACACTAAAATTTTCCAATCTTCTACCTGTATTGCATTCCTCTACGTGCTGTAAATCGGTGATCTGGTTGGCTTGGCCAGCAAGCAACCAGTACGAGGAGAAATGCCATAATGTTCGGAAGAATCTTGTCCGGACCGCACCGTTTTGACTGGCCAATATAGGTGGCGCTACAGGCGTCACACTTGTTAAATATAGGGATGGATGCCAGACAAAAAGGTTTTCTGAAAGGTTTAGTTTATGTCAAATTTATGGTTTAACAAACGCTTGGATAAGTTATGGTTGTTGGTAAATATTAACTTGGGGTTAATGTGCGGGAAAACTATAACTTAAAACATATTTCTTTTTAGTTCTCTTGTAACGTATTTAGAACAAGGATCACTTATAAATGGAAATTTAAAATACATAGTTAGTTTATCACACTTGGTATATTTATTTTGCTATTTATACTAAGAGAAATATTTAGGAACTTTTTTATTTTCTTTATATATTATGTTATTGGGATAGCCATTAATTTTGAAATAGTTTAACAGAAACTTTATTTCTGAGTCAAATGCTGCCAAGAGCTGCAGAGAGAATATGCTCTATGTATTAAAGTCTTAATGTTATTTATTTTGAAGTTAAAGAATGTAGCACTTTGGAAATTCATTCAAGACCGGTAAAAGTAGACTTTCTAAAAATGCTAAAATTTAAGAGTGACTTATTGTTTGCGGTAGTTTTTTGTAATGCTTACATCTAAAAAGTTAAGAATATTATTTTCTTCATGTTCCACGGTAAACTGAATACATGGGTGTTTACTATTTAAGTAATCATGGAATCGCTGTACGTGACTTAAATGCCTGAAAACCAAAATGTGTCGTCAACATACCTGTGATAAACATTGGTTTAAACTCAAGGGGACAATCATCAAGCCATCGTTTTCATGAAAACAAACAAAGAAATATGTTGGCCATTGGGGCTGAAAGTGGAGATCCATTGCGAAACCTTCAAATTGTTTGTAGTGCAAATTATTGAATAAAAAGTGATTATCGTTTATGCATAAGTTGAGAAGAGTTTTAAAAGCATTTCTTGAAATATTTCTCACCTGTTCAATGTTATTATAAATAGAGTTTAAAAACTATATCAATCGTTTCCTTGATAGGAACGTTTGTGAAAAGGGAGGTGATGTCAAAGCTTGCTAGCACCGCACCTTCGGGTATTTATAAGAATTGATGATGTTCTTGAACTCATACGTATTTTTAATGTATACTGATTTTCTGTCAAAGGCTGTAGAAAACTTATTAAAAACTTCGCTAGTTTTGAGGATGGTGCTGTTTAAAGGCAGACAGAATGGGTCTCAATGGTATTCCACTTTTATGAACTTTTGGTAGTCCGTACAATATTGATGGTGAACTCCCACTTACAAACAACTTGTTATATTCTTCTTCACTGATCGAATCATTCTTTCTGAGCTTTCTTAATTGGTAATTGATCTTGTCTTCTGTATTCAAGTTTTTTTTATATATATCTTCTTGAGGACACTTCATAAATTTTGAACTGTCAGAGAGAACAGTTCCATCTTTTCAACCTATAATCGGCTCTGTTTAATATGACAATGCCGTTACCCTTATCGGGCCTAGATATCACAATGTTTTTATTTATTTTCAATTTCTTAAGTATATCCATCCCTAGTGGAAATTGTGTTAAACGAATAACGAACAAAAAACTTGGGAATTAGTGATAATGCTTCTTACATTATTCACGCACTCCCTAAATTCTCTTTTATAGATGGGTGTTGCCTCAGTCGGTAGAGCAAGTGTTCGAAGTACAGCAAAATGGACTTCTTGGGGTACTTGAACAACGGGAAGCAGAAGTTCATTCCTAGTGATAACAGAAACTTTTTCTCTGCTGTTGAGTACATAGTTGGAGTAATTGTGAATGCACTTGTCCTCGTTGTTACGGTTTAGGTCGAATGATCCTCCCCAGTTGACAACTTCCTTCTGTGAACACTTGTTACCTGTTCATTATACCTCAGGATGGAGTTTTGAATAACATTTTTCACATGAGTAAATCAAGATTGCTCAGAGCATTCCTGACCCTGTCCTCAATGGCGGCGATATCCTGCTTCAGTCGGGCAGACAGTCCCCGTTTGTGGTCGATTTCTTGCAATAAAAGAGTGTGTTGGCAATCCTCATAAGCGGGCGATTGGATGAGGTTCATTCTATACACTTTAAATCTTAAAAATTTCGGCATAATATTCTGTGAAAAGCATCTTTTCAGAAAAGTCCACGTCCAATGAAGCCTTTGACTCTTGCTTTGCCAGCTTTTCCCATTTCCGTACGTCTCTGGTAGTCTGGGCATCATATCTTCTTCGGATTACAGTGAAAAGTAGACAGATGTTTTGGAAATCTCAATCTCAGTAGGAAAAGAAGAGCGTAGTTAAGAGACACCACATTTTATTGCGACGCGTTTCGTTGTTTTCTTCATAACAACATTTTCAAGCCTAAAAGAGACATTACAGTATTTTAATGGTAGTTACAAGAATATTGTTAATTATTGGCTGACAAAGCTGAGTAAAAGTAACAACAATAAGATAATGATTAAAATCTTTAAAATAAATTGCACCAGCATACTAAAAAAATAAATTATATTAAGATCTTTGAAAATAAAAATTACAACCGTATACTAAAAACAGAAGGTGGGAGACAGAGATGGAAAGTTTACACTACAAATGAATGACTAAATGATTTATATAAAAGCAAGGGCATAAAAATGAATTGTCAAGGTTAGATCTGGTTTCCTTAAAAATATTTCTATTGACTCAGAGATTCTCATAATGACTCTTCTCTAAAAGTACCAAGCACACTAAATTTTCCAATCTTCTACCTGTATTGCATTCCTCTACGTGCTGTAAAATCGGTGATCGGTTGGCTTGGCCAGCAAGCAACCAGTACGAGGAGAAATGCCATAATGTTCGGAAGATCTTGTCCGGACCGACCGTTTTGTTTTGACTGGCCAATATAGGTGGCGCTACAGGCGTCACACTTGTAAATATAGGTGATGCCAGACAAAAGGTCTGAAGTGGTAGTTTATCTTTATGGTTTAACAACGCTTGGATAGTATGGTTGTTGGTAAATAAATTAAAAAAAAAATTAAATTGGGGTTAATGTGGGGAAAACTATACTTAAACATATTTCTTAGTTCTCTTGTAACGTATTTAGAACAAGGATCACTTATAAATGGAAATTTAAAATACATAGTTAGTTTATCAACACTTGGTATATTTTATTTTGCTATTTATACTAAGAGAAATATTTAGGAACTTTTTTATTTCTTTATATATTATGTTATTGGGATAGCCATTAATTTTGAAATAGTTTAACAGAAACTTTATTCTGAGTCAAATGCCTGCCAAGAGCTGCAAAGAGAATATGCTCTATGTATAAAGTCTTAATGTTATTTATTTTGAAGTTAAAGAATGTAAGCACTTTGGAAATTCATTCCAAGACCGGTAAAAGTAGACTTTCTAAAAATGCTAAAATTTAAGAGTGACATGAAGAAATAAAATATTCTTAACTTTTTAGATGTAAGCATTACAAAACTACCGCAAACAATAAGTCACTCTTAAATTTTAGCATTTTTAGAAAGTCTACTTTTACCGGTCTTGGAATGAATTTCCAAAGTGCTACATTCTTTAACTTCAAAATAAATAACATTAAGACTTTAATACATAGAGCATATTCTCTCTGCAGCTCTTGGCAGGCATGACTCAGAAATAAAGTTTCTGTTAAACTAATTTCAAAAAATTTCTTAATGGCTATCCCCAATAACATAATATATTAAAAAGAAATAAAAAAAGTTCCTAAATATTTCTCTTAGTATAATAGCAAAATAAATATACCAAGTGTTGATAAACTAACTATGTATTTAAATTTCCATTTATAAGTGATCCTTGTTCTAAATACGTTACAAGAGAACTAAGAAATATGTTTAAGTATAGTTTTCCCCACATTAACCCCAAGTTAATATTTACCAACAACCATACTATCCAAGCGTTGTTAAACCATAAAGATAAACTACCTTCAGACCTTTTGTCTGGCATCACCTATATTTACAAGTGTGACGCCTGTAGCGCCACCTATATTGGCCAGTCAAAACGGTGCGGGTGCCGGACAAGATCTTCCGAACATTATGGCATTTCTCCTCGTACTGGTTGCTTGCTGGCCAAGCCAAACCAGATCACCGATTTTACAGCACGTAGAGGAATGCAATACAGGTAGAAGATTGGAAAATTTTAGTGTGCTTGGTACTTTTAGAGAAGAGTCATTATGAGAATCTGAGTCAATAGAAATATTTTTTAAGGAAACCAGATCTTAACCTTGACAATTCATTTTATCCTTCCCGCTTTTTAATATAATCATTTAGTCATTCATTTGTAGTGTAACTTTCCATCTCTGTCTCCCACCATTCTGTTTTTAGTATACGGTTGTAATTTATTTAAAGATCTTATATAATTTATTTTTTAGTATGCTGGTGCAATTTATTTTAAAGATTTAATATTTATCTTATTGTTGTTACTTTTTACTCAGCTTTGTCAGCCAATAATTACATATTCTTGTAACTACCATTAAAATACTGTAATGTCTCTTTTAGGCTTGAAAATGTTGTTATGAAGAAACAACAAAACGCGTCGCAAAAATAATGTGGTGTCTCTTAACCTACGCTCTTCTTTTCGTACTGAGATTGAGATTACCAAAACATCTGTTTACTTTCACTGTAATCCGAAGAAGATATGATGCCCAGACTACCAGAGACGTACGGAAATGGGAAAAAGCTGGCAAAGCAAGAGTCAAAGGCTTCATTGGACGTGGACTTTCTGAAAAGATGCTTTTCACAGAATATTATGCCGAAATTTTTAAGATTTAAAGTGTATAGAATGAACCTCATCCAATCGCCCGCTTATGAGGATTGCCAACACACTCTTTTATTGCAAGAAATCGACCACAAACGGGGGACTGTTCTGCCCGACTGTAGCAGGATATCGTCGCCATTGAGGACCGGGTCAGGAATGCTCTTAGCAATCTTGATTTTACTCATGTGAAAAATGTTATTCAAAACTCCATCCTGAGGTATAATGAACAGGTAACAAGTGTTCACAGAAGGAAGTTTGTCAACTGGGGAGGATCATTCGACCTAAACCGTAACAACGAGGACAAGTGCATTCACAATTACTCCAACTATGTACTCAACAGCAGAGAAAAGTTTCTGTTTATCACTAGGAATGAACTTCTGCTTCCCTTTGTTCAAGTACCCCAAGAAGTCCATTTGCTGTACTTCGAACACTTGCTCTACCGACTGAGGCAACACCCATCTATAAAAGAGAATTTAGGGAGTGCGTGAATAATGTAA
>NC_061090.1:11326580-11331580 GCF_015104395.2 Macrobrachium nipponense | reverse complement strand
GTCTGTGAAAAGTGTGTTTTGAGTCAATGCACGGAAAGGATTCTTTTTTTTTTGGCTTATCTCATGAGTAACACTCAGTAAAATTTTTAATGCCAATCAAAATGTTTAGATAATCCACATTCCTCTATCCTGACCATTTTCCATATGAGAATTTCACGTGCTCATTGACTGGCTCAAGCACGTATTTGATCATTACAAATACTTATTTTATTCGTGTGAGACACCGCGTATGTTATTACCATTATTGACATTTCTATGAAATAGTAATGCAGCAAAGCAGATTGATATCCGTGCATATAAATACCACATTCTAATGCAATTTGGTCTCTTGTCATTACGAATTTTACTTTGCTTTTACACTGCATAAATACCTAGCATTTTTTTTATTTGATATTTTAGCAAAGCTGAATGACATTCCAGAAAATGCTATAGCAAGTTTTTTACTCTTTTTTTTTTTTTTATCCCGACAGTTTTTTCTCCACAATATTGAAATCGACTGAGTAGCCTTTAACAAGTAGTGATTCCCAACACTTAATAAGTAATGTAGCCACTAATTCAGAAATCTAATGACAGAATGAGCAATAAAGTACGTTTGCTCAATTCATGTCATAAATGTAAGAAAATCTCCAGTTTGCAGTGAAGGTTAGGTAATGTTCTGATAATGCATCAAGCTATCAGGTAACATGCCGGTAATGTTCTGATAACGCATCACTCAATGCAGATGAGGGCCTCAGAACCACAAGGTGGTAAACGTAATTTTTTTTAAAAATGAGTAAATTGCCCTCAAAGTCTAGCATTCATTACTCTGCTTCTAAGAAAGATATTGATTTAAACTAAGTTTCATATGAAAGCCCTACCCTTTATAAATTTTTGGTGAAAATTAAAAAAAAATTGTGGGGTGCGCTTGTGCGCTAGCATTCAAAATGTACGCCTAACCCCTCACATTTATGTATATTTTATTCATAACCAGCACTTAAACCATAATTAAATGTGTAAAAGGATAATAAAGTGTTATTATATTCGTGTTATAACAGCAATAGATGTAATAATAATAAAATAATAATAATAATAATAATAATAATAATAATAATAATAAATAATAATAATAATAATAATAATAATAATAATAATAATAATAATAATAGATCTGACTTGAGTAAACTGAAAGAGATGGCAGGAAAAATGCTAAGAAGCAAGAAAACAAGGGAGGAACTGAACGAGTAATACAAAGTACACGAGAGGGGACTCAACAACACAATAGAGGATGTAAAACAGTCTCAAGGCCAAAGCACATAAGATACAACGATACATGAATAGGAATAAGGGATACCAGCAGAACAAACTATTCGGAACCAACCAGAAAAGACTATACAGCCAACTAAGAGGGGAAGACAACCACCAACAAATTCCTGAAGCCGAACCAAGTAAGAGACTCTGGGAAAACATATGGAGCAATCCGGTATCACACAGCAAACATGCAACATGGCTCCAGGAAGTCAAGGAAGAAGAAACAGGGAGAATAAAACAAAGATTCACTGACATCACGACAGACACAGTCAGACACCAACTAAAGAAAATGCCAAACTGGAAAGCCCCAGGTCCCGATGAAGTCCATGGATACTGGCTCAAAAACTTCAAGGCCCTACATCCAAGAATAGCAGAACAACTCCAGCATTGTATCACAAATCACCATGCGCCCAAATGGATAACCACAGGAAGAACATCCTTAGTCCAGAAAGACAAGAGTAAGGGAAATATAGCCAGTAACTACAGGCCTATCACCTGCCTACCAATAATGTGGAAGTTACTAACAGGTATCATCAGCGAAAGGCTATACAACTACCTAGAGGATACAAACACCATCCCCCACCAACAGAAAGGCTGCAGAAGGAAGTGTAGGGGCACAAAAGACCAGCTCCTGATAGACAAAATGGTAATGAAGAACAGTAAGAGAAGGAAAACCAACCTAAGCATGGCATGGATAGACTATAAGAAAGCCTTCGACATGATACCACACACATGGCTAATAGAATGCCTGAAAATATATGGGGCAGAGGAAAACACCATCAGCTTCCTCAAAAATACAATGCGCAACTGGAACACAATACTTACAAGCTCTGGAATAAGACTAGCAGAGGTTAATATCAGGAGAGGGATCTTCCAGGGCGACTCACTGTCCCCACTACTCTTCGTAGTAGCCATGATTCCCATGACAAAAGTACTGCAGAAGATGGATGCTGGGTACGAACTCAACATCTGATGTTAATGGACGACATCAAGCTGTATGGTAAGACCATCAAGGAAATAGATACCCTAATCCAGTCTGTAAGGATTGTATCTGGGGACATCAGGATGGAGTTTGGAATAGAAAAATGCGCCTTAGTCAACATACAAAAGGGCAAAGTAACAAGGACTGAAGGGATAAAGCTACCAGATGGGAGCAACATCAAACACATAGTTGAGACGGGATACAAATACCTCGGAATTATGGAAGGAGGGGATATAAAACACCGAGAGATGAAGGACACGATCAGGAAAGAATATATGCAGAGACACAAGGCGATACTCAAGTCAAAACTCAATGCCGGAAATATGATAAAAGCCATAAACACATGGACAGTGCCAGTACTCAGATACAGCGCAGGAATAGTGGAAAGGACGAAGGCAGAACTCCGCAACATAGATCAGAAAACTAGGCAATATATGAGAATACACAAAGCACTACACCCAAGAGCAAATACAGACTGACTATACATAACACGAAAGGAAGGAGGGAGAGGACTACTAAGCATAGAGAACTGCATCAACATCGAGAACAGAGCACTGGGGCAATATCTGAAAACCAGTGAAGACGAGTGGCTCAAGAGTGCATGGGAAGAAGGACTGATAAAAGTAGACGAAGACCCAGAAATATACAGACATGAGAATGACAAACAGAACAGAGGAATGGCACAACAAACCAATGCACGGACAATACATGAAACAGACTAAAGAACTGGCCAGCGATGACACATGGCAATGGTTACGGAGGGGAGAGCTCAAGAAGGAAACTGAAGGAATGATAACAGCGGCACAAGATCAGGCCCTAAGAACCAGATATATCCAAAGAACGATAGATGGAAATAACATCTCTCCCATATGTAGGAAGTGCAATACGAAAAATGAGACCATAAACCACATAGCAAGCGAATGTCCGGCACTTGCACAGAACCAGTACAAAAAGAGGCATGATTCAGTGGCAAAAGCCCTCCACTGCAGCCTGTGCAAGAAACATCAGCTACCTTGCAGTAATAAGTGGTACGAGCACCAACCTGAGGGAGTGATAGAAAACGATCAGGCAAAGATCCTCTGGGACTATGTGATCAGACAGAGTGATACGTGCAAACAGACAGACGTGACGTTGATTGACAAAATCAAGAAGAAAGTATCACTCATTGATGTCGCCGTACCATGGGACACCAGAGTTGAAGAGAAAGAAAGGGAAAAAATGGATAAATATAAAGACCTGAAAATAGAAATAAGAAGGATATGGGATATGCCAGTGGAAATTGTACCCATAATCATAGGAGCACTAGGCACGACCCCAAGATCCTTGGAAAGGAATATAGAAAAACTAGAAGCTGAAGTAGCTCCAGGACTCATGCAAAAGAATGTGATCCTATAAACGGCGCACATAGTAAGAAGAGTGATGGACTCCTAAGGAGGCAGGATGCAACCCGGAACCCCATACTATAAATACCACCCAGTCGAATTGGAAGACTGTGATAAAGCAAAAAAAAAAAAAAAAAAAAAAAATAATAATAATAATAATAATCAATAATAATAATAATAATAATAATAATAATAATAAAATATAATATAAAAATAATATCAATAATAATGTTAATACAGTAATATTGATTAATAATAATAATAATAATAATAATAATAATAATATAAATAATAATAATGATAATAATAATAATGATAATACGGTAATATTAGTAATAATGATGTTGACCATGATAACATTCCATCATCATAATGTTTAGCCATTAAAATAATCATCACCAATATCATAATAATAATAATCAAACACAAAAAATTATAGAAAAATAATGCTACTACTCTCACTACTACTTCTGTAACAAAACCAAATATTTTAATCTTTACTCACCATGAAATTACTGTACATCCGCTAAAAAACTTGAAAATAAGGGGAGGTGGGGAATGTAAACAATAGCGGAGATTGTAAACTGTGCGGTGATTGGCCGACACTTACGGGCGCCTTATGGGGAAAAATGCTGATTGGCTTAGAACTGACTACCCGCTTAGTGACGAGCGCTCTCATTGGCTCACTCTTGAGCTGCACACGTGCTTCCTTGTGGTTCTAACCGAGCTCTTATGAGGCTATAACCTCCACGCGACAAAATCGATAATTCCTACTGCTCAAGTAGGGATTTCGACCTTTTTGAAACTCCTGAATAGCATAGAAATGCAACAAATAGACAGAGGAAACGTTGCCAAATCTACTGGTACGCATAACTCAATATTGGGGGGTTGGCATTTACAACTCTGTGGTTCTGAGGCCCTCAGATAATGTTCTGATAATTCATCAAGGTATCTGATAAAATGCAAGTAATGTTATGATAATGCATCACACTATGTGAAATATGAAGGTAATATTCTTATAATACATCACACATTCAGATAAAATGCAAGTAATGTTCCGATAATGCATCAAGCTATCTCATAAAATGCAGGTAATGTTTTGATAATGCATCACGCTATATGATACATCACAAGTAAAGCTCCGATGATGCCTCTGACTCAAGCTATCTGATAAAACGCAGGTAATGTTTGATAATGCATCACGCTATCTGCTAAAATGCGGGTAATGTTCTGATAATGCATCACTGTATGTGATGTAACGCAGGTCAGAATATCAATATTTATAGAGACTCCTTTTCACACCTAGATTCCCAATCGGTTTTCAGAGATTTCGGACGAAGCTTGTACCT
>NC_061090.1:11299080-11319080 GCF_015104395.2 Macrobrachium nipponense | reverse complement strand
CCCGAAAGCCGATGATATAAATGGTGTTCCTTTTTTATTTTTTTTTTATTCTTTAGGCAAAAGACGGGATTGAAACGTAATTAAAACAGTACTTGAGTACCATTCTTTTCAGCGCAGGCAGATATAACATATCACAAAGATTAATATGATTAATATGCCGAAAAAAATAAATGCAACAATAACTGGACCCCTCAGTAGTTTAATTAAATTGGTTCAAGTAAACACAGACACACAATTCCCCTTTTATTACTTTTATCTTACCAATTTAATAAGTAACCAGAATAGCTAGCTCAGTTCCATTTCCGAATTCAGCTAGCACACAAAAATATTAAGGAATCCTGGTGAAAAACGAAAAGCTATACACTGAACAACAATGATGACGAGATATCCTTTTCGTGGGATGATACACACAGACACACACACACACACACACACACACACACACACACACACATATATATATATATATATATATATATAAATATATATATATATATATATATATATATATATATATATAATACAGAGGAAGACGGACGAAAACCACACATCACTAGGCTGTCTTTTTTATTATTTTGCCGACGTTTCGTAATTATTTACAGAATTGCATCTTCTGGGCTGCACATAAGAAAAGATGAAAACATAAAAAAGTTAAAAGTATAGTCTAAAAGTTCATTTAAAATACATTAAAGTAAAGATGAAATAAATAAAAATCACAACCAACCACCTAGAGGTGAGACAGCAAGGAACTAAATGGAAGGAAACCACCACAGTACGAACTTATGCTAAATACAATTGACTCGCAGATGTATGCGATTACACTGAAATCTTTGTTGTCGAAAGTACCAGTATTCTGAGGGGTTTCTAATAGATGCAGTGACTAATAATCATGGTAGAGCCATTATTAATATTTGTAATAACAATGATTTAGTGATTGTAAATAATCTCCAGCTTCGAGATACAAATTTTAAAGGTAATTTAACGTACAAACAAGGAAGAAGATGGGTTTCAGAAATTGACTTGTGTTTGGCTAAAAGAACTTGTCTGAGTTTGATAAAGGAACTTCATGTTCACCAGGATGTTAAAGGGTCAGATCATGCACCGATATCGGTTACTTTATTGCTAAAAAGCAGTAACACATTAGCTATTAAAGACTTTGTAAGTCGATCAGTTGCCCCTAACCAACCTACTTATGCACAAAAAGTGCCAGCGGAAAATTATGCAAGGAAGTCTTTAAATTATAAAGAAATCGATGTGGACTTGTTTACAAGAACTTTACTAGATATTTCCCCACCACCTGTAGAAGATAGCAACGACTTGGAGATGGCCTTGACTTCGAGTTTTGATTGTATTGCCGAGACTGCTGCGAGGTGTAAGAAGGAACACGTATCAACAGGACATGAATGGGATAGAAATCAACCTAGGAGGGCTAGGATTCTTCAATCAAACGATAATAAACTTATATGGAAGTCTATCAATTGGAAAGGGGATGTTGAGTCTGATGAGGGTAACCAGCCTAACGCTACGACGTTTAAAAATTAATTTGAAGATTTATTGAATCCGGAAATCGTAGATAGTACGGATTATTCTAATATAGAACATGATGAGAATATACCTTATATTCCAGTTCTCGATGATCCCTTCTCCATGAGAGAGCTGAAAGAAGCCTTGAATGGAGTAACCAACAATAAAATTTATATTGGTATTTGTCCCGGGATATTGAATTGCGTGCCTGTGAACTGGCTGTGTTCTATATTAATCTTGTTTAATATGATGTTTGTATGTATTAGTTACCCAGTTTCATGGTGTATTAACAAATTAGTTTTAATATTCAAGACAGGGAATAAAATGGTGTGTGGAAATTACAGAGGCATATCAATAATGGATTCATTAGCGAAAATTTATGATATTTTAATTCTTAATCGTTTACGTTTGTGGTGTAATATACATAAGTGTCAAGCAGGTGCTAAAAAAAAGAGGAGTTGTATTGAACAAATATTAGCATTACGCTTGTTGTGTGATTTTGCTAGTTTTAAGAAAGTAAAATTGTACGTTTTATTTGTTGATTTTTCTAAAGCGTACGATGGAGTACCTAGGAACAAAATGATAGATGTTTTAAAAGAAAACGGATGTGGTAGGAGAATGTTAATGGCAATTAAGGCAATGTATTCATGTGCAAAACACATTTTGAAGTCAGCAGTAATTAATGCCACCATTGGTGTTCGACTAGGTGCTCCAACAAGTATATTATTTATTGTATACATTGACAGGCTGGTGCGTATGTTGCAGGAAGCCGTTGCTTCCGATGGATTTTAGGAGCACTAAATGTTCTCTTACTAATGGATGACGCGGTTATCTTAGCTACAAGTAAAGAAATGTGCAAGAAAAAGTTAAAAGTATTATGTAAATTTTGTGCTGAATATGGAATGGTTATTAATGAGTCAAAAACAAAATTTTTTGTGATAAATGATGATGATGATGATCAAACAGACATACATGTAGAAAGTATTATTGTGAGATACACTCAGAGATATCTTTACCTTGGAGCATGGTTCGTGGATAGTGGCAAGTTGGGTGATGTCATTAGTCTGCACGAGAGCCGTAGCGAGGCAGTAGTAAATAAGTTTACAATTTTTTGTGTGGCTAACAGCCAAATCCCATATGTATATAAAAAAATGAGTTTTCGATGCAGCGGTAATGTCAACACTGTTATATAGCTGTGAATCCTGGACAACTAATAATATTAAAGGGATAGCAAAACAGTATAATAAGTTAGTCAAAGTTTTGCTTGGTGTTCGAAAGAACACGAGTATTAAATTATGTATGATGGAGGGAGGCATTCTGCCCGTAAAGGATATCATAAGAAGAAAACAGAAATCCTTCTTGGTGTCCAAGAGAGAAAATATAGATGAAGAATTGCCATTCAATTACGTCTTTGATTTGTGCAGAGACAATGGAACTCCGGGTTATAGTTTTTTAGCAAACATGTTAGAACAAAATGAGGAGCAAAATTCGTTGGAAATGTTTGCACATAAAGTACGCGAGAGAGCTGAAAATGCCACGAAATTCAATACATACGTATCTGAGTTAAACCCTACCCTGAGTGTACATATGGTTTATTCTACTACCCAGTATGTCCCAGATTTCTGCCGAGTGTCATTCACACGCTTGCCTCTGATGTCTCATAATCTGAAGGTGGAGACAGGTAGATGGAGCAGAATCCCGACCTATGCAGAACTTACCACTGTGATAATAGTAGTGTACAATCAGAAAGTCATGTACTTATTTCTTGTCCCTTATCTGGCGGTTGCCCTACAAGATTTAATAGGTTGAACTTTGCAAGTGTGGCTAATTTGATGGAGCCTGATTTAGTTGCTGATTTATGTAGGTATATTCATGATGTACTGGGATTATATCAGTGAAGTGTTCACCTACCATTTATAGGTTTAATGTTTTGTTTTGGACAAAATATATATATGGTATGTGCACAAATGTATATGTGTGTAAAACTATGTTTTGTTCTCAATGATTTTTGTAACTAAAATAATGTACTCTTGTATAAATTTATGTTAGTACATAACGTATTGTATGTTTTGTGAATAAATTAACTAATTACTAGGTTTTGCATTGTTTTGCATGGTTCCTGATATTGGAGTGCTCTGGGTTTGAGATTCTGCTCCCAATACGGAAACTGATTCCCCGATGTGAATCGATGCGCACCTTAAGTAGTCGACTGGTGGATCCCACGTAAATCCGTGAAATACATTTAGGGCAAGTATATTTATAGATGACACCAGAAGACATAAAAGGACACAGCTGATCTTTTATCTTAAACAAGGAGCCTATATTGAGAGGATTTTTGGGAATTAATTTGACATTGGGGAATCAGTTTCCGCACAGGGAGCAGAATCTCAAACCCAGAGCACCCCAATATCAGGAACCATGCAAAACAATGCAAAACCTACATTGACAATAAAGATTTCAGTGTAATCGGTCATACTACCAAACCACATGAGTTAACAATCCTTGAGTCGTTGTTTATAAAACAACTCGTACCATCGTTAAACACCCATACATCTGCGAGTCAATTGTATTTAGCATAAGTACGTACTGTCGTGGTTTCCTTCCATTTAGTTCTTGCTGTCTCACTTCTAAGTTGGCTGTGTTTTTATTTTTATTTATTTCCTTTTTACTCTAATGTATTTTAAATGAACTTTTAGACTATACTTTTAACTTTTTTATGTTTTTATCCTTTATTATGTGCAGCCCAGAAAGATGTAATTCTGTAAATTAATTACGAAACGTCGGCGGCAAAATAATAAAAAAGACAGCCTAGTTATGTGTGGTTTTCGTCCGTCTTCCTCTGACTATGTCGCTTGGAGTAGTTCCCTTTGCCCTGTATCACTATATATATATATATCTTAACAATACAGATTATTGAACTACTTGATCTGAATACATGTCTGTCATTCCGTATTGCAGGAAATTATACAGATTTACATAGTGAGCTGGTGTCCCGTCTTAGTCCTTGGTTTTAATGGATTGTTTTGGAATGCCACAAACCAGGAACTTAAGAAGATTATTAATGTTTTACATCTCTCCTTTGCAAAGCAGTTATTTGATATGAAAATATACACACAAATAAACGAACATTATATATAAATATATATATATATATATGTGTGTGTTTTACTGCAATCCAACAGTAATATATGAGCATAAACAGCCCATGATAACACTGTGTATAAGTTGCGACCATATACACACATACAAATATACATACACGCACAGACACACGCATATATATATATATATATATATATATATATATATATATACATATATATATATAGATTGTATATATAATTATGTGTATGTATGTATGTATGTATGTATGTAATGTATGTATGTTATGTATAGATATATATATATATATATATATATATATATATATATATATATATATATATATATATATATATATATATATATTATATATATTATATATAAACATGTTGTTTATATAATTATATGTGAATAACTTGATCACAAAAGTATATAAACGTGATGTATTCATATTTATATGTATGTGTGTATGTATGTATGTCTGTTATATATATATATATATATATATATATATATATATACATATATATATATATTATAATATATATATATATATAAATATATATATATATATATGACCCATAAAAACACAATACTGCTTCTTCTATGTCCCTGTTCTCTGGTAAAATATGGACAGAAGATGTGGGACAGGAGTATATAGATTTTAGACATATGTCGGTGTGGCAGTACAGCGTTGGTGGTAGGTATGTATAGATGACTGTTGATCCCGGGGTCAAACGGCCATCTACTTACCACCACACACCCGTACATATATACTAAATATATACTCCTGTCACACATCATCTGTCCATATTTTACCAGTGAACAGGGACGCAGAAGAAGCAGTATTGTGTTTTTTTTTCGGTCTATATATATATATATATAACACATATATAATATCTATATATATAAAACATATTTTATATAAACAATTACACACACATATATTATATATATAATATATATATTATATATATATATATATATATATATATATATATATATATATATATAAAACACGTAGTGTAAGTGTAAGATTACAAATTCGATACCATACATAGTAAAACTGAACATTTCTTCACACAGGCCAATAAACAATGCAGTTTCGCCTAATACAATAAACAAAAAGCCTTTTCTAATTGCTAATCACATAACTAAAAACAAATCACAAATATGCCCGTGAAAATACATTGCTTCTATTCTCATAAGATGTCCTAATGTGTCACTTCCGTTCATACTCTGGAAAAGGATGTTGAAAGTAGATAAAAATAAAACAGAGGAGGGAAAATTGCCAATTTTCATTAATTAAATATAACTCATTTTTATTTGGCTTTTACGGAGACTGTATATATCTATAGATTCTGATATTATGATAACTGAAGCTTTCTGTCATAATATTTCTGAAAGCAAGCAAAGCAGCATATCTATATTTTTATTTATATTTGACGGGAGCTTTGATTCCATACTTGGGATATAGCAATTTTAATTAAATTTCAAAGAAACCCCAGCCTCCGGCTGTTATTCTATCTCAAACCGAGTAAATAAATCCCTGCAAAAATAACAAGAGGGTTGGTGTTCGAACTACTTATCTTATTCAAAGCTAAATGAAAACATGCTCTGCTGTATACTGTATCATATTTCATTCACATTCTTTGAAGCTTCAGCCTTGCGCTGTTATCACAAGATTCCTCACGGTATCAAAAATCGATAAACTATTACAAAAACCTTCATAAATCAGGCACCCAGATTCCAGTTCGACGGGAAGATATATTGCAAGATTCTTCACTCCCGCTGAAGCAGGAATTTGAATTTCTCATTTGCTCAACGTTATTCATCATATCTAGCTAAAAGCAGCATAGGTATATGTTCAATATTCAACGTTGTATCTACAGGTTCTTTTGTAATCAGTAATAATTTAGTAAGGAACACGTTTTACTGCCTAGATTTTCCCGTTAATATACCAACGGCGATTAATACTTGCTAAAATCGTCAAAGACTTACTTTTACAGCTTATAGTTCTGGGGATCTAATATCTCATACAAGGATTATTTCGAATTGATTTTAATTATGGAAAAATATTTTTGATTATGTTTGACTTTTTTCCCAAAGGGTAATCATTATACAAATGACCAAGTGTTTGAGACCAAGATCACGATAATGTCACGTATCAAATTAAGAAAGGGTAAATAGGTTCCCTGAAGACAAGAATGTCAAAAGATAACCCGAAAGAGAAAAAAAATAATGACTGGCCAACACCTCTTGGGGTCCTAGCTCTCTACAGGTACGTCTATCACACTATACGGAACTTGAAACGTATCAGTTTTATTTTGCTGTAATAGAAAACTATTGACGTGGCTGTTTGTCTGACCGTCCGCACTTTTCCTGTCCACCCTCAGGTCTTGCAGACTACTGAGGCTAGAGGGCTGCAAATTGGTATATTGATAACCCGCCCTGCAATCATAAACCATGCCAAGTTGCAGTCCTCTAGCGTTAGTAGTCTTTATATTATTTAAGGTTAAAGTTAGCCAATAACACAAACCATCACCGGCCTATGGCTGAAAGTTTCATAGGACGTGGATGAAAATTTCATGGGCCGTGGCTGAGTTTCATACAGCATTGTACCCTGTACAGAAAACTCGGTTGCGCGGAAGAAATCTCGGGGCATTTTTTACTTGTTTACTCCTGGCCACTTTAAAAAGTTGTTTACATACAATACACTATTTGTAACTAGTAATGAATTCCTGGATTGTATATCAATCTGATCGCATTTTGTAAACAACACCATGGAATTGCCATGGATGTCTAACTAATGCAACAATCGAGAAACTGATTTTAAAAACAAACTATGGACAAAAAATGGGCAAATATATACCCATTATTGTTCAGTGATCCATTTAGAAAATATTTTTTCCCGTCTGTTTTGTTTTGCTCAGTTCTAAAATGGTTTGTAAACAGCCGGTTACTGGCAATTACCTGTTCCACATATCAGATCTGGTTTGATGACAACAAAACAAATGTCAGATTTGCGTACAAATGATGAATATTCTTTTAGTGCATATCCGCTCTTCACAAAGCAATTCGCTAGCTAGCCCACTTTAGAAAACTACAAAGTTTCGTAGGTATACTGGTTGATTTCTCCACGACTTGTGGTTCTAGTCTCAAAACTTAAGAAAAAAAAAGTTGATCACAAAATCAGGCTCTTTGGCCTTTTTTTTTACATCGTCCCTTGCAAAGCCCTGTTGGCATACACTGCACTGGCAGCATTTTACTTCAAGATAAGGGTCACTATGATATAAGGAATACCATATAGGTTACTTTTGTCTCCATTTTCACATTGAATTCAATTTGTGAAAATGTGATCCCATGGCAATGAACTTGTATCACTTCGAATTTGCTTGTATGATTCAATAATTTCCTAATAAAGGTTGTGTCCTATGCACTGTAATTTTTTCCATGACTCTGTTTACTGATATTATAGTTATATGATGATAAACCTGTAAGACTTCTAAAACAATTATGATACAGAAAACAAGCATTTATCTATTCAAGGGTGATCTGTACCGCTTTTTTTGACAAAGTTACTCGTGAGCTTTGAAATATGGGAAGTATTTGCCTCTTTCTCATTCTTGAATTTGTAATAATTTCATTGGTTTTTCACCCTAGGCTGACAGATTAAGCAATTAACTGTCTTCGTAATCCTGGAGGATTTGCCTTTTACATTATTGGTTAATAAATAATCAACCTTAATCTTCCCTTACGTATATCACCATAATTAAATATTATTTTGTTCACAGCATTATCTAAACTAGTAAGCTGTATTACGTCAAAACAAGCCATTTTTAACAAGGTAGGTGATTACGAATTATGGTTTCCATTAAACATGCTTTCCGTGAACAGGTACCGATTTATTTATTATAATCATCTTATTGATATCTTGTTCTGTCTTATTTAGTGTGTTTAGTAAAAAAAAACGCTACAGTAGCATTCCCAGTCTATAAATACCGCACGTCAGATTTGTGGGAATTTGAGATATATTATGAAACACTAAACACTCAAACTCAATTAACCTAGGACTTAAAATCCAGCTCCCTTTTACCTGTAGGACTTAAAATCCAACTCCCTTTTTCCTGTAGGCCTTAAAATCCAACTCCCTTTTACCTGTAGGCCTTAAAATCCAGCTTCCTTTTACCTGTAGGCCTTAAAATCCAACTCCCTTTTACCTGTAGGCCTTAAAATCCAGCTTCCTTTTACCTGTAGGCCTTAAAATCCAACTCCCTTTTACCTGTAGGCCTTAAAATCCAGCTTCCTTTTACCTGTAGGACTTAAAATCCAACTCCCTTTTACCTGTAGGACTTAAAATCCAGCTCCCTTTTACCTGTAGGACTTAAAATCCAACTCCCTTTTACCTGTAGGACTTAAAATCCAACTCCCTTTTACCTGTAGGACTTAAAATCCAGCTCCCTTTTACCTGTAGGACTTAAAATCCAGCTCCCTTTTACCTGTAGGACAAATGGCTCACCCAAGAATCTACCTTAAGTGAATCAGCTATAGTAGAGTATCTAATGGAAGTTTCTGGCGCAACTTCATGCATGTGTCGTGTGTGTGTGTGTGTTTTTTTTTTTTTTTTTTTTTTTTGTAAGAGGTCATTTACCCTTCTAATTAATAGGCAAACCAAACAGAGCGTGACTAACGGTATGAAATATGGGTACTATTATCTTCCTCGCTATCCTTATACTATGCTCAGTCATTGGGAGTGGGATTATTTTGAATTAATTATGAAAATAGAGATACTTTGCCTGAGTGACAAAGGAAACTTCTTGCATAAAGCAAGCATACGATAACCTTCGAGACTATCTCAAATGTCGAGCTGTTGTCATTAATGAAACGAAAATGAGACAGGTGTGTCCCTTACTTACATCCAGAACCGAAACGAAAATGTTGCTGTGCAAGTGTGCACGAAAT
Organism: Macrobrachium nipponense; assembly: GCF_015104395.2. Taxonomy (NCBI): domain Eukaryota; kingdom Metazoa; phylum Arthropoda; class Malacostraca; order Decapoda; family Palaemonidae; genus Macrobrachium; species Macrobrachium nipponense. The sequence continues at coordinate 11,309,492 of NC_061090.1, read as the reverse complement.
ATCCAAAGTTTCATATGTGTTCGTGGTTGTATACATGAATCATATTACAAATGTTCAAGGGGATGTATCTTTCAAATATGAGTTTTCCATCGTTCATTTTCTTTTTATGGGTCCTATGTGTAAATGCCTGGGCTATAAACGAGGAAAAATATATATACAATATTTGTAGATCGTTATAAAAAAACATATCCATCTCTCTCTCTCTCTCTCTCTCTCTCTCTCTCTCTCTCTCTCTATACACACACACCCACACCCACACACATATTTAGATATATAATATATATATATATATATATATATATATATATATATATATATATATATATATATATATATATATATATATACTATATATATATTATATATATATATATATATATATATATATATATATATATATATATATATATATATATATATATATATATATATATATATATATATATTATATATATATATATATATAGATAGAGAGAGAGAGAGAGAGAGAGAGAGAGTATAATATATATATATATATATATATATATATATATATATACATATATATATATATATATATATATATATATATATATCTATACTATATATATATACTCTCTCTCTCTCTCTCTCTCTCTCTCTCTCTCTCTCTCTCTATATATATATATATATATATATATATATATATATATATATATATATATATATATATATATATATATATTCTTGAATCTGGCAAAAAGGAGCACTGTGGGCATGTAACTTAAAGAGAGAGAGAGAGAGAGAGAGAGAGAGAGAGAGAGAGAGAGAGAGAGTATTCATTACCGGACAAAATGTCTGCCATCAAAACGGGAGCGCCTCATAGAAGGGAGCTTCACCCCACCAAGGTAAAACCATTCATAAGATATTCATAAGATACTCCTTCCCCTCTTCTTGTAAGCAAGACGTACAGACAAATATATATCCCCAGCGCCGCTGAAAGAGCCGGGGGAAGAGACGAACGAAACCTAATTTGCATTTCGTATGAGGGAAACGCCCAAGTACCTCAAAGGCACGACGTGGTCCTGAAGTCCTGGTTAGGAATCATTAGTGGCACTGAATGATCCTCGTAGATATTTTGCATTCGACGAATGCGTGATCGAGGGTATTTTTCTCGGCGTAGATCTGGGTCAGGCGAATTTAAGATGCTAGTGAGTTATTTTAAGGTTTCTTTTGCTTTCGACGATTGTGTGATCGAAGATATTTTTCTCGGCGTAGATCTGGGTCGAACATCTTTTAGCAATGTATGCATCAGTGGATTTGGGTCAGGCGAATTTAAGACGCTAGTAAGTTATTTTAAGGTTTCGTATAACGCGTTAATGTTGCTCTTTTTATGAATTTTTTTTTTGTTTTTGTTTAATAGATTTAAGCTTCATCCATATACTTATTTTTTCACGCCCAATCAGAGTATTCAAATTTCTCATAAAACTCATCCAATAGATTTTATACGTGTCAACAAACCTGCCTGTCCGTCTATTGCTTCATAGTTTAAGGAAATGAGAAATGTACTATTTACAGCTCAATTATATGCTGTGAAGTCAAATAAGTCTGTTTTCGAAAACCATATCATGAAATGCCCAAATTTTAGATTATTTGAGAAAAGTAATCAGTAAACAGTTATTCAGGCTAGATGTTTCGCTCTTGAAACAGTTTTGGAGCTCAGAAATCCAAAAGTCTTTTACGCTACCTTGAATAGACAGCTGTGTACTACACTTCCCTCAACACTTCCCTCGGACATGCACGAAATGTTTATGAATGTACATATTTGTTCACGGTTGCTTGACTTCTCTGTGTGATCCTGCAAAAGGTTACATTCATCAAAGAATGAAAACATTTATAAGGTATAAGTCCTAGATGGACGTCTGTGAGTCATAATTTTACAGGTTTACTCTTCCATCGGAGAAGGCATCTGCATTATGCGTGCTTAAGAAAGTTTCACACTCACCTGTCTCTCTCTCTCTCTCTCTCTCTAACCCCCCCCCCCCCCCCGCCCCCCAGCCCCCCCGGCAATGGATTACCTGCCAATATCTTTCTCCACGGTGGAAGTTGCTTACTGTAAAATACGTACAAAGAAAAGTTGCGTTTGGTATACGATATATACCTTTTATGTCTGTTTATTGTAAACCCGTTACTTTGAATTCCACTGTATGATAGCATTTTCAATGGTTCATATAACTATGTCTCCATATTGAGTAACAACAAACAATCCGATAAATAATATTCATGTAAAATCTACAGCGATGATTATTATGATTCCATCCATGATTACAACAAACACACACACGCACAAAAACATCGGGCAGGAAACCATCAAAGCGCCTCAGTGGCGTGTTTGGAATGGTCTTTCCCTACCACCTCTGTGGCCGCGAGTTCGATTCTCATGCATTCCATTGAGGGGTCAAATGATGTGTATTTCGGGTGATGGAAGTTCACTCTCGACGTGGTTCGGAAGTCACGTAAAGCCGTTGGTCCCGGTGCTGAATAACTACTAGTTCCATGTAACGTCAAAACACCCTACAAACAAACTAACAAAACAAACAAGGAAACCATCGATATCTACCCAAGAGGAAAGTGGAAGGAGCGTTTCCCGACGTCACAAAACAAATCCACTGGGCCAGGGTCTCGTCCAACTGCGAAATACCGTCGCTTCGCCTGGCCTGAAATGGCGCCTCTGAAATTCTGCAATATCTCGTTTCTTGCATTGCAGCCGGACGAAGCTCGCGGATATTCTACAGCGAGAAACGCGAGAGTGATTCCATCTTCGCTGCGAGCGCCGCTCTGTTTTCCTTTTTTTTTTTTCCCTTTTTTTTTTCCCGGACTCGAAGATAATTCCATTAACGGCGTATACAGCGTATCTGGATGGAGCTCTGAGTTGGGTGTATCGCTTCTGTATTTCTCCCGTTGCGAGATTTCACTGGTGTTTACGGTGGTGCTGCATCTCGCGTTTGCAGCGATGCATGCATAACCCGGTTGTTTATACTGTATACCAAAGACTATATAAAAAAAATAACGTTGTATGCGAGTTTACGACTCTTCACAATATGTGTGTGCGTGTGCATGTGTGTGTGTGTGTGTGTGCTTTGTGTGTATAAATCAATTATAATTATATCAATTTTAAATACAGAAACGGTGAAATGCGCGCTCATGAATGCAGTCCTACGCGCGCAAAACACACAGAAACTATATATATATATATATATATATATATATATATATATATATATATATATATATATATATATTACCCTCAATCAAGATTGATGTTCATGGAACGAATAATTTTCTCCCTGACTAAGAATAAATAGGAGACGATCTGCTTAATCAGGTACAAAGAAAACAAGATGTCGGCTGAAGGCCCAAATACAATTTACGGGGAAGAAATCCTAATGAAACTCCAAGGGTTGAATTACCAGGGGAATGTATTTACATCTAAGGATGCTATATTACTGAAATCAAGGCGTCGACGGTGACGCGCTTGACCCTAGCCTAAGGCCAACCACGGACTGGAACAGTTGAAAATGAGCAGTGTTCAGAGACAAATGTGATGATTCGCAGCGTTTCTTAAAGGCCCAGAGCAATAGGACAAGGGGGGATCCACCTTCACAGCAGTAAATTGCAGACACCTGCAATACAGACGTCGTATGAATACGTGATAAAGGTTAACATGAATCTTAGATTCCTCAGAGGACAAGGAATGAATGAATTATGGCTCAAACTTTACTGTACTGAAAGGGGAGGAACTGAACACAAATCAGCATTTTAGGGAACCACAGCTCTTAAACCAAGATATCTTCTAAGGGAGCACAACTGTGGGGATGGCTGAATCACTATGGAGGATCACACAAGCACTGATAAAAGGACAGAAAATGAAATATAAAAAGATTGCCACCACTCGTTTGCACATGTTACCTTTCTCCTGATATATATCTTCGTAAGATGTAGGTGAAGGAAGTCAACTTCTTCAAGCATTGATAAAAAAAACAAGGATTTCCCGTGGCGGCCCACAGCCACGTGAGTTCAAGCTTGGGTCCTGGTAGATGCTGCATGGCACGGCTGGGGAGGGAGTCTATCAAGGTGTGACCTGAGTCACCTGACTCGAACTGGGGTGTGAGAGAAAGTGAGAGTTTCCTCCTCACGTTGGTCCTTTTTATTTCGTCCTGCTGACTCATTTCAGTAGTTCTGGAAAGTACGAACAAGCGGCAGCACAGAAAAGCCAAGAGAAATGTGGGATGTGCGAGAGAGAGATAGAGAGAGAGAGAGAGAGAGAGAGAGAGAGAGAGAGAGAGAGAGAAGGAAAATATCAGAAGCATGTGCTTTTAATGTTACTTTACATGGATGAAGCAAAGGGGATTCATAATATATACATATATATATATATATATATATATATATATATAATATATATATATATACATATATACATATATATATATATATATATATATATATATATATATATATATATATATATATATATATATATAATTACTTTGAAAAGAGAGTGATGTATGAAGTGTATCTTTTACCCATTGTTATCATTATTACAGATGGGTTCTATTCCATGGTACTAGAGACGGGAATCTCTAACCTGACTAATATAATGAAATTATTGACATTTTGGGTCTGGGAGTGAATTCATAGTCAGGAGGGTAGAATGTTAACTTACTAGTTTTCTTTACGGGCAGATTTGGGTTTTTTGTCACTATGACTTGTTAATCATTTTTGTTCTATTCTATATTCATCTGCTTTGGGTTAATAAATAGTATATTTTTATACTTACGAGATCTTAATAGCCTAACGAAATAGTTGCAGACAGGTAAGGGTTTCCAATTTGTGTAGTTTTAATAAAAGGTGGCGGTGGTAAGATATATATATATGTATATATATATATATATATATATATATATATAGTATATATATATATAATATATATATAATATATATACATATATATATATAGTATATATTATATATATATATTATATATATATATTTATATATATATATATATATATTATATATATATATATATATATATATATATATATATATATATATAATATATATATATGGGTTTTCTGTGTGGTTTTTGCGCGCGTAGGACTGCATTCATGCCCGCACATTTCGCCGTTTCTGTATTTAAAATTGATATAATCATACTTGATTTATTTTCTCCGCCGTGTTCTTGAAGAAGTTGTTGGTCACCACCGAGGTGACGAAAACGTCTGGTTTTCCTTGGTGGACACAACCAAGCGTTAATCAGACACAATTCAACTCCTTTTCAAACAGTGTAATAAATGATACCTTGGTAAAATATTAGTCTTCAAACGAGAGATCTACGACGCCCGAAACATTTGACTTGGTGTTTAAAAGCAACATACAAACGTAATGAAATTACTAAAATGTTGGGTAAACATTTATCGTAATTCCTGTACTGTCTTTTTTCGACAGATACTTAAACTTTCGCTTCCGCTGATATCATTAAAGCATAAAAAACCTTTCCTGTGTATATTTAACAGGACCATTTTAAAAACACAGAAATGAGCTGGAATGCGTCTGTTTTTAACGTCTAGAATTTTCTAATGTCGCATCCATTATTAATTTGTTCGAGGTTCTAACAATTATATATATATTATATAATATATATATATATATATAAATATATATATATATATATATATATATGTATGTATATATATATATATATAATATATATACATATATTATATATATATATAGATATATATATATTATTTGTGTGTGTTTATGTGCGCGATGTGAGTGTGAATGTGTCCAAATAAGAGGTTAGACTGATATATTCTGACAGGCTACTGATAGAGTTTAGGGTTTTTGTAAGTTTCTTTTTTTTTTGTACTGTACTTTTAGGACGGAGCAATACACACAAAGTTCTTTAAACAAACTTAACTCAACTGGCCAGATAAAAAAGTATTGATTATCCAGCATGGCTGACGACAAACGGATCAATATTGGCAACGCCAACCAGGAATTTTAAAAATCACACAGAAAGAAAGATTTACAAGCCTAAGATAGGCCATGGAATTGTCACAAACAAGTGCAGCAGAGGTTCACCAAAGCTTAAATTCCTAAAGGGTTAAGCCAGCATCAAAACAGAGCACGCTGCATATTCCTATATCTTTCTTGATATCGTGTTCCTGTGCAACCCTTGGCGCTCAAGTGGATTAAACAACACACACCTGTCTCTCTTCAGCTTAGCAGCAGGAATCTAGAATTAAAGGAGTGCTGGAAGAACAAGGAAGAGGTATATTGTTTGTTTGTTTGTATGGTGTTTTTTACGTTACATGTAACCAGTGGTTATTCAACAACGGGACCAACGACTTTACGGGACTTCCGAACCACGTCGAGAGTGAACTTCAATCACCAGAAATACACATCTCTCACACCTCAATGGAATGCCCGACGATCGAACTCGAGGCCACCGAGGTGGCACGCCAACACCATACCAACCACGCCAATGACGAGGTATACTGGTTAGTGTGGTGGCATGCCACTCAGATGTTGCAGGTTCGCTTCTCCTCCTAGGTCGATGAAAAATCACTGGCTCAGTTTCTGCTGCAGTGTGAGGTCTGCAGTGGGAGGTTGAAACCAACATTATTTGGTAGCTTGAATTTCAAGTGAAAGCCTCTGTGTGCTTGTTCCATGTGAATAGGTTTTAGCTACTGAATAATAATAATAATAATAATTAATAATAATAATAATAATAATAATAATAATAATAATAATAATAATAATAATTCAGTTAAATAACATTTTACACTTTCGTAAAAGCCTTTTTAATTGTTCAAGTTAAATTAATATAAAACTGTATTATTTTGTGACAGTATTTTTCTTAATATAACTATTGTGACTTTGAAAGTGGGTTATCTATATTATCTTTTTTTTTTTTTTTTTTTTTTTTGCTCTATCACAGTCCTCCAATTCGACTGGGTGGTACTTATAGTGTGGGGTTCTGGGTTGCATCCTGCCTTCTTAGGAGTCCATCACTTTTCTTACTATGTGCGCCGTTTCTAGGATCACACTCTTCTGCATGAGTCCTGGAGCTACTTCAGCCTCTAGTTTTTCTAGATTCCTTTTCAGGGATCTTGGGATCGTGCCTAGTGCTCCTATGATTATGGGTACGATTTCCACTGGCATATCCCACATCCTTCTTATTTCTATTTTCAGATCTTGATACTTAACCATTTTTTCCCACTCTTTCTCTTCAACTATTATTATTATTATTATTATTATTATTATTATTATTATTATTATTATTATTATATTATTATTATTATTATTATTTATTATTAGTTATTATTATTATTATTATTATTATTATTATTAGCAACTGCTAACCTTAATCTTTTATGTGAAGTTGTTAAATGCAAAATGGTTTCTAATATCTGAAGACAATAATGATAAAAACCCCAATACTTTTCTCTCACCTATTTTCAATACTTACTCGCCTTTGAAATTATTGTACCCTCAAGGTAAATATGTCCACGAATTTCATTATGAGCCGTCCTTCATCTGATGAAAAGACTTCAGCCGCTTATAAATAGTGTTGGCTTTGGTAATTTACATGTTTAAAAGCATCTAATGAATATTAACAAAATTCTGTCGAGGCAATTCAAAATTAGTTCTATTGATTGGATTAATAATTTCTTTTAGATTGAACAAAATGTACTGATATGTTTTAAAAGTCAGCCTTGGTGAATCTTCAAGTATTGTACTTAGGCTTCAACTTCTTTTTTGAAACTTAAAACTCAAAGCGTCCGTCCGAGTGGCACTGTTACAAACTAGGAGATAAATTAATTACATAAATTTCATTACTTACGCAAATATATCGCAAATATAACATTCTTTTGCTTTAATTTCCAATTAATACCAAGGACATTTACCTGAAACTAATATCTGAAGGAAAAAAAGATAAAGATAAAGTTAAAAAGAATGGAATTTAAGTTATGAAGCTAAGGGCATCGGTCCTCCCAGCTCAGTTGAGCTTTCAGCTATATAGTAGATTCACCCAGCCCCTTACGACGCTCCTGATTGGCTGTTGATAAGCCAGTCAAAGGGCTGGAAACTCTCAGTCTCTCGAGAGAGTTCACAAGGATCGGAGCCACGTTCCACCTCTCCTGAAGGATACGTCTTTCAAAAGTATCCCTCAGGAGAGGTAGAACATACATCCTGCCTATGTGAACTCTCTCGAGGGACTGGGAGTTTCCAACCCTGTGACTGGATTATCAACAGCCAATCAGGAGCGTCGTAAGGGGCTGGCCTAGACATTAAAGACACGGTTGCTGTGACTCTACTATAGTAGCATTCTCAGTACTTACCCCTAACTAGAGAGTTCATGACTTCAATCCTGGCTTTACGGTGGTGGTATAGTACAAGGGGATAGTTGGTGACCATCGCTCTTTGCGTTGCTAATTTAAGATCTGTTCACCATTTGATAGATTTCTCTACAGCACGACCTCACTGTCCATGTTGTTAACGATGGGGGCGGGGGGGGGGGTGGGGGGGGGGGGGGGGGGGGGGGGGTGGCGGGGGGGGGGGGGGGGGGGGGGGGGGGGGGGGGGTACATACTTTTTCTATCTGTGAGCCATCAACTACCATAGTAAAGTACCATAGTTGGATTTGAATGCTGATAATGCATCTCGAGTATTATTTTCCTATTACGGTAATATTTCCGTTCTCTCTCTCTCTCTCTCTCTCTCTCTCTCTCTCTCTCTCTCTCTCTCTCTCTATAAGCTGTTTAATGGACACTCGTAGCCCACTTTGTTCTATCTGTGAGCCATCAACTACCATGGTTGGATTTGGGAGCTGATAATGCACGTAATACATAAGGCACCTTACGGATGAATCTCATGATGACAGTGAAGCATTTGATGAAGAAACTGTTTGTGCGATTTTGACCGAGTGTTTTGATTCTAACAACAAATAATGAAAGTCGTCCAAATCTGAGACATAACTTCTTTTTGAGAAAATCACTAAGTAATTACTTTTCAAGCGTATCCATACCGTGAAATCTCGACTATTACTTTCCTAATACGGTAATATATCTGTTTTCTCTCTCTCTCTCTCTCTCTCTCTCTCTCTCTCTCTCTCTCTCTCTCTCTCTCTCTCTCTCTCGCTATAAGCTGTTTAATGGACACTCGTAGCCCACTTTGTTCATATTTTAGTAGCCTTTAATAAGTTACGCTTTTGCTTTCCAGTTGGAAAGATAATATTTACACTGGAACTCCCCCCCCCCCACCCCCCAGAAGGAACAGTACCCAAATCCGTGTCAGAAAATATAATAGACACACACGTTTGTTTTGCATAAAGTCATTTATAATTTTCGGGTGAAGTTTTTTTTTTTCCCCGCGGGAGGCGCGAAATTGAATACATTTACATACATATTGCTATGGAATGTAGAGACGTCTTAAGAAAAGAAAATCTTCACCGTATACTATCTTATTATATGTCAAAGTACTGCTAACGTCATCTCACAGGGATTTCTGGTTTAAACGGAAAGTCTAAGCCACATTCTAAATATATATATATAATATATATATATATATATATATAATTATATATTATATATATATATATATATATATACATATATATATATATATATATATTAATATATATATATATATTATATATTATACATCATATGTTTGTGTGTGTTGTATGAGTGTGTATATGTATGTATATATGTATGTATGTATGCATTTATATATAATTATATTTTATATATATATATATATATATATATATATATATATATATTATATACTATATATATACATAAATAAATATATATATATATATATATATATCATAATATATATATATATATATAGATAACCACATACATACATACATACATACATAAACACACACACACGCAAACACACACACACACACACACACACACACACACACACACACACATATATATAATACTATATATTATATATATATATAATATCATTAATAATATAGTATATAATATATAATAACTATTAATTATATATATATAATATATTATCACGCCCGAAAGTATTTTCGTTCGTTTATTTATATATTTATTTTTTGCCCACGCAGTCGTATGTTTTGCTGCTTGTTAGTAACTGGGTGCTGTTGCTTGTTATTTGTTTCGCAGTCGTTAAGGAGGATGGTTCTAATCCAATAATTTCTTCCTTTACATGATGACGTGGAGGCAGAGAGACTTTTTTTTCGGGAAAAGCCCAAGTTTGCCGTGAGTGATCCTCTGAACGCTAGAGAGGTTGGGATTGCCTCTGAGAGGTACTTGTCTACTGAGAGCAGTGGATTCGCCTTGGATCGCTGCAATGGTGTGTAGCTGTTAGCGCCCTTTATTCGACATC
>NC_061090.1:11292523-11298580 GCF_015104395.2 Macrobrachium nipponense | reverse complement strand
TTTATTCGACATCAACGCCTGCCTGCTTTTGAGTCTTCAGCGCTTTATACCACTGTCACGCCCGTTTGATCGTTCTCACCCGCTGCTGATGCATGGATGTTTGTCTTCGAGGAACAGCTATGATCGAGTTTTTATAAAGTTTTCGATACCAATCTTGGAGGATTACAACACTTGTCAATCTACGACGGACACATTACGAACACACGAGAGGATATCAGCCTTGGACAGCCTCTAAAGGAACTTCAGATTTATCACCTGGTCCCTCATATTTATTACTGCAAACTGCAGCGCCGTTGATGATACTTTACGAGGAGTTAAGTATTGGTTGTAGTAACTGTCCTCCATTTTTAGAGCTGCAATTAACAGCACTTCGTTACAACGGAACATCAAGTGTACGCTGCAGTGACCTGAAACTTACCTCGGTCCAAATATTATTCAATTATTTTTTTCTTTTGTAAATAAATATTTATATTAACATTTTCGTATCATACTCCCTCGTTGTCCTTTGCATCATTGTTTACAAACTATAACTCGTAGTTTAAAGGTACTTCAGGTTGTGCAAAATACTATTGTTTCTTTTATGTAACGGCTTTACGCAAATTATAAAGAACCTGCTTTACGTTAATGTTATTAAGTCGTGACATAAATTGGCGACCGTGATAGGATGGCAAATGGTCAGTGAGGTAGTGTGAAAAAGTATATTTTTTTTCCTCTTTCTCTCTTACGGGACACTTTAATAGTTCTTCGTGTTAAGCAGCAATTGCTCAATTTAACGAGATGTCAACTTTAAGCGAGTTAACTGCCATTGGTGAGAAACTTGGATTGTCAGGATCTGACTTAGCATATTTCATAAAAGAGCAACAGGAGCTCGAACGCGCTAAACGAGCACAGCAGAGAAGAAGCTGAAAAGAGAGCAGAAGAGAAGCTGAAAGAGAGCAGAGAGAAGCTGAAGAGAGCAAATGGAAGCAGAAAAAGCAATATTGGCTGAAAAGAGAGCTCTTATGGAAGCTGATAAAGAAAGGCTTGAAGAACAAAGTAAAACTCTTCAGTTAGAGATAACTTTAAAGTCTTTAAAGTCCGACGAAACTTCTATGAGTGATTCTGTGCCAGCTAAGTTCAGTGATAAGTGGGGAAAAACTAAGCCTAATTTCCTAAGTTTTAGCGAGTCAGATGTCGGAAAATTTTTCGTTGCTTTTGAGAAAGTAGCTCATCAGTTAGCTTGGCCCAAGGAACTCTGGGCTGTATTAGTGCAATCTGCATTCTCTGGTAAGGCACAAGTAGTTTATGCAGCTTTAAGTGCAGAAGATTCCAGTGATTATGATATTGTGAAAAAAATGGTTTTAAATGCATACCAGCTAATCCCAGAAGCTTACCGGCAGAAATTCAGATCCTGGCGTAAAATGTTTAATCAAACATTTGTAGAATGGGCAGGCCAGAAAGCAGTTAAACTTGACGAGTGGTTGGCTGCAGAGGAGGCAACTACATTTGCCGAGTTACGAGAACTGGTTTTGTTGGAGGATTTTAAAAACAACATTCCCAAAGACGTTCGCATCCATATAGAAGAATTTAACATTGATAATGTGAATGAGGCAGCAAAGGCAGCAGACAGGTTTGTTTTGTCACACAAGCATTATGGTAAGAAGAAAACTCATTGGGAAGCAGGTGTGGAAAAGGTGGAAGTAATAAAGGGTAGAGAAAGTCCTTCATCGCCTTCGAGGGGTGCGAGGCAGGCCCGGGACATTGTTTGTTATAAGTGTGGTAAGAAAGGTCATGTAAAGTCACATTGTCCTGAAGTAACTAAGTCGGTTAAACCAGTTATGTTGATGGATTGTAGGTCAGTGCCGCCTGTGTCTTCTAGTGAAGGAGAGGTGAGTGGGAGCATGCCTTATGGTAAGGAATTTGAAGACTTTGTCTTTAGAGGTATAGTGAAAGTTGGATCTGAGGCAACTGATGGTAATATCGTTGCATTGCTACGGGATACTGGCTCTTGCCAGTCCTGCATTCTGGAAACCTCTCTCCCTTAAGATTTCTCACGGAAAGGTCAGGATTTTGTGTTGCTTGGGGGTTTCCCAGATACAGTAACATCTTGGCCTGTGGAAGAAGTTTATTTGGAATCTCCTTTGGTAACTGGTACGTTGAAACTGGCTGTAGTTAGTGCATTGCCTGTGAGTGGTGTGGATTTGTTGATAGGCAATGATGTGATGCAAGGTAGTGGCACAGCCTGTGCATCAGAAGGTCGAAAGGGGGCTAGTGTGGTTAATGAACGTGTTATGGTAATGTTAAACCTGTTGTTCCTGTAACCCGAGCCCAATCTAGAGAGGTAGTCAAAGGTAGAGAAGCTGATATAAAATTTGGAAGACTGCTTCCAAACCAAAACTCAACCAAAGACAAAGAAAGGTAAGTCCAAGCAGATAAAAAATCTTTCGTCTAAGTCGATGGTTAATGTATCTGAAGACTTTGATACAGATTCTAGTTGCATGTTTCCAGATAGGCAAACCTTAATTAGTGCTCAAAAGGAAGATGGCGAATTGAGGAGTATATATGAAGAAGCAGAGCAGCTAAAGGAACAGGAGGATTTAAGTGAAGCAAGTTATGTATTAAAGAATGATGTCTTATATAGATTAATTCTCCAGTGACCGCATCTATTGATGAAGAGTGGAAGGTAAGGGAACAAATTGTAGTACCTAGTAAGTTTAGGCATCTTATTTTGCAAAGAGGACTCAGTGAAAGTGAAATGGGGCGGTGGTCATTTTAGGAATACGAAAAAACACTAGTCCAAAGTCCAAAGATAATAATTTTTTTTGGCCTTCTGTAAAGAGAGACGTAGTCAGACATTGCAAGTCATGTCACCAGTGCCAAATGGTTGGAAAACCCAACCAGAAAATTTCTAAAGCTCCTTTAATTCCCATCCCAGCTGTTGAAGAACCATTCACGCAAATTGTTATTGACATTGTGGGTCCTTTACCCAAAACCAAAACAGGTTTTCAGTACATGTTAACTATAATGGACAGAACCACTAGATTTCCCGAGGTAATACCTGTTAGAGGCATTAGGAGTGGTATCGTTATTAAGCATCTCATGGACTTCTTTTCTCGTTATGGTTTGCCTCGAGAGATACAGTCGGATCAAGGTTCTAATTTCACTAGTAAGGAGTTCCAGGCTAAAATGAATGAACTTGGCATTAAACACAACTTGGCATCCTCATATCATCTCGAAAGTCAGGGAATACTTGAAAGATTTCACTCGACTTTGAAGAATGCTTTGACTAAGTATTGTTTAGACCATGTTGAAGAATGGGATAAATAAAAACTTGCCTTTATTTGCTTTTTGCTTTAAGATCAGCCCCTAGTGAATCTCTGGGTTTTTCTCCTTTTCAGATGGTCTATGGACACAATGTGAGAGGGCCTCTTGATTTATTAAGGGAACATTGGGAAGGGAGTAGTGGTAAAGTAAATTCTCTTGATTATATTTTGTCTTTCAAAGAGAAATTAAGGAGCATTTGGCAATGGGCCCAAAATAATCTCTCTACTTCGCAGGCTAAAATGAAAACTCATTATGATAGAAAGTCCCAAGTTAGAAATTTTGAAGCAGGAGAACAAGTACTACTATTACTTCCTATTCCAGGTCAGTTTAGGGCTCAGTTTGTAGGTCCAGCAGTGGTTAAGAAGAAATTGAATGATGTTGATTATTTGGTGGAAATTCCAGGGAGGAGGAAAAAGTATCAGTTGTGTCATATTAACATTATGAAGAAATATTTTTCCAGAGCTAACACTGTTAAATCTGTTTCAGCTGTTGTACCTAAAGAAGGTAATGGACAAGAAGTGGAAAGCAAAGATTATGGATGGAATGGCGAAAAATTCTAAAATTTTGTGTAACCCAGATAGTTTGCTTAAACATCTGAATGCTCAGGAAGCTACTGATATTAAGGATTTATTCAGAGAACATCCGTCAATATTTAAGGACACTCCCGGTCTTGTGCGTAGTTTGCAACATGACGTGGTACTAAAGCCAAATGCCCAGCCAATTAGACAAGCCCCTTACAGGTTAAATCCACAAAAAGCTGAAGCTGTGAGAAAGGAAGTCAGTTATATGTTGGAGAATGACTTGATAACACCAAGTAGCAGTCCTTTTGGAGTTCCCCAGTTGTATTAGTGAAAAAAGAAAATGGACAAGACAGGTTGTGTTTCGACTACAGAAAAGTAAACGACCTAACAGTTGCTGACAATTTCCCTCTGCCTCGCATAGAAGATTGCATATTTAAGATTGGTAATGCCAAGTATATTAGTAAATTAGACCTTTTAAAAGGTTACTGGCAAATTCCTCTGACTGAAAATGCACGGGAAATATCAGCATTTATAACACCTGAAAGGTTTATTCGAAATGTAAAGTCATGCCCTTTGGCATGCGTAACGCAGCCAGTACCTTCCAGAGAATGATGTGGATGATCACGAATGGATTGAAGGGTTGTGTAGTTTATCTGGACGATAGAATTATTTTCAGTGACAACTGGAAAGACCATGTCGATAGAATCAGGGCCTTATTTCGCGCAATTGCTGACGCTGGTTTAGTGGTCAACCTTTCTAAATGCGAATTTGGAAAGGCTGAAGTTATCTACCTAGGACATCACGTCGGACAAGGTAAAGTATTACCCAAGGAAAAGAACATTGAAGCTGTACTAGCTTTTCCCACTCCAAAAACTCGGAAAAATGTAAGGCAATTTGTTGGTCTCGCTGGTTACTACCGTAGGTTTGTCCCAGTTTTTCTGAAATAGTAACTCCTTTAACTAATCTTTTAAGAAGATAAATCTAGATTCTTGTGGGACGATACATGTCAACGAGCCTTTGATAAATTAAAGGGCATTTTAAGTACCTACCCTATTTTGAAATCACCTGACTTTCAGAAGGGATTCAAGTTAATGGTGGATGCAGCGATCTCGGAGTAGGGCAGTGCTGTTGCAAGACGATTGTGAAGGTATTGAACATCCTGTTTTCATATTTTTCCAGGAAACTTAATGAACATCAAAGAAATATAGCACAATCGAAAAGGAAGCCTTAGCTTTAGTTTTAGCTCTACAACATTTTGAAATTTATGTAACAGCTAGCGTTGATCCAATTGTTGTGTATTCAGATCACAATCCTTTAAAATTTGTGAACAAATTTAGGAACAAAAACAGAAGGCTCACTAATTGGAGTCTTATGCTTCAGGAATATAATTTGACTGTAAAACATGTGAAAGGGAAGGACAATGTCGTCGCTGATGCCCTCTCTAGAAATCTGTGATGTCTTTTCCACTTGGATTTTTGTTTTGTTTTCGTCTTTTTCTTTTTCTTCCTGCAGTGTCTTTGGTGCAACATCTCGTTCTTTCATTGTTCGATATCGTTGGTTTTTTGTTTGTGGAAGTGATAATTTACTGGTCTTGAGGTTATTTAACGTTGCCGTTAATTTTTTTTTTTTTTCAGTACATGTTGAGATATAAAATTAGTTGGAACTCGTCTATTGGGTTGTAAAAAAAATTATATTTTTTTTCCTATTAGGTTGGGGGTGGGGTATCACGCCCGAAAGTATTTTCGTTCGTTTATTTATATATTTATTTTTTGCCCACGCAGTCGTATGTTTGCTGCTTGTTAGTAACTGGGTGCTGTTTGCTTGTTATTTGTTTCGCAGTCGTTAAGGAGGATGGTTCTAATCCAATAATTTCTTCCTTTACATGATGACGTGGAGGCAGAGAGACTTTTTTTCGGGAAAAGCCCAAGTTTGCCGTGAGTGATCCTCTGAACGCTAGAGAGGTTGGGATTGCCTCTGAGAGGTACTTGTCTACTGAGAGCAGTGGATTCGCCTTGGATCGCTGCAATGGTGTGTAGCTGTTAGCGCCCTTTATTCGACATCAACGCCTGCCTGCTTTTGAGTCTTCAGCGCTTTATACCACTGTCACGCCCGTTTGATCGTTCTCGCTGCTGATGCATGGATGTTTGTCTTCGAGGAACAGCTATGATCGAGTTTTTATAAAGTTTTCGATACCAATCTTGGAGGATTACAACATTGTCAATCTACGACGGAC
>NC_061090.1:11227523-11290023 GCF_015104395.2 Macrobrachium nipponense | reverse complement strand
TTCGGTGTACTAACTTCTACCCTTGTCAAGCAGTGCTTGATAAGGGTAGAAGCTAGCGCACCGAAATATAGTCCTTAGCTTTAAACTAATGTATTTATGAGCCTTTTATACTTGATATACATATATTTTGAAGAAAAGAAAAGTTAAAGTGGAATATTCTCTCTCATCTGGAAATGTTCACTTTTGAAATGCAGTCTGTTATCACTGGTGTTTAACGTAAGGATTCGCCTACAAATATTGAAATTACCTTCACTGGTGATCAAAATTACCTCACGATATCGAGTTTTCTTTTTGTGAAATAGAAGTAATTTTCTTCTTGTGAAATAAAGGTAATGTGTTATTTCTGAGGGAATAAAAAATTCAACATAGAAAATAAAGGAGAAAATGTTAGATAAGTAAAAAAATCAAATCTGAAAACACGTCAAAGTTCTGCTCATTTTACGTTCACAAGAATTTTGCAGTTTTGACGAACTGGCGTAGCCCTTTCTTCTTTTTTTTAAAAGTTTTCCTGTAAAAGTATCTCATTTTTTTATACTCTATAACATATCAAAACTTCAGCTGTCTGGGTTGTCAGATTTTCCAAAACAAAACTTCCACAAATGATGAGCTAAATACAAGCTCTGAATAATATAAAATAAATCTTTGACGTCTCATTTCTCAAAAGGGGCAAAAATGGCTTACGCCAGTTCGTCAACCAAGAGACGCATTTAGGATAACCTTTAAAAGAAACTTCATGTCGAGTTCACCATAACAGCCGTTGTTAAAGAGTGAAAAGACGATGACAAGGTTCGCCTTAGGCGCGGAACGAAAACTTTCACTTCTTGAAGACTTGTCCCCTTTGAGAGTTGGGATAGGCATTAGAACTTCCAATCTCTGCTTAGTACGTCAACGTTGATGCCTTGTGGAAAGTGCCTCACGGAAATAAAAAAGAAGTCCATATTAAAACACATTCGACGAATGAAGCAAGAATACACGATCCCGTTCATTCTCTCACTCCGGGTCGTTTGCATACCAATCCAATGACGTTCCTTCTTTCTCATTCCACTAAATTTGGACTTGGTCAGAAAAGTGAATTTACAACAATGGAGTTCACAAACTTTGTTATGAGAATAGGAAGGCATCAAAGTGATAAAGCACTTTAATATTCCTCTTATGGAGCAGTGAGGATATATTCTTTAAAATGGGAAAGAGAAGCGTTTGGTGAGGAGGGCGAGATTCCTGGGAACTTCTTTCTTCTGCTCAGTCTTCTTCTGCTGTCCTTTTCCTTTGAATTTGCAACAAAGAAAATTTATCAGAGTTTCGATGATATTGGAGGAAGTTCTATTAATGACTGAAAATAATTTCCTTTAGCAGCAAGAAAAACTATACAAAAATGTCCACAATGACATCTGCAGTAAAAAAGCAGCTGTATGAAAAACTACAAAATATTCACAGTCAAGTCTGCAGTAAAATGGCAGCTTTATGAAAAACTGCAAAATATTCACAGTCAAGTCTGCAGTAAAATGGCAGCTTTATGAAAAACTGCAAAATATCCACAGTCAAGTCTGCAGTAAAATAGCAGCTTTATGAAAAACTGCAAAATATTCACAGTCAAGTCTGCAGTAAAATGGCAGCTTTATGAAAAACTACAAAATATCCACAGTTAAGTCAGCAATTAAGTATTTCTTAGTTTTACCAGACCACTGAGGTGATTACAGCTCTCCTAGGGCTGGCACGAAGGATTAGATATTTTTTACGTGGCTAGAAACCAACTGGTCACCTAGCAACGGGACCTACATCGAGAAATGAATTTATATCACCAGAAATAAATTCCTCTGATTCCACGTTGGCCGAGCCGAGAATCGAACTTCGGACCACCGGATTGGCAGCCGAGCGAGAAAACCACTCGTCCAACGTGGAACTAAATCAGCAGTAAAATGGCAGCTTTATTAAACACTACAAAATATCCACAGTAATGTCTGAAGCAAAAGGGCCTCTTTATGAAAAACTACTAAGGAATATCCACAGTAATTTTTGCAGCAATATGGCAGGTTTATGCAAACTATAAAAAAATATCTAGAATAATGTCTTGGGTAAAATTGCAGCCTTAGGTAATACTTTTATAGAATATCTACAATAATGTCTGTAGTCAAATTGCAGTTTTATAGAAAACTTCAAAAGAATATCCGAAATAACGCTTGCAGAAAATTGTATCTTTATGCAAACCTTAAAAGAATATCCACAATATTGTCTGCAGTAAAACGTCAACTTCATGCAAAACTATATTAAAATATGCTCAACATTAGCTGCAGTAAAATACAGCTTTATGTAAAATTATAAAATTTTATCCACACAAAAGCTTTTGGAATAAAATTGCAGCAAGATGCAATACTATAAAAGAATATTCAACAAAAATATCTGCCATAAAATGGCATCTTGATGCAAAACTATAAGCGAATATCCGCAATAATACCAACATTGAGCAGAACTATAAAAGAATATGGACATTAATGTCTGCAGTAAACAGAGGAAAGCGATGAAGAAAATTAAAACAGCTTTTAAATTAATACAAAAATGTTAAGGAAACTTTTGCATATCTCGTAAAATTACCATAACAGTCGTCGGTTCCGAATTGGTGGTCATACACTGGCTGTTCTCTTATCTGCTATGTAAACGTTGAGTGGCGACTTTTTAGATTACTTTGCCAAACTATGTACAAATTTCCAACATTTTTTGTTTAAGTGCTCTTTCATCCTTCATCAGTTGGCTGAAAAAAATAAAAAACCATGGCTCATATGGCCCAGAGTTACCATTTCATTGTAAACATGTAATACTTTTAGCTATAGTATAAAATGCATCATTGAAGAAAATTCATTTATAATGTCCCTTCACATATGGTGTTATACTATCAAAAATGCAAAACTTTGAGGATAACGATTACATATAACTATTTTCTGAGTCATTCATAGAAAAATATTAATGCACTATATTTGAACACATATTAATATAATCATGACATTCATTTCATCTCAGTAATTACTTTCCTCTCTATAAATTAACGAATCTTCTAAAAAAAATCTTGAGAGTAAAATCTATCAAAGCAAATCTAAGCCTTTCTATTTTCTCTTAAAATTTTCATTTTACTTTCAGTTACTGAAAAGGTAAACTATTCAAATAGATTTTTTGTTTCTCCGTCCGCCCTTAGATCTTCAAAACTAGAGATGCTATAGCATTGCAACTTGGTATGTGGATCATCCACATTCCAGTCATCGAACATACCAAATTGCAGCCCTCTAACGTCCGTAGTTTTTATTTGATTTAAAGTTAAGGTTAACCATGGTCGCGAATCTGGGAACACTATAGGTACCTGCAACACAGGCCCACCATCGGGCTGTGGCCGAAAGTTTCATGAGCCGTGGTTGAGAGCTTCATGGTCCGTTGCTGAGAGCTTTATACAGCATGATACGCTGTTCAGAAAACTCTAATTCTTCTCCGGTGTATTTTCTTATTCCTCCAAACTCTCTTTGGCCCCTCATAATCTGACTATTTGTGTCTTTCAGATTAATTTTTGTCTACTGTATCATTGAGTCTTCTTTGATTTTATTACCATTATCTTTCCCAATCAAATCTAATTTAACAGAATTCATAAAAATATTGAGGACCATTCTCCTTATATCGAAACATACCTCTAATTGCATTCTTCTTTCCATTTAAATAACTGTACAAAGCAAACATTGCCCATACACCCATTACATTCATGTTCCTTCTACCCTATATCAACAGAGCATCCTTACACTCGCTTTAAAGTATGTTAATAAACCTCTTTTAGGAAAAGTATTTCCCAGAATCAGGTCCATTCAGAACACGCCATTACCAGACTTTTTTTTTCTCCTAACATATCCAGGTTACCTACCATTCCATTTCAATATCTCCTGCTCTTGCATTTAAGAGCACCGAGATCAGCGTCAGTAAGCTCTCTCTACCTATCCCCAAAACAAGCTTGGCTAAATGGTCAAGTAAAAGGCTCTTAATTCAACGAAATGGGAAAGAGGAAGGCCAGATCCACATCTGGCAAAGAGGGATGAGGTGCAGTAATAATATTATATAATAGGGATATTATATATATATATATATATATATATATATATATATATATATATATATATATATATATGTGTGTGTGTGTGTGTGTGTGTGTGTGTGTGCGTGTGTGTAACTGTAATAGCCACAATGCCTTATTACATTTACATATTTATCTGGTAAACATAAACAGTAAATTCTACACACACGCACACACACACACACACACACACACACACATATATATACATATATATATATATATATATATATATATAATATATATATATATATATATATATATGTATATATGTTTGTGTGTGTGTGTGTGTGCGTGCTCGTGTGTGTATGTATATGTATGGTGTGTATATATATAACATATAAATATATCTAATATATATATATATATATATATATATATATATATATATATATATATATATATATAACACACACACACACAAACATGCACATGGACGTTGATACTATTACTCAAGAGCCTTTTTGCGTTTCCTATTAAATATTCGGACAGATTTACAGCAGCCTCACGTTTCCGTTCAGACTTCATGACACCATATAAGCTGAACCGTCCCTTGCCCAATCTCCTTGACACTCGAGACGCAATCAATATTTTGGCCTTCTCAGCCCTGCCAGTCTTGTCCTTTCAATTTGGTTTCGCTATGTGCAAAAGCATTCAGGTTTCCTCTCTCTCGCATTTTACACTGTCACGCGTTTCTTCTGCTATGTATCGCAATGTCGTATGACAAAATCGTGTACGTACATTTGTGAAGGGTACATCATCGTTACTTTACAGACGAAGCGAAAAAGGAATACTAATGCACTTATAATCCCTGTTGTGAACATGAAAATTCTATGTGATATAACTTAACGAATAAAACTGCTTATTGAATTGGAACCGATTGCTAATGTGATATAACAAAGCAACATTGGCAAAAGCATACTCTCTTTCCACCGTTATCCCTACACTAAGGGGTTGGTTGCCTGATGCGCCATTCCTTACAACATTAGGCATGGTTTATCATTTGGCAAAGGGATTTTTACGACCGTATGCCCTTGCTGTCATCAACCACAGTTATTGGTAGCGGGCCTAGTCTTATATTAAAAAGTAAGACAGCAAGGCAGCAGTTTCCACAGTTATTGGTTGTGGGCCTAGCCTTTTACTAAAAAGTAAGCCTGCAAGGCAGCGGTTTCCACAGTTATTGGCGGTGGGCCTAGCCTTTTACTAAAAAGTAATACTGCATGGCAGCAGTTTCCAAAGTTATTGGCAGCGGGCCTAGCCTTTTACTAAAATGTAAGACTGCAAGGCAGCCGTTTCCACAGTTATTGGCAGCAGGCCTAGCCTTTTACTAAAATGTAAGACTGCACGGCGGCAGTTTCCACACTTATTGGCGGTGGGTCTAGCCTTTTACTGAAAAGTAAGACTACAAGGCAGCCGTTTCCACAGTTATTGGCAGCGGGCCTAGCCTTTTACTGAAAAGTAAGACTACAAGGCAGCCGTTTCCACAGTTATTGGCAGCGGGCCTAGCCTTTTACTGAAAAGTAAGACTACAAGGCAGTAGTTTCCACAGTTATAGGCGGTGGGCCTAGCCTTTTACTGAAAAGTAAGAATACAAGGCAGCCGTTTCCACAGTTATTGGCAGCGGGCCTAGCCTTTTACTAAAAAAAGTAGGACTGCAAGGCAACAGCTCTCCTTTTAGTCGCCTTTTACGACATGCACGACCTACGGTGGTAGTATTCTTACACCACTACCACAGGGTGGTGGCAAAAGTATATCTACTGTGGTACTACTACTAAAAAAAGGGGGGTGGGAATGCCCTTTTGATGATGTGCTGCTTCCATATATACAAGTACTTTTTTTCATTTACATGAAGGAAGGGTATGGTTACTCTGCTCTTGAATTAATAATCTATTGGTAAATCAAATATTGCCTTATGCACTTAGAAATAACTAGTTAAACAAAGCAGTTAGTAACTTTGTCACATGGATATGCATTCAAATTACTTTCTGCATGCCCGGTTATATTTATAACATTGGAACACGTTAACCATTGCCAGAAAAATCAGATTATAAACCGTTCACTCCAATACCAGGAAAAGAAAATAGTTATATGCTATGCGGTAAAACCCCCATCTGTGTCTCAGTCTTAGACGAGTAATGAAACCATTAGGGTTCGTGAATGGTCATCTCGATGGAAAACAGACAAATATATAGACCGCATCCCAGTAATAACCAAGGTGGTAGGGATCTGCCATACTTGGCCTGGACTCAGAAGTCAAATACATTATTGAATGAAAACATTTCATAATAACAGCATCCTTTATCTTCCACAAAATCCTTCAACCACGCCACATTAAATGTGAATAAAGACATCCGTCAAGGAATTACTACTGTTATTTCGACAATCTTGCGGCTATCAGAACACGAGATAAAAGGCTGACACTTTTTCTACCCGTCGAATATTGGGTTATTATACGTTTGTTAAAAATTAGGAAGTTATTTTAATACGTGTAAATTAAAATCATGTTCAAAATAGCAATGTAAGTACAATACTTAGTATATTAGCAAAATATATCGTATACTTAACAAGAACATCACATTGACGTTTGACACTTTATTCTACCCATCGAAAACTGTTATTATACGTTTGTAAAAATTATGAAGATATTTTAATACGTATAAATCAAAAGTCATGTTCAATGTAGCAATGTAAGTAGAACACTTATTATATTAGCAAAATATATCGTTAACTTTACAAGTACACCACATTGATATGAAATTAAACTGCTACAAATATATCATCTTTGGGATATAATTAATATTCTAGAATAATTCCAGCATCTAACCATGATATTTCTGAGGTAACATGTCGATGATTGGTTTCCTTGTTGAAGGGAATTTATGTTTTAAAAATTTAAGTCACAGATTCGGCTTGGTAGGCAATAAACGACGTGAAACTCACACATTCGGAGGGATAATATTTTAGGGATATAAAATCTATATGAAACAGAAAGATGTCATGCAGTATTTCAATACTGTTAACTTTCTAGATAAAAATAAATCCATGGCTGAATATAGGAGAAACGTTTCAATATATTCTGCATCAAATAAGGATTTAAGTAATATTTATCAAAAGAGGCATTTTTTTTCTCGTTGATACTAACGCTTACCTGAATATCCCTACTTGAAATTAATCTTAATAAAATCTCTTTAACTAAAACTTGTCTTTAGCATATATAATCTAAGCAAAATCTTTTTGTGAAATTACAATATCAAGGGAAACTATCCTTTAATGTTGATGAAAGGTTTTTCGTAGACTCTTTTAATTCATTTATTCAAACAGTTTCACAACTCTCCGTTAAAAAAAGACATAAGACTGACCATTTAAATGTCATTCAAGAAAGCTTTGGTTTTAGGCTTTAATGAATTCTATCTTATGAAATGTACTTATTGATATAATTGCAAGTTTCACGTATGGCATTTATAAGGTATACATTATGTTAGAAGTTTATATCATATCCAGCTGGATAAAACTTCAGTGAAAAAACTATAAAATTTATATTTAGCGTAACTTTATCAGAATGACAGCATTACATTAAAGATGTGTGTGAAATATATTAACTATATTTTTAAAAGAATTGATTCAAAGAATTGGAAAAACAATATACGCTGGCCAGCAGATTATACATACATACATACATACATACAAACATACCCCCATATATACATCATACATACACACACACACACGCGCATCTATATATATATATATATATATATATATATACTATATATATATATATATATATATATATATATATATGTGTGTGTGTGTGTGTGTGTGTGTATATATATATATATATATATATATATATATATATATATATATAACATATATATAATGTATATAATGATTAACAGCAGATAATGAAAATTATATCCTCTTCTTACGAAGAATGTAAGCCTTATCCCTGCTTACATCTTATACCGAGCATATTTCTCATATGTCATCATCCTAGCTATTTTTTAAAATGTGTCTAAAATTATTTTTATGAGTTCAATAACCTAACATCGCTTTTCTTTCGCAAAATGTACGTAAAATTAAAATCTAGGCTTGCTGTATATTACAGTCGTCCACAGGAAGCTCTATCAAGATTAACTGGAATGTACCGAGGAACTACAGTTCTTATACTTGACAGTAATCTCAGGTTTTTCCTTTTTTAATTCTGCATATACCATATACTAAATAATGCCAACTTCATATTCACACATTTGATGCATTTACTAATAATGATTTTGTGAATTAGTTAAGGCAACATATTCAGCATTACAACTTTCCAGTTAGTATAATGCCAAATGTCAGCTCGGAATTCATTCATATTCATGGCGAAGGTATTCTTCTTCATCAGTACTTCCCTGTGTAGTACATGAAACAGTACTGAAGGTGTGTGCTTACAACCATTAAGTATGGGTCATTAAACTTTTGATATATATTATAGACAAGTATGACGCGAATCTATTTACGTTATAATATAATCTAGATGAAAATACTCTTACAGATATATACGCAAGTACGAAAAACGACCAACTGTAAACTTATTTTCAATACTAAGTGGATATACTTGCCCATACTCATACATATTCATAAGTACAGAAACGTTAAGTATATCTTGGTTTAACCAGACCATTGAGCTAATTGACAGCTCTCCTAAGGCTGGCCCGAAGGATTAGATATTTTTACGTGTCTGGGAACCATTTGGTTACGTAGTAAAGGGACCTACAGATTATTGTGGGATCAGAACCACATTATATCGAGAAATGACTTTCTAAGCACCAGAAATAAACTCCTCTGATTCCACGTTGGCAGAGCAGGGAGTCGAACTCGCGACTACCGAATCGGTAGGCGAGCGCGTAAACCACTCGTCCAACGAGAAACTTAATTACACACACGTAGATATGCACAGGCACTAAAATTAAGGTTAGTGTCATAATTCTAATACATAATTATTCCCTGAAGACAAGCCCTCTTTTACCGAGATATTTAGAATTAAATGTTGACCAATGAGTATATTAATGAGATGTTTAAACAAATATAAATGTGATTGTTGTTACTAAACAAAATTATGAATTACATGATGTACTAAGCATGCATGTAACACAGTTGACAATCGTCCAGGCCTCTAATGAACAATAAATGCGATGAAGTTTCTTCGCCGCAATCAAGTTTTCTGCACAGTGTATTATCCTGTTTGAAAATCTCAGCCACGGCCCATGAAACTTTCAGTCAAACCCCTCGATGCGCTGCAGTGGCTCAATCCTTGGTTGACATCATTACGAGCCTCTCGATGTGCCGCAGTATGAAACTCTCAGCTACGACCAGCCAGCGTTTAGTTGCTCCCCAGATAAGGTCAAGTGAAGGTGTGTCGGCGACGCCTGAGGAGTTGGACTCGGCCCCTGTTGATGGCACCACTAGGGTTGCCAGACGTACGATCCACGGCTAACTTTAACCCTAAATAAAATAAACTACTGAGGCTAGAGGGCTGCAATTTGGTATGTTTGATGACTGGAGGATGGATGATCAGCATACCAATTTACAGCCAGCTAGCCTCGGTAGTTTTTAAGATTTGAGGGTGTACAGAAAAAAAAAAGTTCGGACGGACAGACAAATAGCCATCTCACTAGTTTTCTTTAAAAAAAAATAAAATAGATAATAAAAAAAACTAATAAAACGGAAGCCAAGAAATTTCGTAACAATATACAGATACTTGGAAAGATAAGATACCTTTCTGTTCCCGTTCTAAGACCAAATTAATAAGCTCCTTATAAATACAGATGTTCCATAAGAGCGCTTCGTCATTTTCCATGGAAAGTCAGGGAAGCAGCATTTTCAACGTAAAATTTCAGAAGAAGAAGTTCGAGTGGATAAAAAATTCATGATTAATAGTAGAGAAATCTGTTGCATCAGCAGGAGCGGTGCACCGTGAAAGAATTCCTCGATAATATTAAGAACTCTAAAAGACTGAGACCGTTACGGAATCCAGCGAACAAAGGGCGAGAAACGAAATGATTCTATTTCCCGCAAGAAGGGAGACGGCGTTGATGAAAGAATTATAGTAGCTGATAACCATCAATTTATAAGTGAAAAACGTTGATATATCTCCGTTTTTTGTACCTACCAGGGAACTGGAAGAGTCAAAAGAAGTTAACAGTGTTCCTTCAAGTAATAACTATCTACGTCATCCATTTCCGTTTTAGTAAAAACACGCAAAAAGACCTGAGAAAATAATTCGTTTTGTGTGACAAACAGCATCAAACTGTCTTCTAAGAACTTCACAACCAGATAAATGGTTTTACCCCGAAGCGCTGGACTTCAATTTAAAAAACAACTTTATACACAAGACGAGTAAGATGATGACTCAACCAACTGAATAAAGTATATCTGAAATACAGTGCAAAGTAAATGAAGGGATTCCTTTTGTTGTTTGAAATCTTTCATACATGAAACTGGAAAAGGATCATGACTTTTATTTCACGTAAATGATGCATTTATGTGATATTATCAGTCTGAATAACCGCTTTTAAGAAAATCAGAGCGACATTAATGCAACAATTACAATTCATTAACTAAATATGTTAAATGTAAAGTCATTTGAGACTGCAAAATCCTTAATATTCATGATTCAATTTGTCTTTATAATTCCTTTACTGATGTTTGCTGAAATTTAAAGAATATTAAATTCATTACGGTAAAAAACAGTTCCAAGAAAGACCAGAATACGGTTATCATGGTAGAATGAAGAAATTTCAAGCTGAATTAAATATATATAAAAAAAACAACTTTAGGCAATATAAACTGGTGCATGCTTAGCTACGTAAAATATGCTGGTAAGCATTATATTACAAATTATATCTTTACAATAAAAGTTTCTCCATTGGTTCATGCCAGACCTTTGTTATAACTTCCACATCACTACGTTTTAATGATCATTTAGGTGTAAGTCTTCTCACAACTTAAAATAATGATCATTTAGGTATAATTCTTCTCACAAATTAAAATAATGACCATTTAGGTATAAGTCTTTTCACAACTTAAATTAATGACCATATAGGTACAAGTCTTCTCACACCTAAATATAATGACTATTTAGGTATAATTCTTCTCACAACTAAATATAATGACCATTTAAGTAAAGTAAGTCTTCTCAGAACTGAAAATAATGACCATTACGTACAAGTCTTCTCACAAGTAAATATAACGATCATTTTAGGTATAAGTCTTCTCACACCTTCAAATAATGATCATTTAGGCATAAGTCTTCTCACGACTTATCTTATTTTTCGCGTTCATGGAAAATAATTCTCAGTTAATCCCTTTACTGTTTTAGGTGGAGTAAGATGAAAGGTACTTAATGGGCAGACTGGGCATCTTCAGGTATTTCAGAATCAGGTATTTCAGAATCTGGCAACAGAGGAAGTTGAGGAATCCATACAAGCAAATTATTGTGATAATAACTGACCTTAACATATATATAGTAGATTGTCCTTTAATCACTAATATACTGTTGCTAAAAAAATTCAGCCGCATAATTTAAGATTTATTAAAATTCTGGATATATAATGGGAAATTTGGGACGTGAGGCGTTTCAGAAAATCATGCATACGGCTGCGTACAAATAAACCTAATTTTACCACAAAGAATATCGTACAGTGAATCTGACTGAAAAACTAACGCGTTCATAAAACAAGTAAAGAATGCGCCGACGTTTCTTCGGCGCAGCCGAGATTTATGTACAACGTATAATGCTGTATGAAACTCTCAGCCGCGGCCCATAAAAATTTCAGCCACAGTCGGCGGTGGCCTGTGTTGGTGTATAGACCTATACCGGTGCCAGAAGCACGATCACGGCTAACTTTAACATTGATTAGAATGAAAAAAACTACTGAGGTTAGAGGGCTGCAATTTGGTATGTTTGATGATTGGCGGGTGGCTGGTCATAATATCGATTTGCAACCCTCTAGCCTCAGTAGTTTTCAAGACATGAGCGCGGGCGGACGGACAGACAAAAAGCCATTTGAACAGCTTTCCTTTACAGAAAGCTAAAAGTGAGGCAATGGATAATTAAGTACATTTGAGTCTCAGAAATACCGGGAGTTTGAGCAATGAATAAGAAATGAACTTCCACTCTGCATTGACACATTACCAACAAATTATAAATAAGCAGCAGTGCATTCCCTTCCATACATCAAAGAGGCTTCACGCTGCTTTTATAGCAAAATCGCAGCCGTTATGGATGACACGACGTCCGTCTTGCCAGAAGAGGGGAACTGAATATTTCACGTCCTGAGGACTTGTACCTCCCTTAATAGCAGAAGGGAAAAAGGCAGCCATAGCTGTAACTCTGTGTATATCGGGATAAAAGCAATTCGGAAGTTGACTAATGTATGTATTTTTGGAACCTGGAAGGTCTGCCTGAAAATGCATATTACTGGAAGTGATCATATTTTCAATGCAGATTGTTAATGCGCCCATTCTACCCCGTTCCTTATTCCCAGCTAAATTCAGACTCGGTCGGGGAATGAATTTTGAAGCGGCGAGTTTTCAAACATTTCACTCGGGGCCGCGCGGACATAAAAGTGGAAAAGTACTTTGATATTCCATTTCAGAGATCTCTAACGACCGAGATTCTCTCTCTACGAAAGAATGTTTGGCAAGGAGGAGGAGGTGAATAATGGAAAACCATTAGATTCTCTTCGTCTCTTTTCCCTTTTCTTCCCGAAATCATATTGACCTCGTCAGGAAGATTCAGTCTGGCGACAATTTACGAATCTGGGTCTTTCTCCGGAGTAGCCAGGTGTTACTGCAAGTTCTCGTTTTTATTACAGTTATGATTATATTTATGTGCATAAAGTGAATAGCAGCGAACAATTGCGTCACATATTTTCCTTACACACACACACACACACACACACACACACACACACACACACACACACATATATATATAATATACATATATATATATATATATATATATATATATATATATATATATATATATATATATATATATATAAACTTCAAATATCCTTCAATATCCAATTCGCTCTACCTCGGAATCAAATTATTTTCATATATTTCAACCGAAGGCAAATTTTTTAGTTGATACAAATTTCGTCCCCTCGTGGATTCGAACCATGGCACAGAGGAGAAATCAGGACTTCAGTGACATCTTTACCGACTCGGCCAACAAGTGAGGCCGAGTCGGTAAAGACGTCACTGAAGTCCTGATTTCTCCTCTGCGCGATGGTTCAAACCCACGAGAGGACGAAATTATTATCAAATAAAATATTCCCATTCGGTTAACATAAATGAAAATATTTTAATTCCGAGGTAGTGCGAATTGGATATTAAAAGACATTTGTAGCTTAATGCATGTATATGAATCACGGTGATGTGATAAAAATTCATATATATATATATATATATATATATATATATATATATATATATATATATATATATGTGTGTGTGTGTGTGTGTGTGTGTAGTGTGGGGGGGAGTGAGAGAGAGAGAGAGAGAGAGAGAGAGAGAGACCCAACTAAAGCTGCCGGCGCACTGAGCGTTGGCTTGACAATAGGGAAACGTGTCCTATTCTGTTTTCAAAGGTGATGTTCTGTCATCGAAATGGCCACTGTGGACGTTACTCGAGAATGAAGGTCCAGAAAAGAATCAAGAGAAGACAGTCAGCAACAGCGATATAACTTCATTCATGGTGTGGAGACTTATGATAACATAATGTGCAGTAACATTACTTCTTCCGGTAAAGACTCCAGTTCCAACGCGTTTCTGCAATTCCATTGATGTTTGTTCTACACAATGGACCTTTTATTCACCATACACTTTCACATTTCATTAGATATTAGCACAAGACAAAATCAACGCATCTGACAATTTAGAGATGCTTTTTGCGCTGGTTTTCATCTAAGTTTAAAATATATTGTTTTTTGTGATTACATTATATCTACTTTTGTTCGTAATTTCCGGATATTCGAAAAAGTAGTGTTTGGTTAAATAAGTACATTTTGACATGTACGTCATAAAGTAATTTGGCTCCTAATACATTCGTTTCTTATGTTTCACTTCTTTGTTTATCTTTGAACAGCTTGAAATTCTAGTCTATATATCTAAGGAAAGAGGAAAGATATTTCTTTTAAAAAACCTTTCCTTTCTCAAAGGATAACTTCATGATTCTTATGACGGAAATTAAGTCCAATATATGAGAAAATCTTGCACGAGTAATGACGAAGTAAATAGGGCTGCAAAGACTCGCATAATAAGATGAAGAAACAAAATAATCCGACACATCAGATGCAACAAAACGAGCCCATTGTGTTGAAGAAATATGTGTGGATTAAATCTCTCTCTCTCTCTCTCTCTCTCTCTCTCTCTCTCTCTCTCTCTCTATGTTAATAATCACATCCAAGCCCTTTTCATGTCCTTATAATCCACGGTGTTAAGAGTATTAACAGTGTAAAACCAAAAGAGCGTCAAGTATTTGCGGTTAGATGTTCTTGCAATTTTTTTTCTAAGCTAACGAAACATCCGTAGAAAGACCTACAAAATCCTACAGGTATTATCGACTGACAGCATATTCCGCTTAGTTTCCTCTCTCTCTCTCTCTCTCTCTCTCTCTCTCTCCTCTGCCTAGCAAAGGTGGTCTTCCTTTCTACCCGCTCTCATCTCGGAGCCCTCAGCCTCTCACTCGGTCAGTTGTTGCTAACCATTCGTGGGAGAAAGACGTACCGCCAGTTCGCTCCGTGTTTCATGAGAGAATCCTGTTAGATTTCGAAAATTGTATCACTTCCGTTTATATTTCTAAGCAGGGCAATTAATGGTGTTTATAATTATATCATTCACGACACCGATTTCGGAAGGTAAGTTGCGCAGTTACATTTTCACGAATCTTTTTGGAAGAATTTGACATATTTCAGTTTCTAGATTGTTTAGTCTTGGTTAAATAGGTGTTAATGACATTTTGAGATCGAGGAAAACTTTTCCATTGCAATAAAGAATCCCTTTGCTTTGGCGTAACGATTAATCTTATGTTTATAATCTTGCATGCATTCATATACGTACACAATATAGTGTGTGTGTGTGTGTGTGTGTGTGTGTGTATATATATATATAATATAATATATATATATATATATATATATATATATATATATATAGATATATACGTATATATGGTATTGTGTGTGCGAGAGAGAGAGAGTTCGCTAGAGCCGTCATTGAAACATTCCAACAGGAGCTCTGATAATGGCAACAGATGTCGCCCCTACCTACTGGAGATGTATTAACTTGGGATGTTATTGGTACACACCTTTATACTCTTACGCCATATCTCAGTACTTGTTTTGCACATGTGAGTGTAAGTGAGGAGTAGATGACTTTGGATTGTGGATACTGTAGCAGAGCACTGACTACCCTAAACTACCGAACTATGAATGGGCATTAGCAAACACCTCTGGCCCATAGCAATAGTAACACTGAATACCTTCTGGGAAACACAAGCTTCAAGCTTCTACTCGTCGGCCAACTACTACTCTCTACATACTGAAAAAAAAACTCATGATCTATACATGCATATATGCGTATACATACACTCACACACACACACACACACACACACACACATATATATATATATATATATATATATATATATATATAAATAAATATATATATATATATATATATATATATATATATATATATATATAGATATATTGATATATATGTATATATATATATATATATATATATATATATATATATGTATATATATACATATATACATACATATATATAATATATATATATATATATATATATATATATATATATATAATATATGTGTATGTGTGTTTTACCTTACACATATTTAATTTTCGAAACTCATCTTCGATCAACAAAAACATTATTCATTCAGGATGTTTACTTTCAAGTAGCACCTTCCCTTATCTTTCCTTCCTGTCTCATAATCCTCAAGTAGGCTTCTATGCCCCATTCTTACTTGACTGGATTACTTTATGAAAGTCTTCGTGTGACTATGTGTTCGAATATACTCTTTAACTCTTGACACTCTCAGTGTATTTAGTAGTCGGATATGGGATACCATTTGATTACCAGTATTATGGAATGAGAAGTTTGTAACATTCTCCAAGCCCTTTTCGTAACTACGTGAGTATTTACTTGAGTATTGAAGGTAGATTGATTTATATATGAAATCAAACTTAGCTAATTCGTTCATGGCAAGCCGTTGAATATGAACAAATTTTAATGCCTGATATCTGGCAGTCAAGATTAAAAAAAAAATCAATGTATATCCAATTTACTGAACTTACATAATCCTATGTAAAGTAATAAAACTTTTCTTATAATAAACATCTTTTTCATTTTTGGTACAGGGCTGCTTAAAAATTTAAATATCGGTGAGAACCTTTGTGAAGACGAACCATACAGAATAGAATGAGTATAAAGTACTTGATATTGCTGATAAGTTAAAAAGGTTTTGAGAAATTAGGAAAAAATTAGAGGATAACCAAGTGAAAATGGAGCAAGGCTGATTGTCGAAATGACGATATTTTCAAATCACACATTATCTACCTATATATATATATATATATATATATATATATATATATATATATATCTATATATATATATATATATTACTATGTATTTATTTATTCATCTGACACGAACTCATTTATAGCTGGCATGTCCTATGAGTTCGTGTCAGAAAAATGGAATAAAGAACATAGAATATATAATATATATATATATATATCTATAATATATATATATATACTATATATATATATACTATGTTCCTTTATTTATTCATCTGACCGAATTTCAATCTTAATGCTTTGGCATGCTTTTCAATACGCCCACATACTTTACAGAACCTGGAAACTTCCCTAAAAATGTACAATTTTTATATTCCTTTCACAGGATCTTTTTTTAATACTAAAATTACAAACATTGAAGCCAATTACCTTACAACTACGTGCGCTCATAAGATTCAATTTGATCATGTTGCAAGAAAAGTTAAGACGGGGGATCTTTTTCGAATCTAATTACATTTGTACATTTTATTTTTTTGACTCAAACCTGCAGGGATGCGACGTTGCAGCTAAAATTGACTTTTCATTTCTAAGTGGGGTTTGTTCAGAGAGCGGCAACGAAATTACATACCCTCAGAAAACTGGGAACGTCCTTTGCACGCCGAAAATAAAATTAAATGCTCATGGTCGAGAATAATAATTGAGTTTTCAATTGCTTGATGTTACTTATCTCACGTAAGTCATGACGAACAGGAATATAACATATTTATATTGTTGTAGTACACACGTTCTGACCATGTTAATATAATAAACGCATTTCATTCTAAATAGTCAAAACTAAAATCGGAAACAGACCCAAAGACTCTTAGGAGTTAGTTTCTCTCGTGCGGTGTGCATCTGAAAGAAAATTAAATAGCCTTTGGCTGCAACTGGGATGACGAAACAGTTTTTCGTTTTGCTTTTCCTCCACCGCTGATTGCCATCTGGCTTCGGAGGGCTGTGAATGCCTTGAACGAGGGATGCATCAAACGAGAGTCATTTGAAAGCCGATGTAAAAGATAAATATGACGAGAGAGGGAGCTGGATAAACAAATACGAGAGCGCGAGTCTTGCGTTAGAAATAAAATGTCGTTTGGAGTAAGTTTTGATCTTCACAAGTCTCCCAGTTATGAATATCATTTAATTTTGACAAGATAAGAGAAAATAAGGGCAATAATAAGCAAGGACTGCATTGACATTCATTGTCATTGCTTCCCAGTTGTGATGGGTGGAACATCATTTCCAGCCAGCTGATGAAATGTGCCACACTGAGATGTCATCTATGAGGAACTAAATTTTACAGGTGGACATTGTTCAGTAAACTAGGGATCACAAATATTACTTGGAATGGCCGACTGCAATCATGAATGGTTTCATTTTGCAAGTTTGTTTTAGCCTACTCTTCGTTCATTCATCTTTATTGTTTTTCTTTCCTCAATTCCATACAGTGTTACCAACGATGAGCACTACAACTCGAATTTGGATATTCTTTATAATATAAAATATTAATTTGAATACCAATCGTCATATGGGATTTGTATTGACAGATAATTTTAAGATAAAACCCAGAAAAACAACCTAAGTATGGAGAATAAGCGAACAAGGATTTGTAAAACTAAGAGACTAGGAATCTAATCTCCAGGCAATATTTTCAGAGATAAGTCTTTATGGCGATATCTTGAGATTGTATTTTCCCGATACAGCAATAAATAAAATCATTTCCCCACGAACATGCTGAACTGCCCAATGGCTAGTTGTGAAATTTATGCCCTGTTATATTTATGGGACTGGTTTTGTTTATGTATTTTTCGTCGGGTACTTCCAGAAACTAAAAAGCAATTTTATTCATGTTATAATTACTTTATGTATCTATATCCCGTAGTTATATTCTACATAAAAAAATCGAATGTTTTGAGTTTTTAATAAAAAAAAATATATATATTTATATATATATATATATATATATATATATATATATATATATATATATATATATATATGTATATATAGATATAATATAATAGCCAATGTTTTGAGTCTAAAAAAAATAAAATACATAAATAAAACCAATAAATGAAAAAATAAATACATGAATAATTGTATACATATATATCTATATAATATAGATATCCTATATATATATATATATATATATATATATATATGTACAATATTCATGTATTTATTTTTTCATTTATTGATTTATTTATGTATTTATTTTTTTTAGACTCAAAACATTGGCTATTATATTATATATATATATATATATATATATATATATATATATATATATATATATATATATATATATATATATATATTCAAATATATATTTTTTTATTAAAAACTCAAAACATTCGATTTTTTTATGTAGAATATAACTACGGGATATAGATACATAAAGTATTATAACATGAATAAAATTGCTTTTTAGTTTCTGGAAGTATATATATATATATATATATATATATATATATATATATATATATATATATATATATATATATATATATATATATAATATATATATATATATATATATATATATATATATATGTATGTATATACTTTTTTTTTTGTGGGGGGGCCGCATATATAACTTCAAAACAAATTATTCCAAATTCCATTCCCCGTCCACTGTAGCAACCGGATGACACCATAACTAATGGTTGGTGGTAATAGTACTTTGTTCTATTGCCAACGCCATTTGTAAAACGCCTTAGCCTCTTTCAATATTGTGCCACGGGCGTTGGCTGAAGGTAGAGTTTAAGCACTTACTTATTTTATTCACTTTAGAGCTAGCTTTAAAAGTAGGAGGCGAGTTTGAGCACACATAAAAAAACACAGTTTTGTTAAATTGAGAAAATCAGCTTTGGACACAAATGATCACGTTTATATCTCTAAATACAAGCGTGTTCATTATGAAAAATGCAACCCTAAAATTTTGCTTTGTAAAGCATATAGGGTGATAAAAGTCAGCGATATATTAAATTAAAAGAATGCAGTAGCTAATTGCCATTTCAGGCAGCACCTCGATAATTTAATTGCGCATGCTGGATGCTCGATGGATAAAAAAAAAAAAAAAAAATAAAGCATACAAAGAGCATGTATTGAAGTCATATAACGAATGCATTTTAATACTGTTACCTTCCGAATTGATTGGCTTTTGAAGGTTCTGAATGCAGGTCATTTGGTATGGATGAGTATTGACTTATATTCATATTCAGAGAGAGAGAGAGAGAGAGAGAGAGAGAGAGAGAGAGAGAGAGAGAGAGAGAGAGAGAATAAAAATCTCTCGATGATTACACGCATGGGAAATGTACGTTCGTGTTAAAATATGAAGTGCAGAGCAAAGACAAATGTCCTAACCACTTCGAACCATATTTGCAATTATATCTTGGGTGGGAGGTGGGCCAATCTCTTGTTAATTGGTAACAGCAAGCTTCAAAAAAAAAAAAATATTCTTTTGCTGCGCTTTCCCTTATTAGAGACACTTGCTTGAAGTTTTTTTTTCCTAATATTACACCAAATCCCAAAAAACTTCATGGTTACTTCTTAAATATCCTATTTTTCTGATGAATTCATATTCTCCAGAGCAGTTTGTTACATTGCCGGAAGCAGAGAGCAAATGAAAGAACATGAAATGAATTAAGTTAAGCCATAAACTATAAATTTATTTTCATGTCAAAACTAAATGCCCTTAATTGGGAAAAGTGATATTTGAAGCCTAAAGTTAAACTCACACCAGAAACATTTAATTCTAAGTGTTTTTATTTTTATTTTTTTAGGGAAAGAGGATTATACATCAAGATTGATAAAACCTGAATAGTTCAGAATCGTTAATTCAAACGCCAATTATATTTAGAAAATATGCAATATCAAACATTATGAAATGGTATAGTTCCCATCTTCTTTATACGTCATCTGTACAATTTTAAAAAAAATTTCCCTGTAAACAATTTTTTTTTTTCTCATTTGTCAAATTAAAACATTTTTGTTCCCTATAAACTACAGTAAGACTTTCATAGCCACCCTAATTCAATGAGTCCCCATTTGCACGAGATATCACTCAAAATTAACCGCTCCTAATAGCAATAAGAAAAAATTCCTACTAAAGATACCGAAATGCGAAAGACTGAACGTTTCATTTATTAAAACAAATAAACGGCTGAAATCTTCAAAACAACTGCGAGGTATCCAAGCGTTATGTCGGCCTGGGAGGGTGTGAAGGCTACTGGCAGGAATAATGATCATCCATCTGATTGCTTTGTGTTTGTTTTTCATCTTGTTTGCACTTTATATTTTCTCCTGAAATGTACCTTTCTTTGTCATTTCTCATGTCCTACGCTTTTGTTGCTCGATAATTTTAAAAAATTAACCGAAGAAATCGAGTTTTCTGTACAGCGTATAATGCCTCCCTCAGTCGGCCGTGGTGGCCAGTGTCGTTGCAGTGCCAGACGGACGATCATTGCTAAATTTAACCTTAAAAGTGACGTGCGTGTAAATGGATGATGAGAGTCAGTTGTACTGAACAAGTATATCCAATTTGAAAGGCCTCTCTACAGTTTGAATATTATAATTACTTCGCCTATAATTATATAATTATCATAATCGTTTTACAATGGTTTGCTTACTTTCATATCAAAACGAACACCGAGTTGTCTCCCCACTCAAAACACAGTTTCAAACAGAGAGGTATTATTTTCATCACAAGCAATTAAAAAGAAATATTGTTGTTATTAAAAAATCTGCCGTTGTTCTGCGGCAGTAATGCTGGGCGGGGGAAATATAAAAACGAAAATATAAATATAAGAACGTCAGCCTGCCTTTCGAGTTGATTGGCTTCGGAGGGCTCTGAATGCTGGTCGTTTGGCAAGTATGAAAGGACTCATATAAAAAGCATATGAATGCAAGATGAATGGAGACAGACGCACAGACAGACTGACTACTGAGTGACTGGTTGGCTGGAAGACAGAGTCTAGTTTGATTGAGGGAGAGTGAGTGGATTCTGATGAAGTTTTTTTCTGGTCAAAAATTTTGAGGAAAAATAAAATAGGGATTAATACACTGACTGATTATCTAATAGAATGAAAGATAAACAGGGCTATGTACAGTAAGGGAGGATGGGAAATATAAGTAAAGAGTTAAATTTAAATTCTACAGTTTATAATTGGAAATGAAATAAAGTATTTCCTGAGTATAGTTTATAATTGAAAATACAGCATAATTACTGACTTAAAGAGTTAAATTTCAATTCTACAGTTTATAATTGGAAATGAAATAAAGTACTTCCTGAGTATAGTTTATGATTGGAAATAAAATGAAGTACTTCTCCAGTATAATTTATAATTGAAAATACAACATAATTACTGACTGAGTATAGTAACTTTCTGTTTACCTATATTATTATATATCCAATGGAAGATTTTAACCTTCCATGGCGCACAAATTTTTACTGTAACCACTTCAAAATATTCATAAATCACATTAGCAATTCTGTTCCCTCGCCTCACTTACCGACTTTGTTCATTTCATTATCATTAAAAAGTGGCTCTTTACCAGTTCCCATTCAGCTAAATAATTTCCATAACATTATCCCACTCTATGAACTCTGCACTTATCTCTGTCTCCAGCCTCAGAACCATCCTTTTAAATGCAAATAACTCCAAAAAGTTTTTTTTTTTTAATTTCAAGATCCCGTCGCATATTAATATATACTGTTTTGGCCTCTTCCTTAAAGACCGCCGAGGAAACAAATTAATTATGTATGAATCTATGACTCTGTGTTTGTAAGTTTTCCCATTAGCTGAAATCCAGTCTCATCGTTTAACTTTAAATTGTCTCATCAATAATATATATATATTATATAATATATATATATATATATATATATTAAAGATATATATATATATAGTATGTTGTGTGTATGTATATAAACAAGCGAATACCACAGGAAAATAATAGTCAGAAATCCAAGCTTTATATATATATATATATATATATATATATATATATATATATATATATATATATATATATATATATATATATATATATATTTCTATGACTGTCGCAGTTACTACTGTATTTTCACCTTTCCAAACCAGGTCCAGGAGGCAGTTCTATCCCATTTGGTGACGAAACACTTATTACTCATAATTCCCAGTGGGTGTAAGTTACCCCAGTGTATGGTGAATTAGAAATTAAAAACTATCCGTGGCCTAACATTTGTGAATTTAAAAAAAATCCCCATGTGTGTGTGTGTAAATGATGTATGATTTATGTATGTAGATGTATATATATATATATATATATATATATATATATATATATATATATATATTATATATATATACATACATCAGTACTACAT
This sequence comes from Macrobrachium nipponense, assembly GCF_015104395.2. Taxonomy (NCBI): domain Eukaryota; kingdom Metazoa; phylum Arthropoda; class Malacostraca; order Decapoda; family Palaemonidae; genus Macrobrachium; species Macrobrachium nipponense. The sequence continues at coordinate 11,266,901 of NC_061090.1, read as the reverse complement.
ACATGAATAAATGATCTGGCAAGATTTACATGCAAGGCCTCACTGGACAGAGGCGGCATCCATGTAAGAGACGTGTGGGAAGTGGAGCATATGCAGAGGAAAGGTAAACTTATGAGAGAGAGAGAATTCGAGTGAATAACGTCTTCGTTGACGCGGAAACAATTGGTTCAAAGGGTTGTGATACGGAAAGGGAGCCATTAATTGCTCTCTATAAAGACATCAGGGCATCGAGGAAGCCTCGAGTCGTCGGTGCTCGAGTTCTGATGTTCTTATTGAAAACACATTAATTTGTTTTTTAGGTTTTTTTTTTTTTGAGGGAATAGAATGTCTGCCCTAGGGCATGTTTCCTGGAATGTGACTGTACATTCTTTTCATTACATTCTGCTATTTATTTAGTATATGTTCTGGAAGATATCTAAAATTAACCAGATTACGTCTAAGAAAATTTTGTGTTTTACACACACACACACACACACACACGCACATATATATATTATATATATATATATATATATATATATATATATATATATATATATATATATATATATATATATATATATATATATATATATATATATATATATATATAATATATATATATATATGTGTGTGTGTGTGTGTGTGTGTAGTGTGTGTTGTGTATGTACGTATGTATGTATGCATATATATGTACACACATAATATTCATATATATATATATATATATATATATATATATATATATATATATATATATATATATATATATATATATATATATATATATATATTATATATAATCACATCACCAGAGTTGGAAAAACTAAAGACTGGGAGTATTTCCTTACCAGTTTCGCCTATATTTTGGCCTGGTACATAATGCTAAAAATTACAAAATATACTCGTATGTTTTTTGTTTTTTTTTGGGGGGAGGGGGGTCGATAAGGACAAACTTACAAGCAGTTGGGAACTAAATCTTCAAACTTGACAGGTAGGTGTGTGTGTGTGTGTGTATGTGTGTGTTTGTGTGTGTGTGTGAAGTCTTGAAACGTATTTTATTTATATTAAAATTCATAGACAGTTTCTCAGGCAATAAAAGTCTCTATCTTTTTTTTAACACCGTCAGATATGATTCCTGTTATAAAGGAATCATCGATGTGAAATATATTAACCCATAGAAAAATGAGGATTACCGGACGATTATAGGAGGAAAACATCTGTCCTCTTTTGTTCCTTTCCTTATCATTTCCAATCAAAGAGGCAAAAATCTCCTTCCTGAGCGTTAATGTGATAATTACTTTGCACAAGTTTCCGACTTTTGCATATGCATAACGTTCACTTGGCCAAGTAAGGAAAGAATTTTATACAAAAATATATATTAAAATGGGTTTGGATAAAATTACGATTGATAATTGTTTCATATCATAATTTGACGGTGTAATTGTTTTGTATTATAATTTGATTGTGTACTTGTTGTATATCATAATTTATCACATATATTTCATAAATAATCCTTTAACAATATATCTGCAAATTAATCTCTCCCAAATTCCTTCTATATTACAAATATTACAACTGTTCATATGATGATGGTGAGGGCTGGGCATAACTCTCACATCTACAAAATTCTTATATTGATTAATTCTGGCAGCCAGTACTTTGTCATTTTTTTTTTCATTGTAATTTTTAAGGTAGCCTGTAAATGGAATTTCATAAATAAAGCCTTAGATATCAAACGGGCAGTTCTGTATTTAAATAAAAGTTTAATTCTTAAAAACATTTCTATCAAAAACTATTCGAAATGTTCTGTAAAGACAAAAATCACCCCATCCCCCCTTCTTTTTGTTTACTTTTTTTGCGAAGGAAAAATTGTCATTATATTATTGATTGGAGCAATTCGAGAAAGGTTTTTATAAGATGTTAAAAGAAACTTTACAGACTCGTGGTTAGTAAAAAAATGAAGTTAAGTTATATTTTTTATATTGGAAAGGATCGACAGATATTGGATAATAGGATTTTGAAGGACATCGTTCAACAATTCGAAATCATGCCATTAGATTTTTAGCTGTCATGTTCTTAGAGTCATATTGTCTGTAACTGCAATGGCTTTGGCTATCGATTTTCCTTGTTTAACTATACTATTATATATTTTTTTTATTTATATTATTATTATTATTATTATTATTATTATTATTATTATTATTATTATTATTTATTATTTGCGTTTAAATTTTTACAGTCCCCTGACGAAATATATAAATACACGAAAGCACCAGGTTCTGTTACCTATGGTATTACTGCTTCCTTATGGATGGATCTTGAACATATTTAGTTCTGTAATCTTTTTGCCCAATATGTATATATGTATGATGTATATATAAATATATATATATATATATATATATATATATATATATATTATATATATATATATATATATATATATATATAAGTCATATCATATTACCGTGATTCATATACATATATCGAGCTACAAATGTCCTTTAATATCTAATTCACCCTACCTCGGAATTAATATATTTTCATATATGTTTAACCGAAGGGGAATTTTTCTATATGATAACAGAATTGCCAGCCGACGGGCACGAACCATCGACATCTTCAATTTCAGGACTGGCAGTGAAGCCTTAGCCCCCCCGCCACCACAAGAGGATATAAGTTTATGCCGTCTCCCACCTCAAATACCTGTTGCACTTCAGGTATTTGTAGTTTTGGAGACTGCATCAAACCCACCTCGTCTTCGGTAGCGTTGTAGTGCTTTTGCCCGCACGTAGCCATTATATAAATCATATCACATTACCGTGATTCATATACATATATCGAGCTACAAATGTCCTTTAATATCTAATTCACTCTACCTCGGAATTAATATATTTTCATATATGTTTAACCGAAGGGGAATTTTTCTAGATGATAATATAACTGCCGGCCGACAGGCACGAACCATCGACATCTTCAATTTCAGGATGGCAATGAAGCCTTAGTCCACCCTGCCACCGCAAGAGGATATAAGTTTATGCCGTCTCCCACCTCAAATACTTGTTGCACTACAGGTATTTGTAGTTTTGGAGACTGCATCAAACCCACCTCGTCTTCGGTAGTGTTGTAGTGCTTTTGCCCGCACATAGCCATTATATAAGTCATATCACATTACCGAGATACATATACATATATCGAGCTGTAAATGTCCTTTACTATCTAATTCACTCTACCCAGGAATTAATATATTTTCATATATGTTTAACCGAAGGGAATTTTTCTTGACGATAATAGAATTGTCAGCTGACGGGCACGAACCATCGACATCTTCAATTTCAGGACTGGCAGTGAAGCCTTAGCCCACCCCGCCACCGCAAGTGGATATAAGTTTATGCCGCGTACCCACTCAAAACTTATATATATAATATAATATTTATTAATATTCTGAATTATATAGAATATTTACTCATATATAATATATAATATATATGTGGTGTGTGTGTGTACAGTAAAGTTCGTTTACGGAGAATTCCAGGGGACGGTCGTCTGCAATTCGTTATAGGCATCGTTCGTTATAAACTGAGATACCTGAAATGATTGGCTAATCTATCTTGCTTTGATACAGAATGAAATCCAGACGATAATGCATTGATCCTCGTAAGTGTACCAAGATTTCTAATATATTTCAATAAAAGTCATTGTTAGTTTAACAATTAGATGTTTATTTTGATGTTTAAAATAAAATTAACGAACATTAAATTATGTTTGCAGCTGTCTGATGTTTGTTTAACAATAAAATTACCACTTTGTTACAACAAGTTTTTTTTTCTTTCGTAAAAACTGTCACCGGGACTTACAAAATAGTTCGCTATATACATGATTTCGTACTAATCATTCGTTACATACCGAGAATGTTTTTTAAGTTCATTTATTTGAATTGGGACAGTGAATTCTCTTTCATTCGTTATAAAACTGAATTCTTTACAAGCCTGTATTTATACGAGCGATATATATATATATATATGTATATATATATATATATATATATATATATATATATATATATATATATGTTTGTGTTTACAATATGTACTATATACACTCGAGAGAGAGACATATTTAACCTGCAGACTCTTTTGATATATCGAGACGAGAGAGACAGAATGATAACACTGACAGACTCTGACATTCAAAATAGTGCCGTGGGAGATATCACAGCTGTATTCCACAAGAAGAAAAAGTATCAGCAATTATTTTTTTTAATAAGGAAAAGGATGTAAACCACCAAAAATATCATATACTTTTTGTACACCCCGAGCCCCCTTATCTTCGCAGAAATTTTATGGCCAGCATATTTCACTTTTATTTCCGTTGCTGGATTTCATTCCTATCTCTCTGGGGAAACGAATAACCCGAAATTATCTAACAACGAGTTAATTAATTGCTTAATTCATCAGAGAAAACGAGAGAGAGAGAGAGAGAGAGAGAGAGAGAGAGAGAGAGAGAGAGAGAGAGAGAGAGGGAGAGGATATTGTAAGGACGTGCTGGAAATTGGATGCAGCTTTCATGAGGTAATTATGAATACTGAGCGATCGGCTGGGAACATGTTATGAGGTATATACATATTATCTTGATCAGGCTGCGCAAAACGAGCATTATGCAAATAAGATGGCAGAATACGTGCTGCTAACGAGGTCTTGTTGATTAAGTGGGAATTCAATACGTATCCAGAATAACTTACAATATTATGTTATCACTCCAAGAAACAATCTATCAAAGTCATCTATTTATAGTCAAATCAAAAGGAACCACAAATTCGCAGGAAACAAAGTCATTATTAATGCCTATACTGCATAAGACAATGAATTTGCTCTCTCTCTCTCTCTCTCTCTCTCTCTCTCTCTCTCTCTCAGGAGAGCAAATGGAATTCAGTGTAATACCTACATTCGTGGCCACATTTTATTTATATTTTATACGTAAGCCCCGTTTTTAGCTGTGCATTAGAAGACAGAATTGGAGGCAGGAAAGCAATCTGGAAAGCATAATATTTTCTATTCTTTATGACCAATGAATTCTGCTTTCCTGACGCAAGGAGAGAGGTTCAGAATCAAATATGCCCTAAAAGATTTTTTTTCAAGGGCGTCGAATTTTTGTCTTACATTCCATTTACGGATGGAAAATATTTTTCTTCTTATTTCATCGAGTATTTAAGGTTCGTGTTTAATGCACACACATACGTAAACTCAATAAAGTAAATATATATATATATATATATATATATATATATATATATATATATATATATATATATATATATATATATATATATATATATATACATGGCCGAGTCGGTAAAGAAGTCAACAGAAGCCCTGATTTCTCTCTGTGCGCTGGTTTCGAAATCCACGAGAGGTGGAAAATTATTATCAACTAAAAAACCTTCCCCTTCGGTTAACATATATGAAAATATATTAAGTCTAAGGTAGAGCGGATGGATATTAAAGGACATCTGTAGTTTAATGCGTGTATATGAATCACGGGAATGTGATACAGATTATATATATATATATATATATATATATATATATATATATATATATATATATATATACATATAACCACAAACAAAGCTTAAACAACAGAGTGAAGAACAATTCGCATTATCCTATGGTAGTTTCGAGCAAACTACAAAAAAACCATTAAGATTTAAAAACCTGGTATATATTAAAAACTGTTTTATTGCTTGCTGAGGTCAGTATCATTGAGGTAGGTCTTCAGATCAGGAATTAGAGCAGGTGCAGGATTAAAAACGGACAGTCAAAGGACATTAACCAGGATTACCAGTTTTTTAATATCTCTATTATATGTCCTTCGAAAAAGATGTGCAGATATTTATTTGTTAGTTGTATAGAGATATTTCTTATTTATTATGGCATTTTTGGACCAATCAATTCAACGTAATTTTTCTATAAGTACATATTAAGAGGATTTTATTTCGGTGTATTTTCGTGTGACTAACAGCTGATCTATTAAAAAAATATCCACAACCTTCCTTTATCATCCTATTGATAATAATAAAATCAGTGAGGATCTTTTATGCTAATCAGCCCCGGGTGGGGGAGGTGTAGATAGGGGATCGGGATGTTAAGGAAGACAAGACATCTTCCCTCCACCTGCAAATCTGTTTGTCCGCCTAGGGTTGGGGTGGTGTACTAGGGGGGGCAGTGTACTTGGTAGGGGATCGAGAGGGTAGGAGAGACATGATGGGAAGTGCCAGGTTCCAGCGCAGCGTAGCACACATCATGCTCGCAAAACAATAATAAATTTTCATGGGAATTATGCATCAAAAATACAGTTCAACTACGTTTTAATAAATAATATCTTTCATGCAAAGAGGAAATCTAGCCAAGAACTGGGGACCCCAAACCTAGTATCAGATCTGCAAAAGAATTCCGACACTATTTGCAACGGTAAGAAATCATGGTCTGAAAAACCTAAATTAAGATGAAGACAAATAGCAGGTTAAAATTTGCATTACGAACACGAGGGAATTATGCAAATTTTGCGACCTAACACCAACGAATGAAAATAAAAATAAAAATAGGATTGAGTCAAGAATACAAATAATGTAGGAATATGTATAAGTTTTGATACATCGAACTATTCACAATCAGATGCACATATATATATATATATATATATATATATATATATATATATATATATATATATATATTATATATATATATATATATATATATACATATATATAATATATATATATAGTATATATATATATTATATATATATATATAAATAAAATATATAATATATATACATATACACTTATTTATACATAAATAATATATATATATATATATATATATATATATATATATATATAAATATATATATATATATATATATATATATATATATATATATATTTTATATATGTTATATATATATATATATATATATATATATATATATATATATATATAGCGAATACCTAAGGAAAACCAGTAGGCAAAAATTTTAACGAGCGCTTTCGTCCTATAATGAGATATTGTGCCTCGACAATGTCTCATTAAAAGACGAAAAACGCTCGGTTAGAATTTTTGCCTATTATTTTTCCTGTGGTATTTGCTTATGTCATGGAGTGACGTGCATCTACTGTGATTTTTTAAGCACATATATAGTATATTATTATATATATATTATATATATATATATATATATATATATATATATATATATACTATATATATATATATATATATATATATATATATATTATATATATTTATATATATATAGATTATATATATATATATATATATATCCATATATAAATCAAAATATAAAATTTACTCACAAGGCAGTAAAAAACCTATTATCTACAATGCTTTAACAAATGCTAAGGATATTAAACGATGCCTGAAATTCAACAAAATGTAAAAGAAGTATACGGAATTCTATATAAAAGTGAATAATATTGAGATCTTTACATTATATTCACCGTCTCAATTACCTTTTTGTATTTATATGGAAAGGTGTGCTAAGAGAGAGAGAGAGAGAGAGAGAGAGAGAGAGAGAGAGAGAGAGAGAGAGAGAGTTACTATATCGAAGTGTTTGGGCGTTGACTCAGCTTAGATGAGGTAATTATGGATACTGATTATTCACCAGAGAGAGACCATCAGGTGTGTAGCTATAGTACGCTGATTAAGTTTGGCAAAATAATCAGTATGCAAACGAGAGAACTGGATACGTGCTGTTACCAGGGCTCTCTTGATTAAGTAGAAATTGGTTGGGAACTCTAAGATTTACAATATAGTTTTATATATATATATATATATATATATATATATATATTATATATATATATATATATATATATATATGTCTTATACATATATATGCATGTAAGTATGTAGGTATGTATGTACATGTGTGTATATATGTATGTACGTATGTATGTATGTAGTATCATATATATGTATGTATGTATATATATATATATATATATATATATATATATATATATATATATATATATATATGAAAAGCTGGCAAGAAAACTCTTGCAAATATCATTAAATTTCAATCGTCTATTGAATATTCTTGCTTAAACAAAGTTTTCTATCTCTGTCTTTCTCTTCTCTCTCTCTCTCTCTATTCTCTCTCTCTCTCTCTCTCTCTCTCGCTCTCGTCTCTCTCTCTCTCTCTCTCTCTCCTCTCTCTCTCTCTCTGTCGGATATAAAACATAATGAACATACACTTAAACAAATTTATTTCAGCTTTCTGTATAACCACAGAAAGTTATGTGCGCACCAGAGTGGAAAAAATAAAATTAAAAATGCGATTTGAATAACAATATATTTAAATGGTCTTGACGAATACAGAATTTTACAGGACTGACCATTTAAAATTATGCTTATAATAAAGAGGATCGTTGCATGATATCTCTATTGCAATTTCAGTTCTATTTCGTAAAATTTCGATGAGATAACACCGGTTTTTTTAATAATTAACAAAACACCGTTTTGCTTAATAATTAACACTTTTTTTCTGTTTACACAACACAGTCATAGGAGTAAGAATGCTAATGATCAACCCATTCTCATGAACTTCAAATATATACATATTTCAACTCATAGACATAACTCTAATTTAAAAAAATAGGTCACATTAAATAAACAATGAATTCAAAATAAAGTTGCTTTCTTTTGTTGTTGTACATACGTAGTCTCACTAATCTTCTATCTAACTGTATGTATGAAGTGAGTTTCAAAAGCTTCATATCATGAATATGACAACCCCATTTCATATATTGTGTTAACTGCATTTTCCTCAGTGTACTTTCTAGTTATATTGATATATTTCGATTGTATTGTATGATGTTACTTTCTTCTCGTTCAATAAATTACTTAGCTCTGGTGTTCACCTCATAATGGCTTGTTAGAGAAGTAAACTAGTTACATCAGAGATTTGATGTACGGTGTAAAATCATTCAACACCAAAAATATGAAAGAAGAAGAAGAAAAAAATAAATATCAAGAAGAGATGATCACGATCAAGGATTCGCCGTCACCGCTTAAATCAAGAGCAAAACCTTGATTGGCAATGGTTACTAATTTGGATTGGATTATAAACCGTAAGTAACTAATTAATGTGCAACGAATGCATATAACAATGATAATAATCATGATAATAGTGATTTTATTTAATATACATCATAATAATAATAATAGTGATAATTATTTTATCTAATAAAAATTATACCTATCCGGTTAAACGTTCGTATTCTTTAAAATATTTTTGTATAAAAATGAGGGTACGCTTGTAAAATTAAATGTATTGCTGATAACAATGATAATGATAATGATAATAATGATTTTATTTAATAGAAATCATAATAATAATTGTGATAATGGTTTTATCTAATAAAAATTATAACAATCCAGTTAAATGTTCGTATTCTTTCAAAAAATTTCTGTATAAAAATCAGTGTACGCTTGTAAAACTAAACGTATTGCTGAGAAAGTCAAAATCTCGTGAAGAACATTGTGTCGTAGATATCAACAATTTTATAGTGATAATATACTTTACTATAGAATTGTGGATTTCTATGACTCTTTAAACGCACTGGCATAAATGGAATTTATGTAAATTCATGAATTTTTCCAGCAGCACAACTTTATATTTTGTAACCTTCCTTTTACTTTTATTGTTATATTTCTTTTTCCACCCTTTACATTATTAAAAATATGTAATTTATGTGTGATCAGGAGCCCCGCTGGAGTTTCATTTTCTATTAGAACAAATTTCCTTGAATTCCATTTTAACTGTAACCAGCAATGTGTTGTCTCTGAATTGCAAGAATATCACTGAAATTCCTTAACATAATAAACACACGAACGCACATGTACGCACGACACACCCGCGCGCACGCAGGCATATAATAATATATATATATATATATATATATATATATATATATATATATATATATATATATATATATATATACAAGCGAATACCACAGGAAAAAGATAGGCAGGAATTCAAGCGCTTTCGACTCTATTACATCTTCGTTCCTTGATGATGTGTTCCTCAGGACGAAAGCTCTTGGATTTCTGCCGGTCATTTTCCTGTGGTATTTGCTTACTTAATGAAGTCGCTTGCATCTACCGTGATTTTTTTAAGCCTATATATATATATATATATATATATATATATATATATATATATTTATATAGATATATATATATATATATATAATATATATTATGTTTAAATATGTAATATATATATATGTATATAATTTATACATGTGTAAAAATTATGTACCTATGTTGAACAGTAAAATGTCAAGCTAAAAGAGAGAGAGAGAGAGAGAGAGAATATATCTATCAGTAGTATCGTGATCGTGAGTTTCACACCCCTCTGCTTTTCCCTCCCTCAAAGGACTTTCCATTTCATCCACAGGTAACTTCAGTGACTGAAGATGGACTCGAGCCTCCAAAACCTCACCTCAGGCCCCAATGAAGACAAAACCCTTTCATATCACTCGATCATATCTTTATATTCCGGACACAAAGATATGTCTGCAAAGTTCTGAGAGCACTTGATACGTAATATAAGAGACTATTGTTTAATATGATGTGACGTATTTTCGTGGTTATTCGAGGACATAGCATTACTCATCTTAAATGAAGTCTACATTCTCAAGGTTTGTCGAACCGCAAGATAGGGCAGTCGGTCTCCTCCTCCTCGTGTCCACGCTCTCGAGTGTACGAGGTAAGATCAAGTCCTTGAGCTTCAACTCTTTCACTTTTATTATTATTCTACGCATGCATGACTTTATTATTCGTATGGCAAACCCTTCCCCTTCCCACTTCACTTTCAGTTAAATTTTTAACTTTTCAGAACCACTGACTTACTATATATTCATCCCGTCGGTTTTACGTTTTTCTCAGTGATTTCTGTGATCATTCGAACAATATTATTTTCTCCTTTTATCAAGATGGGAAGAGACCCCTTAAGTGTTGATGCAGGTGCTCCTTGTGTGTGTTGAGGGGGGAAGTGGGGGGGGGGGGGGGCGACTTCGTCGCATAGTGACGCAGTCATGCTAAATATATCTTTACAGGAAATATTACATTTACATATTCGTCGGTAAAGGCGAAATCTCGGCATCTCTCGTAAGTATTCTCGCCCTTAGATAAAATAGAAAAACAAGACTCGTCTTCGTCGAATGGCAGATAGAATCTCTTCTGGTGCGCGTTGAAAGGAAAAAAGAATGGGAATAATTTGGGTACTGAATTACTACGGGGATAGGGGACTGTCACCCGCTATTTCTCACAAGAATTTCCATCTGTTCGAAATCAAAATGAATGATGGTAAGGGAGCGTCCTGTGTCTCCACCTTTTGGGTGAAAAACGTATTGTCAACCAGCGCTGCACAGCTGGTAATATTTCTCGTTCAGGGTAATAAATGGTCTTTTCTGCACTTTAAGAGTCAAAAAATATTTGTAAGCAGGGATAATCTCATAATTTTAAAACTAAATACATCAGTAGTGTACAAGTAAAATGATTTTCTAAACATTTTCTCTCTCTCTCTCTCTCTCTCTCTCTCTCTCTCTCTCTCTCTCTCTCTGTGGAAATGTAGGAAATTATATGAGTGCATGTTTTCGTGACGTTAAAGTCACTTTCATCTAAAAAGAGTACAGTTACTTTGACTGTGTTCTGTTTGATCTTCTTTATGCTTCCTCCCTCGAATGAAAACACGGATTTCGTTGAGGCACTCACACCAAAACCATAAGGTCCTGGATGGACCCGTGAAAACCCCCATCAGTCTGGTCCTTCAAAGCAAACTGATACCACCCAACCTTAAATTAAACAGAGCCCGTAAAGATGGGCTGGTGAGTTATTAGGAATGGAATACAGAATAGATAGAGAATATGATGGAGGTACAGTAAAAGGAATAAAAGAGCTTGCAGCTAGGAGCGCCCCCACCCACAAAAAAAAAACATTAAACCATAAGTAATGCCTACAGTGCACCACGTGATGTGCACTGACAAACACTATGAATATTTTCTTGGAACTGATCTGGCAAGAGACATCAACAAGGAGTTCATGTTACCAAGGATAACAATGAAAATACGTAAGAATATAATTTTGACTTGCTATTCACTGACGTTGCTGGCAGCCTTTAAAAAGGGCAATTCATCTCTTCTTTGGTCCGAGTGTAGAGGTCAAAACTTGGTCTCTTGTTCTTAATTTACAGGTCAAAACTTGGTCTCTTGTTCTTATTTTACAGGTCAAAACTTGGTCTCTTGTTCTTATTTTACAGGTCAAAACTTAGTCTCGTGTGCTTATTTGACAGGTCAAAACTTGATCTCTCGTTCTTAATTTATAGACTACTTCTCAGCAAGGGTTCATGCCAACTCTGTCGAATCCTTCAGAAACAGCACCGTTCCTTTGCGATCATGTGATTTCTTTGTAATAGAAATGAATGTTGCTCTTTTTCTATAGTTTTGGAATCTTTTGAGACTTGTATATGAGATCAAAATAACAGAAAATTGTACATTTAAAGAAAATTGTTTTGTTGCTTTGCTTAAAAACGAGTATACACCACAAAAGAAACCAAACTATAGTACTAATCACTGAGTATGACACCCACCCTTTTTGTGAGTTTATCACATGTATGTATGTATAGTATGTATGTAGTATATATATATATATATATATATATATATATATATATGTGTATGATATGATATATATAGATATATATATATATATATATATATATATATGATACTCTATATATATATATATATATATATATATATATAGATATATATATATCTATATATAGATATATATGATCTATAGATATATATATATATATATATATATATTATATATATATATATATATTTATTATATATATATATATATATATATATATATATATCTATATATCTATATATATATATATCTATATATACATTATATATATATATATATATATATGTGTGTGTGTGTGTGTGTTGTGTGTGTGTGTGTGTGTGTGTGTGCAGATATGCACTTCTTGCATGGCCTTTCTCTTGACCTATTTCAATTGCATCTTCTGTGCATTTAAAGAAGGAAATTACTCGCATCTTAGTCCCTTTCCCTTCACAAAAATGGAGCCTTTTCCGAACACCCCCGTGATTATGCACAATAATTCCTGGAAGAGCGCTTTCACAGGTTCGGACTGAGAAGCGGTTACACTCAAGGAGGCCATTATACCACGTTACTGTCTCAATTTCTGGGAGTGCTTCTTTTGTAAAGTGTTGTTTTGTATTCAGTCGCTGCGCATATTTGGTCCTTTAAGAGTGTTTTCGTGTGATAAGTAAAGTATTTATACAACTGAGAAGATGAACTATGAGGTTGTGTAGCCTCTCTTATTCTCAGAAAACAAGGAGAGATTAACAATCTAAGATATGCAATTTCTTTTGTACGTATGCCCTGGCAACATTATGATATGGATTTTTGCATTAGGGCAAAGCTAAATTATCTCTGAGGAGGAAAAGGATTTATATATTTCCCGATAAGTGATAAAGTATTTTTTTTTTTTAAGTTTCCTCAGTCAGCCACGAACATGTATTGCACACATTAATTTTTAAAAATAATTTGATAACAAAAATAGACAAGAAACAAAGATGACCTCACAATCTCGTCTCACATCCTAAAGGTACAGTCTAAAGAGATTAAAAAAATGGTCGTAATTGAGATATATTTCTGCGCTACTGGACTCCATCCAACATGCACACGCAGATGCAAAAGCAAATAAATTTCTCATAATATTAGTGTAGGAGAAAATAAAATGTTACCCATCAAAAAAAGCTCTTAAAACCATGTGGTGAGAAAGATATGCAATCATTATAATTATTAATTTATAAAGAAACTGATACAACTTTCTCAGGAACTGTTTCATACAAACTATAATCTGCATATATATATATATATATAGTATATATATATATATATATATATATATATGTGTGTGTGTGTGTGTTTGTGCCACATAAACTTTTATATGCATTGAGCAATTTCAACCAAACTTGGTATACATATAAGGTAGCATCGGGAAAAGAGTAGTGTGGGGATAAGACATCACTGGCACTGTTTAATCAAAACTTTTTGAGGTCACTGAGATGAATAGTGACTGTCTGATGCCCTTCACATCTAAGTACAGCCCCAATAGGGATGGGGGCTGAAAAGGGATGGGAAGGAGGTGACAAGAAAAAATAACATAAAACGACAGATATTAGTGTCTAACCCATAGTTTTCAAGGTCATTGAGATGAACAGTGACACTCCCGATGACCTTAAAGTCCAAGTTCAGCCCCAATAGGGGCGGTGAAAACGGGTGGTAAGGGGGTGACTGTAAAAATAACCAAAAACAAAATATATTAAGGTCTAATCGATAGTTTTCAAGGTCACTGGGATAAATAGTGACAATCCCAAGGCGCTTCAAGTCCAAGTTCAGCCCAGAGAGGGAAGGGGGTGGAAAGGGGTGAAAATGGGGTAACATGTAGACATGTAGAAATAACCTAAAATGATACTTATTAGAGTCTAATCCATAGTTGTCGAGGTTGCTGAGAAGAAAAGTGACACACCTTCAATTCTTTGTTCACCCCCGACAGGAAACGGGGGTGAGAAAGGGTGAGAAGGGGGTGACAAAAAAAACAAAAAACGAAGAAGACAGACATTAGTGTCTCGTGTCTAACCCATAGTTTTTGAGGTTGCTGAGATGAATGGTGACACCTCTGATGTCCTTTAAGTACAAGTTTAGCCCAGGTGGGAAGGGGGGGTGTCATACAATAATAACAGAAAATTACAGATATTAGTGTCTAATCCATAGTGTGACGAAGTGCCAAGTATCTGGTTACTACACTTACCAATCATTAAATGAGTAACTCACAACAGCCAGACACCTGAACCTTCATCACAAGTAATAAACGACTGAATACTCTAAAGGCAACAGTGATCCCTTAAACAACTTACCAGTATTGCAGAAAATCAGACTGAGTTCATTAAAACAGGTGTAAGGTAATCTTATGTGTAATCAAATTAATTAAAGGGCATCACTCCATCAACAAGTTTAAAAGTCTAAGAATTTCCCTGATTTCAGAAGTCTAAGTACTTCCCTGGTTCTAACTCACTTCAAGTAAATTGAAGGAAAACAGCTCAATTACCACGCTATGTTTCTACATAACATAAATATAATTACTACATATACTGGTGAAAAAAGAAAACACTTAGAAAAAAATTTTAAATACAAAAAATTATTATCATTAATACATATCTGGTGAAAAAAGAGAACACTTAGAAAAAAAATCTAAATACAAAAATTTACTATCAAACTCAAAATTTATAAGTGAAATTCACAATATCAGGGAAATTACTGTTACTTGAAAACAAAGCAAAGTTTATATAATTCTTGAATTAATTAAGTAAAATAAAATAAAAATTAATTTATCACAAAATTCAAGAAAATCAATTCAATTGAAATTCAAAGTGTTAGGCAATAATTAAAATTTGGAAATTAATTCACAAGTGCTAAACAACAATGAAACTTGAAAAGAATTCTAAGTAAATGCAAATTAATTCACAAGTGTTAAATTCAATTAAATGTGCAACGATTAATGAAAACAACTAAGTTAATTAAATTGTGAATGCAAATGAAAATACAGAAAAAGGTGTAAAATACCAAAATTGTAAAAAGCACCAATCATACAGAATATAAAATAAAGAGACACACTTCAATAAGAAAATGGATAAATGCACAAAAATGTTACTTCAACAAGAAAAATTTAAACAAACACAAAATACAAAAATCTGCAATGTGTAAAAATTGAAATCATTTCACTCAAACCACTGTAACTATTAGTTGCAACTAATAAATATTCAATTACACTTTACCTTGGTACCAATTTTCTTTCTCCTGCAGCTCATTCAAAAAATTTCACCAATTCACAATATTTAAGAAAAGGCACGTTACACACTTGTACAATGTTTGTTCAGATACCACAAAAAGGACTAAATAATACTAAATAACTGTGAAATCCAAAATCTAAGAGTTACAAGTGACCAATGATTATGTATAAAATCTTTACGTTACGTTAATATCAAGTATGGAGAGAGAGAGAGAGAGAGAGAGAGAGAGAGAGAGAGAGATGTCTGAACGCCAGGGATTCAAAGTCTGTAATGAACGCTTTCGCTCTCTCCTTGTATGGGCAATTTCAAGAGACTGATGGGCTCAAAACGTTTTGGGCTTGCAAAAGATGATGCAATCTTTCTAGAAGCTACTAATATGACGTAACTTTACAGATAAATCATGAAATATTCACGTGGTTATCGAGAAAGAAGTACGCGTCTGAAACCAGTGCAGTCATATATGTAGTATGCTCAACAAAGACACGTACTCATCGAAACAGAAGTCCCTTATCAGATGTGATGACATGTATCCAAAACACAACGGAGATCTCAAGATCTCTTAATCTGAGGTGATGACAAGTTGTGGAAACAATTCTATCTTGGAACGGACAAAGTTAATATCTCTCTTTTTACATTTTACGTTATATACTCTTTTAAATTATGTTATGCGAAAATCAGAACATACATTCTAAGACATCTTATAACTCTAAGCTAAATACGGAATCTGAAAATGTTTCAAAACTCTTTTCTAACATTTTATACAGTCAAGGAGAAGATATATGGGTTATGAAAGTAGCAGCATATAATAATAGGTATTGAACTTGCTGAGATGAATAGCGACACTCCTAATGGCCTTCAACTCAAAGTTCACCCCTGATAGGAAGGGAGGGAGTGAATGGGTGGGAAGGGTATGACATGTAAAAATAACCGAAAAGACAGGTTTTAGTGTCTAATTTAGAGTTTTCAAGGTTGCTGAGATGAATAGTGACACTTCCAATGTCCTTTAAGTCCAAATTCAGCCCCAGTAAAAAGGGGTAGGGGTGAGAAGGGGGTTGGAAGGTGGTGATATATAAAAATAACCAAAAACTACAGATATTATGTCTAATCCATAGCTTCTGCGGTCACTTTGATGAATAGTGACACTCCCAATGTCCTTTAAGTCCAAGTTCAGCCCCAATAATAAGAGGGAGGGGTGAGAAGGGGTAAAAAAATGTAAAAAATTATGTATATGTGTGTAATCCATAGTCTTTGAGATCGCTGGGATGAACAGCGACGATCCCAGTGCCCTTCAAGTCCTATTTCAGCCCCAACGGGAATAGAGGTAAGAAGAAGTTTAATATAAAATGTCAAAAACGCTAGGCAATGTAACTGAAGCAACGATCTTAACAGGAGAGAGAGAGAGAGAGAGAGAGAGAGAGAGAGAGAGAGAGAGAGAGTAGGCCCTAACACCCTTCCGTTATAGGTTCTCCGTGCTGGGAATAATAACTTTTAGGAATCGCTCATTGTTATTCATTAGATTTCCTCGTCAGTGATTTACGTGTGACCATCTTCCGGACATTTATGAATGTTCTGTTGTCAAGTATGCTATGTTAACATTCTTTGCTTTACCATCATTTCCTAATTTCTTATATTTATACAAAACCATAAAGTATTGTAATTTTGTATGAAAAGGAAGTTTCTTTCTCTTTATACTCAGAAGCATAAACAACTATGTAGTTGCAAATTAAATGGAAGCAACATATTGTATATATTTAATTTTTTTACTGATTTTTTGCAAACATACAGCGTAGGGGATTTACCACTTAAATGCATAGGTATGTATGTAATACGATATATATATTATATATATATATATATATATATATATATATATATATATATATATATATATAATATATATCGAGAACTTATTCATATACACACATATATACATATACATCATATATAATACGCTATATATATATATTTATATTATATCTATATATATATATATATATATATCTATATATATATATATATATATATATCTAAAATGCATAGGTATGTATGTAATACGATATATATATATATGTATATATAAATATATATATATATATATATATATATATATATATATATATATATATATATATATATATAACATCTACATAATACGGTATCTCTCTCTCTCTCTCTCTGTATATATATATATATATATATATATATATATATTATATATATATATATATATATTTGTGTGTGTGTGTGTGTGTGTGTGTGTGTGCATGAAACTGAAACCATAATTTATTAAAAATGGCTTATAGAAGCCACATTATGTTCCAAGGATAAACAAAATTCTAACCTCCCTCAACAAAGGCGGAATATTTTACGATTATGTAAATGATAACAAAAAATCATTTTGTTAATGCACTATACTGATATTGCGACATGATGACAATAGTGATGTTTTAATATAATGGAACAGTATCCATAATAATCATGGCTATAATTGCTTTGATAATGAGACTGCCATAACAATGATGGAAATATCTACAATTATTATATAAATAAATAAATAGATTACAATGGACCAGGTCATTTCAGACCTTGATTAACTTATTATTTGAGTGTATTGTTTATCCGTGATATGAATCATTATTACCAGTGTTAAAGTCTATGTATTTACTGGCCCTTTCCATTTATATATATATATATATATATATATATATATATATAATCATATCATATTATGTATATATATATATATATATATATATATATATATATATATATATATATATATATATATATATATGATATATATATATATATATATAGTGTGTGCGTCTGTAACTGTGTCCATGTCTGTGTGTTTAAGGTGGAAATACTGTCGACAAGAAGAGACGGAGCAATAGGCATTTCTAATTTTGTGGTTGACAAAGTTACAGGCTTAATGATAAGCAGCTTTCCGGTAGAGTTTCATTAACCGTCTTCGCGCTTCGGTGCTCTCTTATTTCCTCCGTAATTTGCAAATCTCGTGGCACGTTTGTTTCTGGCTGAATTATGTTGGATTATTTTAATTATAATTTTTTTTCCTTTTAACTTCAAGGATGATCAGTTTAATGTACTATTGAATATCTGTTTTTCTTGCGTTTCTTCTTTAAACGTGATTATTTTTGTAGATACGGATGATTTTTACTGCAAGCTATAACAGACTTTGAAATTTATATGTTTTATTTATAATTAAGATCTGTTTTTTCATCAGTGATGTTATACTTAATGTAAAAGAATTGACAAATGGATAAATAATGATATGAAAACATTTTGCTACCGAGTAAGAGATAAACAAACTATATTATTATTGGATACCTTAATTTTTATTTCTATGACATTCTAATCACCCAGTTGATTTAATATGAAAGATGATCTTCTGAAGGAGATACCATACTTTCCCATATAATAATAATAATAATAATAATAATAATAATAATAATAATAATAATAATAATAATAATAAAATAATAAGAATAATAATAATAATAATAATAATAATAATAATTAATAATAATAATAGAAGAAGAAGAGAAGAAGAAGAAGAAGAAGAAGAGGAAGAAGAAGAAGAAGAAGAAGAAGAAGAAGAATATAGATGAAGAACAGTAAAAGAAGGAAAACCAACCTAAGCACGGAATAGATTGACTTCAAGAAGCCTTCGAAATGACACCACACTCGTGGGTAATGGAATGCGCAACTGGAATACAGTACTTTCAAGTTCTCTGATAAGACTAGCAGAGGTTAATATCAGGAGAGGGATCTTCCAGGGCGACTCACTGTCCACATTACTCCTCGTAGTAGCCATGATCCCCATGAGAAAAGTACTACAGAAGATGGATGCTGGGTACCAACTCAAGAAAGGAAAGAAGGCAACAGAATTACCCATTTGATATTCATGGACGACATCACTCTGTATGGAAATAGATACCCTAATCCAGACTGTAAGGACTGTATCTGGGGATATCAGGATGGAGTTTGGTATAGAAAAAGGTGCCTTGGTCAACATACAAAAAGGCAAAGTGGCAGGGATTGAAGGGATAAAGGTACCAGATGGGAATAGCATCAAACACATAAATGGACAGGATACAAATAACAGCAAATAATAGAAGGAAAGGATATTAAACACCAAGAGATGAAGGACACGATCAGGAAAAAATATATGCAGAGACTTAGACAATACTCAAGTCACAACTCAACGCCAGAAATATGATGAAAGCCATAAACACATGGGCAGTACCACTAATCAAGATACAGCCCAGGAGTAAAGGAATGGACGAAGGCAGAACTCCGCACTATAGACCAGAAAACATGGAAAGACATGACAATACACAAAGCACTACACCCAAGAGCAAATACAGACAGACTAGGTATAACACGAAAGGAAGGAGGGAGAGGACTAGAAAGCATAAAGGACTGTATCAACTTCGAGAACAGAACACTGGGGCATTATCTGAAAACAAGTGAAGACGAGTGGCATGGGAAGAAGGATTGATAAAAGTAGAAATACACATAGCAAGGAAAATCACAAACAGAACGGAGGAATAACGCAGCATGAGGCAGACTAAAGAACTGGCCAGAGATGAAATATGTCAATGGCTGCAGAAGGAAGAGCTCAAGAAGGAAACAAAATGAATACTAACAGCGGCACAAGATCAGGCCATAAGAACCAGATATGTTCAAAGAATGATATATGGAAATAACATCTCACCCAAATGCAGGAAATGCAATATGAAAAATGAGACCATAAACCACATAGCAAGCGAATGTCCGGCACTTGCACAGAACCAGTACAAAAAGAGGCATGATTCAGTATCATAAGCCCTCCACTGGGGCCTGTGCAAGACACACCAGCTAGCTTGCAGTAATAAGTGGTACGAACATCAACATGAGGAAGTGACAGAAAACGATCAAACAATGATCCTCTGGGACTCTGGTATCAGAACAGATAGGATGACACGTGTCAATAGACCAGACGTGACGCTGATTGACGAAATCAAGAAGAAAATATCACTCATCGATGTCGCAATACCATGGGCCACCAAACTAGATGAAAAAGAAAGAGAAAAAATTTCAAAATACCAAGACCTAAAAATAGAAATAAAAAGGCTATGGGATATGCCAGTGGAAATTATACCCATAAGCATACGAACACTAAGCACGATCCCAAGATCCCTGAAAAGAAACCGGGAAAAACTAGAGGCTGAAGTAGCTCCAGGACTCGTGCAGAGAAGTGTGCTCCTGGAAATAGCGCACATAATAAGAAAAGAGATGGACTCCAAAGGAGGCAAGATGCAACCCGGAACCCTGCACTATAAAAAAAGAAACACCCAGTCGAATAGGATGACTGCAATAGAAAAAAAATTATTGCTATTATTATTATTATTATTATAATAATAATAATTATTATTATTATTATTTTTTTTGTGTGTGTGTGCTCTATCACAGTCCTCCAATTCGACTGGGTGGTATTTATAGTGTGGGGTTCCGGGTTGCATCCTGCCGTTTCTAGGATTACACACTTCTGCATGAGTCCTGGAGCTACTTCAGCGTCTAGTTTTTCTAGATTCCTTTTCAGGGATCTTGGGATCGTGCCTAGTGCTCCTATGATTATTATTATTATTATTATTATTATTATTATTATTATTATTATTATTATTATTATTATTATTCAGTATATGAAACCTATTCACGTAGAACATGCCCACAGGAACCAGTGACTTGAGATGCAAGCTTCAAAAGAGTATGGTGTTAATTAGGAATAAGTAGGAAGAAGTACAGGAAAATAAAGCAAGAATACCACCAATTAAAACAATTGATTAATAAATAAAGAAACAAAAATGTATCAAAATGCAAGAAGAAAAGCAATCGGGTAGCAATTCACTTGATATGATATTAATTGCTTTTTATACTGACAACTGAGAGTATCATTCAAGTGGCTATATTAAGCATGCCAAGCGTAACAAACGACGGCAGAATTTAATCAACTTTTTCCCGGGAGTAAATCCCTGGAATTTGCATGCTGCTCGGAGGCTTCCTTTAAATTAATTATGTTATTATGAATATAATACACCCACTAAATTTCAGCAGGGATGAACTTGTTTAAAAGAATTGGTGTAAAGCGCTAATAAAAATCTAATATAGGTACTTGAGCGATTAAGGAAAATAAATAAGGGCACGGAAAAAGATTGTTAGCTAAATAAAGCATCAAACTGAGAGAATAAAATAGTGGTATGAAAGTTTTACGAAAGGTGTCACTGAAAACACAGGGAAATCAATTATTTCTGTGGTAAAATGGTTGGTCTCTATTGAACGTAATAATTTTTTACCTGATTGCATCCAATAATTTTGCCGAGGGCGGTTACCCCTACTGTAGTACTGGGATTTCTTATGTCATCAAATAATAAAGTTCTATTGAATATCTATCTATATATATATATATATAATATATATATATAATATATATATATATATATATATATATATATATATATATATATTTATATATACTCTTCTATACTCTATATTAAAGTTCCTAATTATAAACTCAGAAAATAATGTCAATAAACCTTAAAGCACACCTAACAATAATGATTGAAATGAACAGATTTGATAAGAAAAGTCATCGATATTGCCAGAAAACTGGACAACATATTGGGCGTATGCTTTTGAATCTGTTACTCTAATTAAAAAAGAGAGAATATACTTTTGTCCACGAAATTTACCACAGAGATCAAAACTAACTCGTTGTCATTTCAAGTTGTTAAACAATCCTTATCTATATCGATGAAAACTGGACACCACCTTAAAATGTCTACCTAAAACGAAGAACATTTTCATTCTGATACTGTTGTTCTCCCTAGAATTCAAACGGGTCCATTACATTTATTATTTGCTGACGATTCACAGAAACTGACTATGTTACTGTTATTAAGGAAGCCAAAACTGTTTTGCGTATTACTTAATAATGAAATTTCAAGTTCTGACAAACTCAAAGTAAACGACGTAACAGTGATAAAAAACATGGACAGAGAAAAAGACCCGGGCATGTAGAATGAATTCAGGACACGAACAAAAAATACCATGCAAACAAGTGAATAATAAATAAGAGGGGAGATAGAAAAGGGGGACAGCAAATAAAAACTTTTAAAAAAATCTACTGAGACTAAAATAAAAGGGAAGAACAATACGAATACTGAAAGTACAAAAAAAAAAAAGTTAAAGCTTAAAGGATTGAGTAATATCCTGGGAATTATTTTTGATACATACATAATTTTAAAAAACAAATCAAAAGAAAATTTTAGGGGCTTTGAAATTTTCTGAATAGTTTAACCAAAGTTTGCTTAAATTTACGGAAATTCTCATCCTGCAAGATTTGTCTTGAAAAAAAAAAAAAGGACACTGAAGCCTAGTTTTTAGTTCTTTATCTTTTATCTGAGAGTCGCAATTTTGCAGATGTTTCATGACTGTGCTCATAAAACAATGGCATAACGTATTCGAAGAGTTTTCCTAAATGAACTTAGGCAAAATATTACCGACTCAGGTAACTATAGAATGAAAAAAGTTTACGAGAAATGTATCTTACTGTTGGGTGCTAACCACTTTTAGGGGAAGTATAGTCTCATTTACATATACATTTCTTTGCGGCGATGGATACCAAAACCGAACCTCAGTCAAAGGGTATTCAGAACTAGAAGTGTTAAAAAAAATCAAATTAAAAAAAAATAAATGTAGATATCTGCTAATAAGGAGTCACTTTACCACCACATTTCAAAGTGAGGGAAGATCTTACATCCAGACAAAAAGACAGTGAAGCTTTCTAACCTGCGTGGAATCACGCAAAAACGTTAACTAGACAAGAAACGCATGTCTGTCGTTAACTAGACAAAGCAAGCAAATCTAAGGCTAAGATAAAGCAAGAACACAGAGCATTTCGACTGGTAAACGCAGTCCTGCAGTTAGAAAATGAGTGCGCAGAGCGGTTGATAAAAAAGGGAACTATTTAGTATATCAGAGATGAAAGTGGGTTCATACCAACTAATTTATTGTGGTGCTAAAGAGCAAACTGTGAAGGAAATGAGATTCTTGACCTCCAATAAGGGGAAGGATAAAAACATAAAATGAGGCTTCACCTTTGAGGCTTCCAGCGACCCACTGCAGAGCATAAATTTCTGAGGAAATGGAAAAAGCGAAACTCAAATCACACTTCTACAAAATTTTTCTTTGGAAACAAATCACAGATTAGTTATAATCTGTGTCAGGCACTTTCTCTCCATGAAACCCCTTTCGGGAATAATCTCTTCAGTACAGTCCCTTTTCTTGGTGGCAATACTGAAATAATGACTGAATGACTATAACTTAATGGTTGAATATTCTCTAAATGCTCAATTAATATATTTTCAATGTCATATAGACAAATTTATTTATGGCAACCTCTTCCTTTATGTATTTTGGTAGTAATGAAAGTTTTTGTTTGTATAGTGTTTTTACGTTGCATGAAACCAATGGTTATTCAGCAACGGGACCCATCGGCTTTACGTGACTTCCGGACCACGTCGAGAGTGAACTTATATCACCAGAAATACACATCTCTGACCCCTCAATGGCAGGCCAAGACCGTACCGACCAAGCCACTGAGGCGCTGGTAGTGATGAAAGTATCCAGACCACGATCAAGAGTTATTTATGAACGCTTCCAAATCCTAACATTAATAAACCCATATCACAATTCCAAAGGTAGAAAGATAACGTATTCTGAATGGTGCTCGCTTCATTTAATCGTAGCAACATAAAAAAAAGCAAAAGGTGCTCTTAATAAAACCGTCACTTACGTCAGACGGGCAAAAAATTCGCGAAGGACGAAAAACCTGACAACATGGAGAATAAATCCTTTCTTATCAAAACTAAAATTACTTTCATTTGTATGCACATTCATATGGAACTTTACACCCCGTCATTTATTCATGAATAAATGCAGACAAAATCATATTAAAACCTAGACAAAGGCCAAAAGGGCAGTTTGGTAGTATGTATTTGTTACACTTTCTCCCTGGTACTAAACAGATTCAGTTAAATAGCAAACGTCGTACAGTCACTCATATAAGTTCATAGATGTCCGGGTGTTTGAGAGAGATTTCCAATTCACCCTTTTCTGGATGACAGGTGTCTGGGAGTGCGAAACAGGCCAAATGTTCAACTACCTAACTCTGCTGTAGAAAGTTTCAGTGTGTGCCCGTCTTACGTCACTTTACAGACCCGTTGTCCAGAAAGGGGTTGGATGGAATTCAGCTTTATGCCCGGAGACATCCATGAACTAATTGAGTGACTATACAAACTGATGTTATCTATGGTCGTTTTAGACTAAAGAAATATAAGCAACCGGCTTCATGGATACGGTTTTGTGTCTCGTGCCAGAAATGACCGGACTGTTGTTCTGGACGAGAAGCGAATGACCGTTATCGAAACGAACAGTTTTCATATTTACTTTGTTCTATCATCCCGGTTACACTTAACCTAAATGATACATTTATATACTGGAGTAATTATGATTGAATATTAAACACCTTACTGTAATGGTTCAGAATTTAAGATAAGCATCTAAAAAACATAGTTTTATACTTTAATATACAAAAATCAGCGTGCTCTGCGGGCCATGCAGTTCTTTCCTTTAGAAAATGCACGAGGAAGATATAGCCCACACATTTAATTTTCTAAAGCTTTACATGTCTAGTTTTACACAAAGCAATTGCGTTGACTGTAGATGATTTTCAAAAGCCATTCTTAAAACTGACCTCATGTATTCACTAACTGAAACTGATAAATAAGGAGACGACTATTATTGATAAAATATAAGGACACCTAGGGAAACTACTTTTTAAATAAATATATTAACTATTCATTTTAACTGTAATTCGTTAAAGTGGATCTTTATTGGATTTTCTTTAAGATGTGCTCATAAATATAATGTAAACCTTGTCCCTCTTGTGTTAGTGTAAGGAATCTATGTTAACCCTTTTTTGTTATGTTCATCTTTCGTAAATATGATATATTATGTTTTGAAATAAAGAAAAAAAAAGACTAAAACAGATGTTTTATACATTTCTGTATGGGGGAAAGTGAGCATGTGTTTTCGTATAGAGTATTCTACGAAATATACCATTCCAAAGAGAATGACTGAGAAATACCTTAGGATAAAGCGTAGTTGTTTCTTCTACAACAAGCCGGATTTGTAGATAACACACTGCGGTTCTGTCAACAAATAACCGATTTTAATTTATTATAGCACTGTAATTTATATTTGATAGAGCCAAGTCATGCTAATTTAACTGTAAAGAACTATTGTAAATATTGTACGAAGATTAGAAAAATAAATAATAGATTTAAAAAGTTACCGAATCCAACAACCATTCTATTATGCAAAAGGCTCATGTCCCACTATGAATGGAGACCATAAAAAAGGAAGTGAATCATAATCGCTTTCCTCCTATCACCTGTCTGTCACTAACCTTAAAAGCAAAGGTTAATCAATGACAACCCTGGTCGCTCGAAGATCTACAAAGATAAAATAAAAATTAAGAAAATCTCATCTGGGTCCAACAATAGTTAAATGTTTTTCATGCAGTACCAGGAAGTCGTAACACTATGCAAACCATCACTGAAAAAAAAGAGAACCTCAGTAAAGGTTTGTTCGTAACATAGGGTATTGAGAAGTCAAGAAATGGAAATCTAATAAATAGAAAAAAAAATGCCTGCTAAATTGGACTGCCCCTTTGCTACCATATTTTCAAGGTTGGGAAACATTTAAGAAGGTCTTTTGTCTGATCTGAACAAATAGAAGATATAGCTTCCTGGCATTAAATAACATAACCTTTAATCAGCTTAACATTAAATAATTGGGTAAAACACGTATAACTGTCTTAACCTAGCAAATTATGAAGGGACTGGTATTTGAATGTAAGCAAAGGAGATGAGGGACCCTCTGCCGAAAACAGATTTCTTGGGAAATGGAAGAAATTCGACACCTTTACCAAACTTTTACCGAAGATTCCTTTGAATTATCAATCGCGTATTACATATAATTAATGTGCCAGGTACTGTACGTTCCTGACGCTACTTTCAGGCATAATCTGTTGAAACAAAGTCCTCGGTCTTTGGTGACATCTTCTAAGTCAGTGGTCTCTAAAATTGATCCTATCAAGGACCCCCAGATATAAAGAGTCCCAGCCGAGGACCATAGCGGGATACCAAGCACAATGTAGTACAGTTAACGTTTGCATATCCCTGCACAATGTAAGTAAAAGTAAATATATAAAATATTTTTAATATTTTTTATTGCTTTAAATTCAATCCAAGGTAAAGTTGGTGAAAACAGCCACAATTTTTTCGTGGAGTTGAAAAAATATTAATTTTTTCATTGTGTCGTGGACCCCTACTGGCTTCTGGACTCCCAGGGGTCCCAGGACCCCAGTTTGGAAACCACGGTTCTAAGTAACATAATTATGTATTATGACGGTTATATAAACTTTTATATTCTAAATCGATGCATTTACAAGGTTCATCGGCAGTGTCATATATCAGCTCCTCACAACACTACTCCTCCCTTTGTTTTGATAGTGATAAAGGCGACCATTAAAGGTAATTGTGAACACTAACTAAATCCAAACGTTTGGAAACGTCTCGCGAGAACGTATTCTGAACGGTTAGTTTTATTTACAATTAGTTATTTCTGTCCCTCTCCAACAAATGTTTTAAAATGGATGCTGTTTACTCAGGGCAAGATAAGATCCTCACGTTC
The DNA here is from genome assembly GCF_015104395.2 of Macrobrachium nipponense. Taxonomy (NCBI): domain Eukaryota; kingdom Metazoa; phylum Arthropoda; class Malacostraca; order Decapoda; family Palaemonidae; genus Macrobrachium; species Macrobrachium nipponense. The sequence continues at coordinate 11,239,108 of NC_061090.1, read as the reverse complement.
ATCATACGGAAAGGACCACTATCGCCAAGGACCAAATACTCATTCAACATGGAGAACAAACTGTTCACATTAAAAATTCCGAAGTAAATAATACAAATCTTTGGAAATCTTTGGATACGGGGACCTCTTTTGAGGTAGTGTGTGGGGCCTAAAGACCCAAGTTAGTCAGCAAACGATGTTGCAATACTAGTAGTACTAGTTTTTTTTGTTTTAGTGCTAGTAGTACTAGTTCCTGTATTTTAGTAATACTAATTTCGGTCTTTAAGTACTAGTTTCGGTTGTTTAGTACTATTGGTACTAGTTTCGGTCTTTATGTTATTGTATTGGTGTTTGTCACGAACCCCAAGAGGTCCACCTCAGGTTCGATATTATAATAAACAAAAAGATCGATGCCATCAGTTGAAACTGGGGATATGAATAAAGAAAGATACACAAACAAAACGAAGGTTTATTTACAAACTTACTAACAAAGATAAATGCTGAATGGTTTCTCCTATTTACATATCAAAAGTAAAATCTTACACTGCATGAACTGGAGAAACAGTGAAGTAATGAAAATACTTGCTGGCCAGTTTTGCTGCTGGGAAATCAATGCTCGAAGCAATGGCTTTACAAAAGGAGGACTGTAACTTCAGACATCTTCTTGACTCTGTATTGCAGAAAACAATGTCTACTCTTGATATTCGAAGGGCAGGAACTCCTCGAAACCTCTTGTAGAACGTTTCTTCTCTGAAGGCTTGCTCAACGTCGAAATAACTCGGTCGTCCACTCCCTGACGACGACTTGACCAGAATTCGATCAAACTCTCGAGCGTCTTTTTCTCTCTGATCCTTCGTCTGTTCCTTCTTCTCTTATCTCTCTCTGATGATCTCTGCTGCTGATCTCTCACTGATGATGTGATCTCTGCTGGTCTCTCACTGACGATCTCATGATCTCTGCTACTTCATCATTCATATACAGCAACCTGGGGGCAGGGCCTACCAGTGAACATCACAGGCTCTCGAGATGACAAGAACGTCTTAGAAGGTTCTCGACAAAATATTGCATCATAATACGCTGCGTTCCTCACGACATGTCGGTGCCTGTTGAGTTCCATACCTCACCTGACGATTCTAGAACAATCATGAGAACAGGCGCCTCCAACACGTGCACGGATGCCTCTTTGCTGCAGACCTACTTGAAGAAAATGCATTTTCCTTTTTTTTAATATGTTTTACTTCGCAATAGAGTGATTACCATGACACGTTCCCCCAAAAGAAAAAAAAGGAAATCAACTGATTTTATTTTTTTCTAATGAGAAACAAGAATTGAACAACAGGGGAACAATTCTGCATAAAGCTTTAATCCAGTTAACACGCACGCTTCTCCATTCACTCACTCGTGCCAAAACAGAAAACGGTCATTAGGCTATTCATTCTGAAAACTCTAGAGAGGCTATTAGCTATCACATTATTCTTTCCCCTTAATTTTTTGTTTTCTGAACTCTGATTAAAACTTTGAAATACTAAAACACCTCTCGCATTTTTCTCAAAACTAATTTCCCTCTGTGACACTGTTACTCCGGGAACAGGCGGTGGCCACAGTGTGGGCCGTTCTTTATAATTCTGAAGCAAATTTACATGCATCCACTTTGCTCTACTCCTACCCATATCAATTACATGATGTATATTTTCCCCTCTTCTCTAACACTGGAAAAGGACCTTCGAACTTATAAGATAAAGAGGAACCTTCTTTCTGGACTAGTACTAAAACTTTATTTCCTACACAGAAACTTCTTTCTCTTGCTCCAAGATCATGTTCCCTTTAGTCTCCCCTGGACTTTCACTCTCGTTCTCTTTCGCTAGTTGCCAAGCACTTCCGTTCTCCTCCACTAGTTGCCAAGCATCTCCTAAACTGTTTTATAATACTCTAGATTAGTTTTATGTAGTCTTCTCTACATTCTTTAAGCATTAATTTACATTTCAACATTTCCAAAGAACCTTTAGCGGTGTGACCGAAAACAAAAGGTAACTTTTCTTCCCAGCCATATTCAAAGTTACTACACAGCTTTCGTAAACAATTCTTTAACGTTTGATGAAACCGCTCCACAATGCCTTGTGATTCGGGGTGCTGAAAACTCTAGAGAGGCTATTAGCTATCACATCATCCTTTCCCCTTAATTTTTCGTTTTCTGAACTCTGATTAAAACTTTGAAATGCTTAAACACCTCTCGCATTTTTCTCAAAACCAATTTCCCTCTGTGACACTGTTACTCCGGGAACAGGCGGTGGCCACAGTGTGGGGCGTTTTTTATAAATTCTGAAGCAAGTTTACATGCATGCACTTTGCTGAACTTCTACCCTTATCAATTACATGATGTATATTTTCCCCTCTTCTCTAACACTGGAAAAGGACCTTCGAACTTATAAGATAAAGAGGAACCTTCTTTCTGGACTAGTACTAAAACTTTATCTCCTACACAGAAACTTCTTTCTTTTGCTCCAATATCATGTTTCCTTTTAGTCTCCCCTTGACTTTCACTCTCATTCTCTTTCGCTAGTTGCCAAGCACTTCCGTTCTCCTCCACTAGTTGCCAAGCATCTCCTAGATTGTTTTTTATAATACTCTAGATTAGTTATGTAGTCTTCTCTACCTTCTTTAAGCATTAAATTACATTTCAACATTTCCAAAGGACCTGTAGCGGTGTGACCGAAAACAAAAGGTAACTTTTCTTCCTAGCCATATTCAAAGTTACTACACAGTTATCATATACAATTCTTTAACGTTTGATGAAACCACTCCACAATACCTTGTGATTTAGGATGATAAGGTGTGGAAGTTACGAGTTTAAAGCCTAACTCTTTCATTCTATCCTTAAAAGACTTGGATACAAAACTACTACCATTATCACTCTGTATAGTACGAGGTAGACCAAACTTAGAAAACTATTCTAACAATAATTTAACTATGGTCCTTGCGTTACAACTTCTTACGGGTATCGCCTCTGGATAGTGAGTTAGTCTATCAATGATTGTCAACAGATATATACTCCCTCCCTTATTTCTAGGCAACGGTCCGACTATATCGATAACTACATTCTCAAAAGGTTCGCCTACTGAAGGAATATTACACAACGAAGCTCTGGGAATTACTTGATTCGGTTTCCCGTCAATTTGGCATTCATGACAGCTTAAAACATACCTCTTTACGTCACTCTTCATTTTAGGCCAAAAGTACGCCCTACTAACACACCTGAAAGTTTAATTTACTCCCAAATGTCCTTGCACATCATGTGCTAACTTCAAAACTAGTTCACGAAGCTTCCTAGGAACCACTAATTGTTCGGTGATTTCGTCTTTACTACCTGACTTAGACCGAACATAACAACATAAAACTTCATCCTTTAAACAAAATGTTTCCTTACACACATTATCGAGATTATCATCCAGTTCACATTAAAAAATTTGGGTAAGTGTCTCATCCTCTCTCTGAAACTTGACTAGCTCATCCTTATTCAAAAAGTTAGTGCCTAATACATCACCGTAACTAGTACTTGATTCCCCTACATCGACTACGTTACTCTCAACAGCCACACCTTCCGTTTGGCTATCACTGTCACCGACAGAGTCAGGTCTCTCAGCCAAACTCATGCCAGATCAACCTCGCCACCTCTATCACACTCGTTTGAATCCACCACAAACTCGCTCTCGTTCGAATCCACAAACTCACACTCGTTCGGATCCATGAACAAATTATGACCGTAGTCTATGTCTGTATCTAAACCTGACCTAGTTACTACCATTTCAGGCACTGGAATCTCACTCACAATAGGATTCACATTCTTGGAGAAAGCTAAGTTGGAGAAAGCTAAGTCATTACCGACAAAAATGACAACGCCATTAATGGGCAAACTGTCAACAACTGCTAGTTTCACTAATCCTGACACTACCCGACTTTCTAAATTCAACTTCAACAAAGGACAAAGAACACAAGTGTTAGGAAATCCACCTAACATAACTTTTTCTTCCATATTCATTACTGCCCTGTCTGGCACACTCTCTCTCCTAATCAGTGAGACAGCAGCTCCTGTGCCTCGAAGCAAGACTACTTCCTCGAATCCACTCCACCAAGAGAGGAAACTACGCCTTCTGACAGAAATTCACCCAAAATTTTCCTAGTTTCTCTCATCACATCATTCCTACTTGATGAAAGGTTAACTAGAGACACTGGTTTCTTACCATCCTTCCTTTCTACTGCACAATTTCTCGCTAAATGCCCTTTCCCATTACATCGGAAACAAGTTAATTCTGAGCCACTAGATGCCACTTTACTCTTACAAACCTTAAACGTATGACCAGGTTTTCCGCATGTATAACAGTAATAGTCACTTTTACTTGCATTGCTATTACTAGAACTGAAACTTTTACTGCTTTGTACTCTACCAGATGAAGGATCATTTCGTTTCTTACTAACACTCAAATTATGAGTTAGATTATATTCGTCTGCTAGCCTGTTGCTCCTGCAAAAGATGCTTCTCGCCTATCTTCTATATAAAGTTTAATCTCAGGGGATACGTTATCTTTGAAGTTTTCTAACAACACTAAGTTCTTCAAACCATCAAAATCCTCAACTTTAGCAGAAGTTAACCAATCAAAAAACAGCCTTTCTAACTTCTTCCCGTATTCTACATACGTAATATTCTCGTCCTTTCTCAAATTTCTAAATTTCTTACGGTATGCCTCGGGCACTAACCTGTATGCGCTAAGAACAGTTTCTTTCACAATATCATAATCATCACATTCCTCCTTAGACATACAACTATACACAGTAAGTGCCCTACCACTCAAAACTGACTGTAAATATAGAGTCCACATTTCTTTAGGAGAGCCTACTTTTTCCATTAACTTCTCAAAACACATGAAATATTTCGTTACATCTTCCTCATCAAACTTTGGTACTAATTTCAACACTGCACTCATACCTAAACCATCAGCTCCACTTTCGTTCTCGCCTGTCTGACTGTTATGAGTATTTTGCCTTAACCAAGCGATTTCTAACTCATGCATAAGTTCTTTCTCTCTTTCTTGTTGCTGCATTTCTCTCTCAGCTGTCTTTCCTCTCTCTCAGCTGCTCTTTCCTCTCTCTCAGCCGCTCTTTCATCTCTCTCATACTTTTTTCTCTCTTTCCTTTCAACATACTCACGGAGATCATTCCTCTCTAGACCTAAAAGCTTACCAGACTCAATAAACTCTTTTCACTATCTCACTCATTCTGGTTCTTTCTATATTCTCCCTGTTTCAAAGTGTTACTGTGCCGAATAGCTTAGCAAGGTCGCCACTAATGTCACGGACCCCGAGAGGTCCACCTCAGGTTCGATATTATAATAAACAAAAAGATTCGACGCCAACAGTTGAGACTTAAGATATGAATATAGAAAGATACACAAACAGAACGAAAGTTTATTTACAAACTTACTAACAAAGATAAATGCAAAATGGTTTCTCCTATTTACATAACAAAAGTAAAATCTTACACTGCATGAACTGGAGAAACAGTGAGGTAATGACAATACTTGCTGGCCAGTTTTGCTGCTGGGAAATCAATGCTCGAAGCAATGGCTTCACAAAAGGAGGACTGTAACTTCAAACGTCTTCCTAACTCCATATTGCAGAAAACAATGCCTACTCTTGATACTCAAAGGCAGGAACTCCTCGAAATCTCTTGTAGAACGTTTCTTCTCTGAAGGCTTGCTCAACGTCGAAATAACTCGGTCGTCCACTCCTTGACGAAGACTTGACCAGAATTCGATCAAACTCTCGAGCGTCTTTTTCTCTCTGATCCTTCGTCTGTTCCTTCTTCTCTTATCTTTCTCTGATGATCTCTGCTGCTGATCTCTCACTGATGATCTGATCTCTGCTGGTCTCTCACTGATGATCTCATGATCTCTGCTACTTTGTCAGTCATATACATACGGCAACCTGGGGGCGGGGCCTACCAGCCAACGTCACAGGCTCCCAAGATGACAAGAACATCTTAGAAGGTTCTCGACAAAATATTGCATCATAATACGCTACGTTTCTCACAACATGTCAGCGCCTGTTGATTTCCATACCTCACCTGACGATTCTAGAACAATCATGAGAACAGGCGCCTCCAACACGTGCGTGAATGCCTCTTTGCTGCAGACCTACTTGAAGAAAATGCATTTTCCTTTTTTTCAATGTGTTTTACTTCGCTTTAGAGTGATTACCATGACAGTGTTGTAGTACTAGTTTTGGCATTTTACACTAGTATTGGTATATTACTACCTACTAGGTTTCGGCATTTTACACTAGTTTTGGTATATTATTACTAGTACTAGTTTCGGTGTTCTAGTACAAGTTTCCATGTTTAAATACTAATTTTGGTCTTGAAGCACCCGTTTCGGTGTTTTAGTACTAGTTTCTTTCTTTAAGTATACTACTATCGGTCTTTTCTCACCAAGTTTTAGGTATTTTGGTCTTTTTTCGTGATACCTTACAAACTGATTCGAAACTGTGCGCTCTCACAGCAGAGTTCGACTCACTAATAAGATGGGGATTTTATAGTAAGGGTGTAATTCGACTCACTAATAAGATGGGGATTTTATAGTAAGGTTGTAATTCTGATGAAGACCTAATTTAAAGTTCATTACTTGTGTATTACAAATTTAGAAAAACATGAAATGGATGAAAAAATAAATTGCTTTTACGATTAGCCAGGTATTTCTTTCATAGGACAGAAAGTGCTGTCTGAAAACTTATAAATTAAGTATATCTTATAGTTTAACCAGACTTCTGAGCTGGTTATCAGCTCTCCTACGTCTGGTCCGAAGGATTAGATATTTTCACGTGGCTAGGAACCGATTGGTTACCTAACAACGGGACTTACAGCTTATTGTGGGATCCGAACCACACTATATCGAGAAATGAATTTCAAATCACCAGAAATAAATTCCTCCGATTCCACGTTGACAGAGCGGAGAATCGAACTCGCGTCTACCGAGTCGGTAGGGGAGCACGTAAACCAGTCGTACAACGAGGAACGAAAATAATACTTATAAGCATTAGCATAAATTATTTAAATGAGCAACAGTGTTTGTAAGTACTGTTTTAAAAATCAGTTTTCCATACAACTCAGGTTAGCCAGAAAACAAAAACAAGTGCAGTGTTACATACAAGTTTTTCCTTGTGTTTCAAAGCGGGCGTTCTTGAGAAAATTCAGGTAGAGACTAGTGTAGACCCTTGTCTGGAAATTTCGCCTTCAAACAACCTGACAGGAGTTATAATTGTACTCTCTCTCTCTCTCTCGTCTCTCTCTCTCTCTCTCTCTCTCTCTCTCTCTCAAATTTCTTCTTCCTCTTTTTTTTATTTTATATTCGATACGTTTCTTATAGTTTAAAGTTCTATGTTTTAGCATTAATGTTTCACTATATATATATATATATATATATATATATATATATATATATATATATATATATATATATATATCCTATATATAACACATTACAATAGGAGAATAACGTATGCTACTTCATGAACGTGCCAAAAAAAAAAAAAACATATGGCCCTACGACGATGTCAATAAATAGTATCTGCCCTTTGATCTGACAACGACGCTCCCGAATCAATAAATCTGTGTTATGGTATTGGTGCTCAAGTCACGCTCTCGCCCTCAAGACGTATTGTAACAAGATGAGTGAAGAGGACTCCAGGACTCCCCCTTCCCTCCCCCCGGCCCCCCAAAATCTCACTGTATCTCTCGGGTCCTTTTCTCCTGCGGGCGGAGTACACAGATGAAGAGATTTGGTAATCTCCAGCCATAGAGTTGTCTACTCTTTTTTATGAGATTTTATCCCTTGGTGAATTTTTGGAATTTTTTTTTTTATATTCAGTCCTTTCTTGAGTGCGTATTATAACTCACCACTTTATATTAACACGCATATGTACTTTCTTTTACACAGAAGAGGAGATTTGGTATACTTTCTTTTACACAGAAGAGGAGATTTGGTATACTTTCTTTTACACAGTAAAAGATGAGGAGATTTGGTAATCTCCAGCCATAGAGTTGTCTACTTTTTTTTTTTTTTTTTTTTTTTTGAGATTTTATCCCTTGGTGAATTTTTGGAAAAGATTTTTTTTTTAACATTCAGTTCTTTGTTGAGTGCGTATTATAACTCACCCAGTATCAACACGCCTATCTACTTTCTTTAATGAAATATTTGGCGTTCGTATTTTTGTCTTTTAGTTTAAGTATAACACCAAGAAGCAGAACAACAACTAATGGTTGAGAATATAACATAAAAGTAGAAATATCAAAATGTTTTCCCTAGAGCTAATCAGTTTTTATAGCAAGTTCTTCTGCAGAATTTGAAATAATATCCAGAAAAGACTTGCAACGCTTACCTGTTTCGCTTCATAATATTTCTACAATGTCAAAGGGTCACGAGCTAGGCACAGGAACTAGATACAATCTCTTGTAACTAGGGAGGAGCATAAATTTTTATACTTTGACTTCAATACCAAAGATAGTAATTGTAGGAGGAATGTGTGTACATTTCTGTTGTGTTCTTAAATATATACGCTATGGTGTACTAGGAATGATTTGAATATGTTGCAAGTGATATCATAAGGATACTTATTAATAATATCAATAATTACAGGAGAGATTTATATTTAATACATGGCAATAGAATAAAGAATAATAACGGTTCCTCTTTAGCAAAATTAGATTTTTGAAAGATGAGAACATTTATTTTAATTATCTTTTTTTCTGAAAAATGAATAGATTATAAAAGTTTCTAATTGTAAATAATTTTCAACTTGTTTATTTACAACTTTCACTATGTAAATCTACTCTTATGTATCTCAAGGTTGTAAGTCTTTAATAAAAAAAAATATTTTTTTAATTTTCGCATGTCGCTACATAGTTAGTAGGCAATTTAAAAATGTTTCAATAAAAGTGGAAAAAGTGCTTTGTTTCAAGCACAATAACGCACAGGTAGGAATTTCCGTGAAAAAAGAAGCTCAGATTTTTGTGGGAAATTAGCAGTGTATATCTGACGTTAGAAAATCTTCTATTCCTTTCACTTTTTATGCTTTGTACTTGCGGTCACATTTAGAATAAAAGAAACGACAACTGTTATGCATCATTACACAGTATTAACGCCAGTATACATTTTATTTAATGGTATCTTCCTTATATATTCAAAATTAAAAGAACGTATGAATGATGGTGTATTTAAAACCCATACAATTACTTCACGTCTTAATCTAAAGTCTATGTATATCAAATTCATCCAAAGGTTCGCTGGTAAGTATTAAAACCGACTAGAATCTAAAGTCCTTAAGCACTAGATGAAAGAAAACTGGCCTTATCACGCCATGTTTTTTAATAACTGCAAGTGATATTCCTTCGGCCATTTACTAAGTAATATAAATTTCATCACTGCCAAAATGGGTATAGACGAGATTCCTGTCAAATAAAACGTCCAAATGACATATTTATTAAAACGAGTTTATTTCGGTGACATTTCGATCTTCACTCTCAAATACGAGGTAGTACATACATCAATAACTCATAAGTACAACGACATTGGCATAAGACCTCACACAGAAATATCTTATTGGATTCCTAACACCATTCTAATACGTTATGACGTAAGTCGACCGGGGGAAGAATTTTGACAAAGAAAGAAGGGTAAAAACTTTTACAATGCATAACTCCGTTCCATATGATTATTTTGCAACATGTGACTCACAGCAGATAAGTCTCGCATTGGGGAATCATTGTGTTGTGATACAAATTTCTGTTATTGTTAGTTATGTTATTGTTGTACAGTTTCTTTTGCATCTCATAAAATACGGGGTAAAAAATTTTCCATTTTCTTCAGAGAACTAAGGGTGCACCTTTTACCCCGAAACTGAAAGTTGGAAGTTGGGGTAATAATTTTGCTTGTAAAGGGTAGGTGGGTCCTCATATTGAGTAGGAAGCCCCACCTCCTCCTCCTCTTGGGGTTATGGGGGGGCAAAGAAATTCCCCACCTCATTGGGGCAAAACATTTACTGCAAAATTTTTATCCAGTCGGCAAATTTTTTACCCCAAAATTTGGGGAAAAATTTTGCATCACTGACAGTTGTGATGTATTAATATTTAGAGAGCTGCTGCTAGATGTCGCGAGGCGGTCAGCTATTGCGCTGCAAAATTTGAATTGGGTTTGACAGTTGTAACTGGTTGGTGGACTGATGAGGATGTTTCACGAAAGTTGAATTGTGAGTTTGTTGATTCGCTCAGTGTAGTGTAGAAATACTGAATTAATTAATTTGGAGGTTTCTTCTCGTTTATTGGACAAGTGATCCTTTCATCAGTAACAGTTTTTATGATGTAATTGAGAGAGCGGTACAGGACCTACAGCTACAGGACAAACCTGGCCACATCTGCAATCTAGACGAAACGTCATTTCCTCTTCATTCATCAAAGACACACACACTTGGAGTTATTGGACAGCAAACAATAAGAGTGACTGCCAGCAGTGGAAGACAAAATATAACTGTACAGGCAGCCATCTGTGCTGATGGCTCTGCTCTGCCTCCCTGCATTGTGTTTAAAGGAAAACGGCTGATGCAGCAGTGGATTGGGAATTCAGGAACAACTCCAAATCAAACAATTTATTGTGAAAGTGACAATGGGTGGATGACTGCCAAAGTATTCCATGAATTCTTCGTCAAATTTGTTGAATTGACAGAGAAAAAAAGGCCAATTCTCCTGATTCTTGATGGTCATGTGAGTCACACAACTCTTGAAACTGTGAAGCTGGCAAGAGATGAGCAGATCAGTATTGTTCTCCTGCCTCCTCACTGCACTGATGTGCTACAGCCATTAGACAAAGTGTGTTTTGCACCTCTGAAGAACTATTATGACCAGGCACTCACATCATATGAGCATACATCACGAGAACCAGTCTCTAGACAGAAGTTTGTTCAACCCCTCACTTCTGTGTGGGGCAAAGGTTTGTCTGAGGAGACCATACACAAAAGCTTCTATTCTACTGGAGTCTTTCCAGTTAATAGACACAAATTTGATGTATCAAGGCTCAGCAAGTCAAAGGTGGAAGCATACAATCGGTGGATCCTTGCTGGTAGACCTGAGACTGAGGAAGACATTCCTATTGTACCGCCTACTCAAGAAGAGGACACAGGGAATGCCATCATGCTTGGTACTTCAAAGCCAAAAAATAGTACAACGCTCGGGAAAACAAGTACACCTTTGCCCCCTGTAACAGATCCCTCCCCTTGTTCATCTGGAAAGCCTGGTTACACAGTTCCATCTGACAGTATTCCAAAAAAGTGTGTCAGCATAGTCAGTCATGCTGCCTGTACCTTCACAGTCTTCAAGAACTTGCAGAGGCAATTGGCAGGCTGTACATACCAAGAAGTCCATGGAACAAATCATATCTGACCGACAACGTCCCCATCAGACCAAGAAACCTGGTGCTCGCAGAGTGTTAGGGAAAGGAGCCACAGTTCCAACACACGAGGAAGTCATAAGCAGCATTGAGGAAAGAGAGAAGGCACAGAAGGAAAAAA